>NC_073313.1:211876565-212194065 GCF_027595985.1 Sorex araneus | reverse complement strand
ATTTAATAGACCATTTTCAGGGTAGCTTGTGTATGATGAAAGGAAAACATTTTGGTTAAATTACAAAGATGTAATTTCTGGTTAAATTACAAAGATTCTTATGAATATCACGAATAAAGAAGGTGCTGGAAAGAGCACACAAGAAAAAGGAGTTTGCCTGTGTGTGGCTGACCCCAGTTCAATGCTTGGCATCTTACAAGGTCCCCAGAGCAAGCATCACCTTACAAAAGCTCTGGGCACCCAAAAACAAACAAATATATATTTGTGATACATTTTTGTGTATAAAAATATATTTTGTATGTATATACACACAGAATATATATATACACAGAATATATATATGTATATATATACACAGAAAGTGTCTAAATAAAATTTAAACCAAAGAAAGGTGATAACATTTAAAGTCAACACCAAAGTAATTCCTAATTCCGCTAAACTCATCATCATCATCATTATCATCGTTATCCCGTTGATCGTCAAATTTCTCGGGTGGTCTCAGTAACATCTCCATTTGTCCTAGCCCTGAGATTTTAGAAGCCTCTCCTTACTTGTCCTTCCCAAGGATGCCGATGCCACATTGGAGGCTCTTTCAGGGTCAGGGGAATGAGACCCAGCATTGTTACTGGTTTTGGCATATGAATACACCATGGGGGGTTTGGGAGGCTCTCCCATGTGGGCAGGAAACTCTCTGTAGCCTGCTGGTTCTCCCAGAGGGAGAAGTAGACTATAAAGTGTCCCAATCTGGGCCTCTTCTGCCCAGATTTCCCATTTTCCAGTAGCTAGGCAGTCACTCCCCCCTCCTCCCCCCCCGCCGCCCCCCACCCCCCACCCCCCTGTAATCCTGTCAATGGCCAACATCCAGAGACTTAAAAGCAAGCTCCTGGAAGAGAGTGACGCAGCGAGTCTCTGACCGAAGGCCTCCAGAGCTTTAGCCACAGCAATGCTCAAGGCCCCTCTCCACACGTTCAGACGAGCCTCACGCATGAAGGTACTGGCAGAGGAAATAAGGTGTGTATCAGGTGTGTAAGACCCGGGGCTGAGACCTCCAAGCCTGCTCAGATCGGGACTGGGCCTCTTCAGCCCAGATTTCCCACTTCCTATACTCAACAAAGAACATATTGTGTCTGAAAATAACAATATAAGAGCCAAACATCTAATTTTTCTGACTCCTTCCTCCTTCCTATCAGAGAGATCACACAATTTTTTTTCTACGTGTTATAACATTTGCATTTATAGTGAGTAACATAAAATTCAGATTTATGACCCAGAGACCTAGCTCAAGATAAATGTGGGTGTACCTTCTGGAACTTGCTGTTCACAAAATTGTATGTGTTTATAAAAACATTTGAAACTAGAGACTATGTAGCCTAGGATAATACACAACTCTAAATCGCCAAAGCTCTCAATAAAGACTTATTATATTTCATGCTCATTCACCATGGTCCTTAGGGGTCTGCAGCCTTGCTCTGTAGCCTCTACACCCCATGTCAAAGGAGCTAAGCCCATTGACAGAGGGGAAAAGAAGCTAGGACAGAACCATGACATGGCTATTAGAACTTTTGACTGTAGGTGGTATGTGTCATGTTCATTCATAGGATATTGACTAAATCAAGTCTCATGATCAACCTAAGGTCAATGATGTATAAAAGTATAATCCTCCCCAGGGAAGTGACTATTGAGCACAATAATATTACCTATTATATTCACCATTGGAAAAGATCAAAAATACAGATGAGGGTCAGAAAGATAGTAGATCAGGTAAAGCACTTGCCTGGCACACGGCTGACCTGGGTTCTATTCCTGACACTGCATATGGTCCCCCAAGCACTGCCAACAGTGATCCAGCACAGAGCCAAGAGCCTGGTCCCTCCATGAAAAAAATTTTTTTTTTTTCAAATACAGGTGGAAGTGGGGTTGGAGTGACAGCACAGCAGGTAGGGCATTTCCTTGCACACGGCCGATCCAGGTTTGATTCCCAGCATCCCATACAGTCTGAGCACCACCAAGGGTGACTCCTGAGTGCAGAGTCAGGAGTGACCCCTGTGCATTGCCGGGTTTGACCCAAAAAAAGAAAGAAAAAAAACAAATACAGGTGGAAGTACTTAAATCAACTTTGCTTTAAACACTGTGAAGTAATTCCAATTACCATTTTGGTTCTACTTCAACCAAACTAGAGGAGTAATACTCACACTACCTACAATATGCTTTCTTCAAGCAACACTAGATTGGTAACAGCTTTCCTTGTGAACAAAGAAACTTAACATGACCATTCTTAATCCATTCTTAGTCTTCTGCTGTATCAATAGTATAGAAAAGCAACACACAGTGACAACATGGTCCACTTAAGCATTCTTCAATTGGAGCATTTATGTTGCATTCTGTACGAACTTCAGATGATAACGATGTGTCAATGTAAGTTCATCCCCTCCCCTACTAACAGATGTGCTGCTCTAGTGCTGAATGTTAATAATGTGGATGTTTATATGCCTAGGGAACAAGGGAATCTGAAGGAGCTTTGTATTTTTGCTCAATTTTTTTGTTAACCTAAAACTGGCCTAGATAATTAAGTTTTTTAAAAAAAATATATAAATATATACATAATAAAGGATAAATTACTCATAAATGAAAATGTAAAAAGTTAGAGCCTTTTATCTCAAACTTTAGATCAAAATATATGCCAAATTCTCAAAATATTTAATACAAAATGAAAACCATGAAAGAATTAGTACATATTTGGGAAAAATATTGAATTATGTGGGTAACAAGTTATTAACCACAGCATCATAGCCAGTATTTGTGAAGGTTAAAAAAATAGTATCTACCACAAATGATTTATATTTTTAACATAGAAGGTTCTTATAAATTAATAAAATAAAAAATACTAAGAGTAAAATAAAGAGGGATCTATTTGCAATTCAAAGATAAATAATCCAAACAATGCGATGACAGTTTAACAAGAAAGGTTAATATGATTGGTCAATTATAAGAACAGGGCCTGTGGCTGATACCCAAGGACAGTAGATACAAGGGCCAGGAGGATTGCCCCATAGCTAAAAGACTGTTTCATGAGTGGAGGGGAAAAGGAAGATGGAATAGAGACGGGATCACTAAGAAAATGATGGCTGGAGGAACCAGTTGGGATGGGAGATGCATGCTGAAAGTAGATAATGGAATAAACATGATGACCTCTTAGTGTCTGTGTTGCAAGCCATAATACCCAAAAGTAGAGAGAGAGTATGGGGAATATTTTCTGCCATGGAGGCAGGGGAAGGTGGGAAAGGGGGGGCTATACCTGGGATATTAGTGGTGGGGAATGTGCACTGGTGTAGGGATAGGTGTTTGATCATTATGAGATTGTAACCTAAACATGAAAGCTTGTAACTATTTCATGGTGATTCAATAAAATTAAAAAAAAAAAGAACAGGGCCTGATAGAAAATATGGCAGATAGGGTGCTTGCCTTGCATGTAGGCTGGGTTTGATCTCCAGCAACCCATAAGGTCCCCCAAGACTGCCAGGAGTGATTCCTGAGTTCAGAGCCAGGAGAAACTTCTGAACAGTGCTAGTGTGGTAGATGGTGATACCTACACACGCAGAGATGAATAAAGGACAAAACTAACTTCCTGAGGTAATATGAAAACATATAGGATTAGCAGAGGGAAAGTAGAAGAGGTAGGAGGAAGAATGGAAGGATACAGTACTTTGATAGCAGATGATATTTGCATTTTTGACATTGGGTGCAACAAGGCCTATACATATACAGAAATGTAGAATGGTACTCTAGATACTTAGTAGTATTGTAAACTAGTGGTCAATCAATAAAAGTTTATTTAATTCAGTGAGACTTGCTGGCTTGTGACTCTGAAGAAATATGGCTATGTATTATAGAACTATGGCTATATATTATATTACAGAAATATGGCTATATTATAGAACACACACTGTGCTGTGTTTATTTGTACTGACTCTACAGTAATCTCGGAGGGTGGTGACATCCATCACTATTGTCTGATGTCACGGGCCACATAAGCTACTCATGCTGCTTTCTGAACTAACCTCATTCAGATCTAAGACCTCTATCTTACCTCTAAAATACAGTTGACCTGACTCATATGCAGTAGATAAAAACCCTCATGTCAGTTTTTAGAATCTACTATACTGTCCCAAAGATAATCCAATCCAAATTATTTGCTGATTGCAGCTCCTTGTCTATTCAAGATCAGCTGAAGTGAGAGAAGGTATAAAGTTCAATATTCCCCCAAGAAAATGTCTTAGTTGTCCTTGAAAAAAAAAGACTCACCAGCTGTTAATGGTACTCTAGAGGTCAAGGGCATGATGATTGGGTTCTGTTCTCCCTGGCACTGAGTTGCATCTTAGACACAACAATCCAGTCCACAGCATCATTTTTTCTAAACACAGCTGATGGCTAGTGTGGTCCCACACGGCTGCACTGGCCACTGAGCTTGGGCAGGCATTCTGCATTTCAACAAGCCTGAAACTAGGGAGTCAAGAGTTTCCAGCTGGGCCCTTCCTCCTCTGACCTAACATCAACAAGTAGGAAGGACAATATAGTGCCAGACACAAAGTACTTCCCTAGTAATAAACCCAAAGACTTGAAAATAAAAACTATAAAAACTAAGATCATGCCTAGGAAATTAAAGAAACATATATGAGGGGATGGAGTGATAGCACAGCGGGTAGGGAGTATACCTTGCACGCGGCCGACCCGAGTTCGATTCCCAGCATCCCATATGGTCCCCCGAGCACTGTCAGGAGTGATTCCTGAGTGCAAAGCCAGGAGTAACCCCTGAGCATTGCCGGGTGTTACCCAAAAAAGCAAAAAAAAAAAAAAGAAAAAGAAACATATATGAATAAAAAGGTCAAATGGTTACCTATAATACTAATCTTTGATATAAATACTCTTTACACCACCAAATTATTTCTGTTTTTTTAAAATCTAAAAAGTTCAATCAAAAAATGGGGAAAGCAAATAGACACTTCTCTGAGGAAGACCCACAAATGGCCAACAGGCACATGAAAATAAATGTTCATCATCACTAATTATTAAAGAAATCCAAATCAAGACAACAATGAGATACACCAGTGAGAATGCTATATATCAAAAACACTGGGAACAATCTCTGTTGCAAGGATGTGGTAAAAAATGTAGTCTTTACCAATGAGATGGTCAGACTTCTTCATCAAAACTGTGAATGAACAGTTTGAGGCTCTTTGTGTTCCTGGAGCAAGCAGATATCATTGAGCTACACTAGCACTCGACAGGGACAAATGGAGATGTTACTGGCACCCGCTTGAGCAAATCTAAGATCAATGGATGACAAGTGACAAGTGATATCAAAGATTATCACTGTATCTGTCATCATGTTGCTCATCAGTTTGCTCGAGCGGGCACCAGTACTGTCTCCATTGTGAGACTTGTTACTGTTTTTGGCATATCGAATGCACCACGGGAGCTTGCCGGGCTCTGCCCTGTGGGTGAGATAATCTTGGTAGCTTGCTGGGCTCTCTGAGAGGGGCAGAGGAACGGAACCCGAGTCGGCTGCATGCAAGGCAAATGCCCTACCACTGTACTATCACCCCAGCCCCTGTCAAAAATTTTTTGATAAAAAATTAAGGGAAATAAAACTGAAAAAGAATAAAAAACATTGATAAACAAAAAAAAAAATGTAGTCTTCACACGAGCTACCAAAACCTATGGGACGCAGCTAAAGCCATGTTAAGGGGAAAATTTATAGCTCTCCAAGCATTCCTCAGGAAGGAAGAAAGGACCCACATAGATAGCTTGACTTCACGACTCAAGACCCTAGAAAAGGACCAGAGAAAGGACCCCAAACCAGACCGAAGGAAAGAAATAATAAAAATTAGAGCAGAAATTAATGACATCGAAACCAAAAAAACAATCCGAAAGATCAATGAAACAAAGAGTTGGTTCTTTGAGAAAATAAATAAGATTGATAAACCACTAGCAAGTCTCACAAAGAAAGAAAGAGAGAAAACTCTAATAAATCGAATCAGAAATGAAAAGGGGGACATCATAACAGAAACCAGTGAGATTCAAAAGATCATTAGAGACTACTTTGAAAGTCTTTACGCCACAAAAAAGGAGAACCTAAAAGAAATGGATGGATTCCTTGATTCCTATAATCTCCCAACACTGAAGAAAGAAGACCTGGAATACCTGAATAGACCCATCAATGTTAAGGAAATTGAAATGGTAATCAAAAACCTCCCCAAAAACAAAAGCCCAGGCCCAGATGGTTTCACTGGCGAATTCTTCCAAACATTTAAAGAAGACCTATTGCCTGTTTTCCTCAAACTTTTCCAGGAAATTGAAAAAACAGGAACTCTCCCAAACAGTTTCTATGAAGCACATATCTCCCTAATACCAAAAGCAAACAAAGACACCACTAAGAAAGAAAATTACAGACCAATTTCCCTGATGAACACCGATGCGAAGATCCTCAACAAAATACTAGCAAATAGGATCCAACAACTCATCAAAAAGATCATACATCACGACCAAGTGGGATTCATCCCAGGGATGCAAGGATGGTTTAACATTCGGAAATCAATCAACATAATCCAGCATATCAACAAAAGTAAAGATAAAAACCATATGATCATATCAATAGATGCAGAGAAAGCATTTGACAAGATCCAACATCCTTTCATGATGAAAACCCTCGCCAAAATGGGGTTTGGAGGAACTTTCCTCAAGATAGTCGAAGCCATCTATCACAAGCCTACGGCAAGCATTATCCTCAACGGGGAAAAACTAAGGGCCTTTCCTCTGAGATCAGGCACAAGACAAGGATGCCCACTCTCACCACTCCTCTTCAATATAGTACTGGAAGTACTTGCAATAGCTATTAGACAAGAAAAAGAGATTAAGGGCATCCAGATAGGAAGGGAAGAAATCAAACTCTCACTATTTGCAGACGACATGATACTATATCTAGAGAAGCCTAAAACCTCTACTAAGAAACTCTTAGAAACAATAGACTTATACAGTAAAGTTGCAGGCTACAAAATCAATACCCAAAAATCCATGGCCTTCATATATGCAAACAATGAGGCAGAGGAAAGGGACATGAAAAAAGCAATCCCATTCACAATTGTGCCCCAGAAAATCAGGTACCTCGGAATCAGCTTAACCAAGGAAGTAAAAGACCTTTACAAAGAAAACTACATAACGCTACTCCATGAAATCAAAGAGGACATGAGGAAATGGAAACATATACCCTGCTCGTGGATAGGGAGAATCAATGTTGTCAAAATGGCAATACTCCCTAAAGCATTATACAGATTCAATGCGATCCCTATAAGTATACCCATGACATTCTTCAAAGAAATGGATCAAGCAATCCTAAAATTCATATGGAATAACAAACGTCCAAGGATAGCTAAAACAATTCTTGGGAAAAAGATGATGGGAGGCATCACCATCCCCAACCTCAAACTTTACTACAAAGCAGTAACAATTAAAACAGCATGGTACTGGAACAAAGGCAGAGCCGTAGACCAATGGAACAGGGTGGAATATCCCTACACACAACCCCAAATGTATGACCATCTAATCTTTGATAAGGGAGCAAGAGATGTGAAGTGGAGCAAGGAAAGCCTCTTTAACAAATGGTGCTGGCACAACTGGACAACCACATGCAAAAAAATGGGTTTAGACCTTGACCTGACACCATGCACAAAAGTCAGATCAAAATGGATTAAAGACCTCAACATTAGACCACAAACCATAAGGTACATTGAAGACAAGGTCGGCGAAACCCTCCACGATATTGAAGATAAAGGTATCTTCAAAGGTGACACGGAACTAAGCAATCTAGTAAAAACAGAGATCAACAAATGGGACTACATTAAACTAAAAAGCTTCTGCACCGCAAGAGATACAGTGACCAGAATACAAAGACTATCCACGGAATGGGAAAGGATATTTACACAATACCCATCAGATAAGGGGTTGATATCAATGGTATATAAAGCACTGGTTGAACTCTACAAGAAGAAAACATCCAACCCCATCAAAAAATGGGGCGAAGAAATGAACAGAAACTTTACCAAGGAAGAAATACGAATGGCCAAAAGGCACATGAAAAAGTGCTCTGCATCACTAATCATCAGAGAGATGCAGATCAAAACAACTTTGAGATACCACCTCACACCACAGAGACTAGCACACATCCAAAAGACCAAAAGCAACCGCTGTTGGAGAGGATGTGGGGAGAAAGGGACCCTTCTTCACTGCTGGTGGGAATGCCGACTGGTTCAGCCCTTCTGGAAAACAATTTGGACGACTTTCAAAAAATTAGATATTGAATTCCCATTTGACCCAGCAATACCACTGCTGGGAATATATCCCAGAGAGGCAAAAAAGTACAATCGAAACAACATCTGCACATGTATGTTCATCGCAGCACTGTTTACAATAGCCAGAATCTGGAAAAAACCCGAATGCCCCAGAACGGATGACTGGTTGAGGAAACTTTGGTACATCTATACAATGGAATACTATGCAGCTGTTAGAAAAAAGGAGGTCAAGAATTTTGTAGTCAAGTGGATGGGCATGAAAAGTTTCATGCTGAGTGAAATGAGTCAGAAAGAGAGAGACAGACATAGAAAGATTGCACTCATCTATGGTATATAGAATAACAGAGTGGGAGACTAACACCCAAGAACTGTAGAAATAAGTACCAGGAGGTTGACTCCATGGCTTCGAGGCTGGCCTCACGTTCCGGGGAAAGGTCAACTCAGAGAAGCGATCACCAACTACATTGTAGTCGAAGGCCATGTGGGGGAAGGGAGTTGCGGGCTGAATGAGGGCTAGAGACTGAGCACAGCGGCCACTCAACACCTTTATTGCAAACCACAACAGCTAATTAGAGAGAGAAAACAGAAGGGAATGCCTTGCCACAGTGGCAGGGTGGGGTGGGGGGGAGATGGGATTGGGGAGGGTGGGAGGGACACTGGGTTTACGGGTGGTGGAGAATGGGCACTGGTGAAGGGAGGGTTCCCAAACTTTGTATGAGGGAAGTATAAGCACAAAAGTGTATAAATCTGTAACTGTACCCTCACGGTGATTCTCTAATTAAAAATAAATAAATTTAAAAAAAAATAAAAAAAATAAAAAAATAATAAAAAAAAATAAAAATGAAAAAATGAAAAAAAAAATGTAGTCTTCATCCACCGTTGGTGGGAATGTTGTCTACTCCAACCCTACGGAAAACAGTATGGAGGGTATTCAGAATTGAGCTCCCATATGACACAGCGATTCCACTCCCCAGGACAGAAAAACATTCATTCAAAAAAATGAGCACAACATTATTCACTGCAGTACTCAGTACAAATATGGCTAAGATTTGGAGACAAATCTTAGATCAACCTAGACATCCAACAACAAATAAGTGAATCATGAAAGTGTGGTCATATACACAACAAAATACTACACAGATGTAAGGAATGATGAAATCATGCAATTCGCAGCTATGTGGATGGAACTGGAAGATATCATGCTGAATGAAGTAAGTCAGAAGAAGAAGAATAAACATAGGATAATATCACTTATATGTGGTATTTAGAATAAATGGATGAGGAAATGTAATGTGGAGGCCCAGATCAACCTTGGTCCCAGAGTATAGGGAGGAGAAAGAAAGAAAGAAAGAAAGAAAGAAAGAAAGAAAGAAAGAAAGAAAGAAAGAAAGAAAGAAAGAAAGAAAGAAAGAAAGAAAGAAAGAAAGAAAGAAAGAGTGGAGGCAAGGGGGAGAAGAGACAGTAGATAACCAACAGAGGCCAGGTCAGGAGATTCAGGTACACTGGTGGTGTTAAGGAATGACAAAACCAAAGAGTCAACAACACTGAAACCAAGAGACCCAAACTTTAAAAACTGAACTTAGAAAGGTGCATGTCAAGAAGGCAGGGGGGAACACTGGTGGAAGGAAGTTGACACTGGTGGGATCCATGCCAATACTGTATATCTAAAACTGAAATAACCTGTATACTATAGTGCTTTAATTAAAAAATAGTGTTGATTGATTATTTGCTTTTTTTGATTGAAAAAAGGAAAATAAAATCTCATACTGCCTAAAAATTATCTTTTGAAAACAATTTTATTACAAACACAGTCAGAATGTCCACTTAATATAAGAAAATTTATTATATACTACTATTCTTGGGTGTTAGTCTCCTACTCTGTTATTTTATAACCACAATACCCAAAAGGAGAGAGAGAACAAAATGGAATAAATGGAATACCCTGCCACAGAGGCGGGGTGGGGTGGGGGGACGGGACTGGAGGGTAAGAGGGATACTGGGGTCATTGGTGGTAGAGAATGGACACTAGTAGAGGGATGGGTTCTTGAACATTGTGTGAGGGAAACACAAGCACGAAAATGGATAAATTTGTAACTGCACCCTCACGGTGACTCACTAATTAAAAAAAAAAGAAAATTTAATACAAAAACTATCACAAAACTAATAAAACTGCTGCTCACTAATCCCTGCATATGCAACATTTCCTGGAACCCAAACGCAACAGAAAACCCAGTCCCTGTCTTGGTTAGATGAACTTAAGTTTATAAGTCAATAAATTTATAAAAGCCCAGATCTAAGGTCTTTAGGTTTTGTAGCGTTACAATTTATAACAACTACTCACCGTGGTCAGAAGTGGAAAAGCATTCACAGACAGTATGCTCATGAACAAGCATGGCTCTGTGACAATGAAACTCTGTTATAAAATCAGGCTGCAATCTAGTTCTGACCTGTAGCCTATATTTTGCTGACCCTTGAATGAGATTATATAAGATTCAGGAAGCATTCTTGGGATCAGATGCAGGAGAGCACTTTCAAACCTAATCAAATAGCATCCCCCGGGAGGTCTGTGAATTCGCACCACAGCTGGCAAAGCATTTACAGGGCAGAATCTCAACTGAATGTCTTCTTGCTGACTGCGGACTGATTCCACCCTAATGCATAAGAAAGGAATATCTGCATACAAAGAAAAGTACACAAATAAGATGAAAGGTAGAGAATACTATTTTGATAAAAGCACACTTTTATGATGCCATTTTTATTAAAAGTCTCAAGTGGAAAGATTTGCTTCTGAAGCAGCCTAAGAAGTCCAAGATTTTGGAGGTTTTTTGGTTTTGTTTTTGTTCGGGGTCCAAACCCAGTGGTGCTCAAAGCTTACTCCTGGCTGTGTGCCAAGAATCACTCTTGGCGATGCTGGGGAACCATATGTAGTGCCAAGGATGAAAATGGGGTTGTGTGCAGTATTTCTCTACTCTATAAGTGAATGAATTTTAAAATTAAAGGATAAAAATTTAAAGTGATTCTATTTTCCAGTTTTAAGTTTCTGAAATCTCATGCAAAATGAAGCACTGTGGTGAAGTTGACTATTAACACTAATCACTCAACACAGCAGAACGCCCATCTTCCAGAAAGCATATAACCCCAGTGTCACTTCTGAAACATCTCCTGCTTATAATTTAATAAACAGAAAGTTAATTGGCTGGTGAACGAAAATTGAATAGACTGGAACTTACTGCCAAGAAATATATCAACATTACTCAATATTAAAAATTGAGCTGAAACTACAACATCCAACAGGAGAGAGAACAAAAGGGAATGCCCTGCCACAGAGGCAGGGTGGGGTGGTAGGGGTTGGGGTCGTGGTGGTGGGAGGGATATTGGGAACATTGGTGGAGAAGAATGGGCACTGGTGGAGGGATGCAAACAATCACTGTATGACTGAAATATAAACATGAAAGTTCATAAGTTTATAACTGTACCTCACGGTGATTCACTAATAAAAATTTTTAAAAAATTGAATTGAGGGAAAAATCAGCTTCAACTATATCTATAAATTCTGTATGACCAATAAGAGTAAGTAAATTATATGATATACTCTTTCTATATAAATATAGAATTAGTAACCATATTCTAGTTCTTATTCATTTGAAGCTATTTAATATACTTAAAGAATAAAATTTAGGGGTGGAGAGACAGTGTATAGTGGGTAAAGTACTTGCTTTGCATGTTATCCAGGTTTAATCCCTGGCAACACATATTGTGGGCAATGAATTTTTCCCCTAGTTTCTTACTTTCATTATTTTAAATGAGTGAGAAAGAAATCCCAAGATCTTCCTACTCCTCTTCCCTGGAGAGAAGAGCTGGTTGCTGGTCTGATACCCACCTCTGCTCTCAGAGTTTGGGTGCCTCTTGAACAGGGGAGACCCCACCCCGTCAGCCGAGAGCTGGAACAGCAGGAGGACCAGGAAGGAGGAGAGGAAGACAGGCGACAAGTATCCTCAGTTCCCACTGGCTAGGCCCTCCAGTTCCACTCCCCATGTGAAACCACAGAGCAAAGAGGGCCCACATCCGTGTTCCCACAGGGCAGAGCGGGTACTCTTTCTCCCTTCCTGCTTCCTTGCCCAGCCACATAATTCATGTACCCTAACCAGTCAGCTGACGGACTCTTCCATCACATTTCAAACTATCCTACATGTGAACAATGGTGCCCAGGCACTTCTTATTTTGCTTCTATATTGTTTTTGTGTTTTATTTGGAGGGAGGGTGGCTCTTGGGTTTCTTTTCCTAGGAAAGAAAACAATCTATGGAGATGATAGTAAAAAATCCAAGAAAAAGAGGGGATGTAAATGTGTGTATTTGTGTGTGTGAGAGACAGAGAGAGAGAGGTAGAGAGAGAGAGAGACAGAGACAGAGAGACAGAGACAGAGACAGAGACAGACAGACAAGACAGAGCAGGGCAGGGCAGGGCAGGGTATTCCTAAACATTCAGGGGAGTCCAGGGCCACTCCCAGTGATACTTGGTCTATAAGGTCAGATACCTCAACTGGCCCAGAGATGCCAGGAACCACCAGCTATAGTGTGAGGTGGGGGAGGGGACTTCTAGGGTCACATTTGTAGGTGTTAGGAGCCTTCATGGCCACTTCCAGCTTTTCAGGGAACATGAGATGCCAGGATCACACTCAAGTCCTGGAGCTATTTCCTCATCTCTGGGAACATTTTAGATCATATACACATACACACAGCCATTCCTATGGCAAAAGAACAATAAACTACAATAATAAAAAGAATAATAAAAAAATGATGAAATAAAACCTACAAAAATAAGATGCTGTTCACCTGCCTTTTCTGCGTAGAGTTTAAATCTTTCAACTATAGTCATGTCACAATCAATAAATGTGTAAAAACCAAGTTCCAGTTACTTTAATTGCATGAACTTATTTCTGATAGCTGGAGGGATCTGTGGACATTTCACCTCATGCAGAGTAGCAAGAGACGACAGGCAAAACTGACCTAAGAGACTCAGGAGAGATTAAGTAATGTGGGCAGGAAACCAGAAAACACAAAAATAAGCGTCAAATCTAGTCAGCCCTCTTTAGTTTTTGTTTCAACATTAAAAATGGATAACTTGAAATCTTCCTAAATAGCATGTGCTACCCTTTTTAAGTCAAATGGCTTGTTGAGATAAAAAGCACTGGTATGGGGCTTAGAACACCTGCCTTGAAAGCTTGCAAAGTGCAATGAGTTCAAATCCCCAGTGTCCCATATGCACCAAGTACAATCCTAGCAACTCTGCTGGTTGAGTCTGCAGCCCTGCCATCTCTAATCCTCAGCAACACCATAAAGAAAATATATATAAAAGTACACATAGAGAGAGACATATATATATATATATATATATATATATATATATATATATATATATATATATACACACACACACACACACACACACATTCATATGAAAAAGAAAACCCACCACTGTCTGGGGACACAGGGCAGTTGATCCCATCAGTAAACTATGATCAAGTAAGTAATCTTTGTGTTTAACTAATGCAAATAGAAAAGGATCCTATGATTTGAAATGCTTCCTTGGTCAAAACCCTTTATTACCATATAAAAGTCTGGTTTGATGTCGAATTACCAGAAGAGTTCTAGGAGTGGTTCAGTTGCCTGCAATACACTACGGTCAGAGACAGGGAGAAAGATTTTCTTTTTTTTCTTTCCTTTCTTCCTTTCTTCCTTTCTTTCTTTCTTGGTCATACCCAGCAGTGCACAGGGGTCACTCCTGGCTCTGCACTCAGGAATTACTCCTGGCAGTGCTGGGGGACCATATGGGATGCTGGGAATCAAACCTGGGTCGGCCGCGTGCAAGGCAAACGCCCTACCTGCTGTGTTATTGCTCCAGCCCCCACAGGGAGAAAGATTTTCTGATTAAGTACAGTCTGTCATGTCTAAAAGTGCTTCTGACTCTGGTGGTGAAATTTCTCAGCCAGAACTGCTGCACCGGGAGATGGCACTGCTTGCTACTCATGTATCACTCTATGTCCAGTGTAAGTAGGAGGCCATCAAACAAACATCAAACAAATTTCTGTAAGTGTCAACTAAATGGGGCTGGAGCGATAGCACAGCGGGTAGGGCATTTGCTTTGCATGCAGCCGACCCAGGTTCGATTCCTTCGCCCCTCTCGGAGAGCCCGGCAAGCTACCGAGAGTATCCTGCCCGCACGGCAGAGCTTGGCAAGCTACCCGTGGTATATTTGATATGCCAAAAACAGTAACAAGTCTCACAATAGAGACATTACTGGTGCCCGCTCGAGCAAATTGATGAGCAACGGATGACAAGTGACAAGTCAACCAAATGGACATCAACTCATGAACCAGCATTGCCTCCCCAGTAAGAAAAATGACCAGATCTGACACAGCAACTCCTAAAATAAACCCCCTCTGAGACAAGCACCTCAAGGGCAGGAAAGAAGGAATCACACCTTATTTCTATACAAATCAGATTTCCCAACTAAGAGGACGAATTGATGAGTTCAGTCACAGTTTCCTTCCTTACGGTGAGTGAGGCAGGTATCTTTCTCTCAGAAAGCCACCCTTCGCCAGGCACACACCTTTTACATAAAACAACAAAATGCAGGGAGGCTGGAGCAATAGTATAATGGGCAGAGCAGCTGCCTTGCACAGGAGCTTGTTCAATCCCAAACATCTCGTATAGTCCCTGAAGTGCCACTGGTGGTAATTTCTGAATGCAGAGCCAGGATTAACCCTTGAGCACCTCCAGGAGCAGCCAAAAAAACTAAAAAAAAAATGCTGAAGGAAAATAAAGACTAACAGAGTGCTCTGTTCATAGTGCCTGGAATAACATCATGACTACTATGCACTGCAAAAGCAAGGTGAGAAGTCACTATGGCTCATCGGTTAAGCGAACGGTAACGACAATCCAACTTCAGTTCTCAGAATAATGAAATCAGTATCCAAACCATCAAAGACCAGACTGCTCTTTTGTTTTGTTTTTAAAAAATATTTCCAGTGAAATGACAACAACATTTTTTAGTTTACAAGTTTTAAAAAAATGTATAGCCCAGGACTGGGGGTATAGCTCAGAGGTAGAGTATTTGCCTTACAGGTATGAGGTCCTGGGTTCAATTCCTAGAATTACATAACAATTTAAAAAATTGGGGCTTTTGGGTTATAGTTTGCAAACCTATCCTAAAATGCATTATTGGGGCCACAAATCTTTGTTTTGACAGGAATTTTTGTTGTTGTTGTTGTTGTTGTTTTTTTTACTTTCTAATCTTAAAAGAGTTACAGCAGAACTTATTTGATTGGATGGCTAAATAACTTTTTAATGGTGAGATGACTACATATTACTTTCATATCTGACATACCCATATAAAATATATAGAAGCATCTTCCTGTAGTTTGGTAATGACTCACTCATCTTTCCCTGCTTCTCATGGTCTGTGCACGCTCTCTTGACTTACCTCATAACTGGGACTCCAAGTCTTCCAGGTCGGCTTCCTTCAAAGCTGTAGGAGGTGGTTTAACCTCAGAGGCCTGCAGTTTTCCCCCTCTCCAGGGAACTTAGTCTCTTAATGGACCAGCTGGAGTTATAGGATAAATTACAGGAATAGCTTCTTAACTTCCTTCTCTTGTTGTTTTGCACCAAGAAGCAGAAGCTGTAAAAAAGAGAGTACAGTTATATAGTCCATCTGCACAGAACCTTCATAAGCCTCTCAGGGCCACTGTCTATGGAAGCCCATTCAGAAAACTGCTTCCAGTTTATCGTTGAAGAAGGAAGTTCATAAGGACCCAGACTTAGCTTTTTCCCTCCTTTACCTCATCTTATGTAAGCAAAACTCAAATAACCATTGAACCTTTCAGCAATGCATAACCTTCGTAAATTATACCTTACCTGGTGTTTATAAACCTTTTAATTTATATAGCTAATATCTTCCTAAAGAGGACAAAATACATTTTTCAGAATCAAGCTAAACCCTCCAATTAAATGTAAACCTCAGATTTTAAAATCAGCAAGAATGAGGTAGTTTCATCAATTCCAATGCCCTGTTTAACAGTCTCTGACTTAACAAAGAATTGTTGTCTGATTTCTAGAACAACCCCCCAGCAGAAGGAGATGACCACACAAATAATCAAAAAATACAGAATATTCAACTTGACACAGTTTCTCAAAAGCCAGCATCTTTCATGAAAAGTCAAAAAATATGTTCACTCGAGAGGGCTGGCTAATTAGCATAAAAGCCCATCAGACAAGCCTAGGGTCTCATGTTTGATTCCTGGTATTCCCCAGATGTGCCAAGTGCAGGCCCTGTGGCTCTACTGTTTGGAGCTACAACTGAGTATGCAATCACAGTCAGGCATGTGTATGCACCACAAGTAAAGTGTGTGAACCCTCCCAGCAAGCATTGCAACTGAGAACTAGGGGTCTGACGCCAGATGAGCACCACATGAGCACCACAGTGACAGGCAAGCACTATGCTGAGAATGTGTGTGAACACTGTGACTGAGTGTGATGCCCAGTGGGCTTGTGTAGGCGTATAACAAGGACAGCATCACTACCAACTGTGCAAACACTACAACCAGGAGTGTGACTCCTAGTTATTGCAGAACAACAGCAGCAATAAAGGTAAAAGAAAAGAAAAATAAGACAAAAATAACACCAAAATATTAACTTATTAGATTTTCACTTCAGGGAAAAGAAAAATAACCTAACAAGCCAAGCAAAATAGAGCTATCATGGTTTCTTTGATTCCGAAATGCAAAAGCGGTTTTTCCTTCAAGCCATCAACCTTACTAAACAGTTATTCACAAAGCAGTTTTAAAAGTTAGGCCTCAGTTTGATTTTTTTTGTTGTTTTCAAGGTTATTTTTTTCACTTTTAGCTTTTCATGTTTGATCTGTGTACACAAAAGACACATTCTCAAAGATTATGGTTTAATGAACATGTTAGATTTAAGTCTAATCAGGATCTTAGCTGTGATTGCTTAAGTACTTTTTTTTAACTGGGGGGAAAGTCTAACCCCTTCCATATCTACCCCTAACAATAATATTTAAAATCTCTACTAGGTTGCAACTTTATAGGTCCTAAATAAAATGCAATTCATGGTTATGATGATGACATAGACTGACTAAGGTTAGTGTTCATCAAAATTATTTTTGTATGCTCAATGTTACAGCTGTTTATCTTCTGCAAGCCTGCTTGGTCTTCTTTATTCCATCCAATGACACACAGACCAACAATGATGGTCAATTTTTCCAACTTTACCCTTCATCCACTATCCTGGTTCTTTTCTATGATGGACCTTGCCAAGCTTAGCAAAGAACAGAACAACATAAACAGAAGAAAGAAGGAAAACATAGTCAAGAGACCCCAGACTACAATGCAGTTCTTTTTGCCACTCCCACCCTGTTTCTTGTCTGAGGTGGGGAAAGGAGGAGAGGGGAGGGGAGGGGAGGGGAGGGTAGGAGAAGGGAAGGGAGGTCAAATTTGTGACAAAGTATACATTTTCACACAGAGTGAATGTAATATCAACTAGTCAGGATTTGGACCAGTTCTGAAAGATCCTGTGAGAATTTCAGGGAGAGCCATGACAGAGCCCAGTGGCATTTATAATCTTCAGGGATCTCAGTACACAGTAATTAAAGTAAAATTAAAAAGCACCACTCCATCATTACATGGATCAATATAACCAATCATCTCTGATACTCAATCCAAATGTGTTAGAAATATTTGTTTCAATAACAAATCATTTATAATATATAATTTATTATATTGTTAGAAGCATTTCAAATCAGTAAAATTTACTTTTTATTATAATTTTTTATTTTCTAATTTTGGACCACACTCAGTGGTGTTGTGGGGGCTACTCCTGGCTCTGTGCTCAGATCAGGGGTTTCTCCCAGTAATGCTTAGGAGCCCATGTAGTGCATGAATCCTGGGCCTCCCTCCTACATGCAAAGTAGATGTTTCAGTTCTTTGGGCTGCCTCTCCAGTCCCATAAACTTTATTTTAATTAATAAATTATACAGGGTCCTGTGTTGTCTTCCATATAAAATGTATGGCGGGCAGAAGTTCAAAGGTGACAAGTTTATAAAGTTCAAGACTGATTATTTTTTGCAACAACCTGTATCAAAGATTAATTCTGAAGCTCTGGTGAAGAAATAGACACAGGGTCCCAGGGATAGCTCGTTGATGAAACCACCTGCCTTGCAGCATGAGAGCATGAGCTTGAATCCCAGCACCCGCCCGCTGACACCACACGTGATCCAGATGCACTGCCCCGTGGAAGCCCCAGCAGCACAGCCGTGTGTGTGACCTCTGTGACTGCAGCCAAGTACACGTAAGCACTGGAGCTAAAGTGTGTGAACACCACAGCCGAGTGTGTGAGCCTGGGCTCTGCAGCTAAAATCTGCACAGTATCACAACTGAAGAGCACAGCCCCTGCAAGCACCACAGTCAAGTGCGTATGACCCCCAGTTATCGAGACAACAAAAAAATAAAGAGAGAAAGAAACTCAGAGAAGGAAAGAGGTTTGTCTCTCTTTAAGCTATACCCTTGAAGCTGGAGAGATAGTACAGTTAAGGCACTTGCCCTGCACAATGCTGACCACCGGCACCACACAGGGTCCCCTGAGCACAGCCAGGAGCAGTCCCTAAGCACCAGTTATAGTTTACAAGTTTTGGTTATAATTTATCTTATCTAAATAAGATCTTATTTAGATAAGATAAATTATAACCAAAACTTGTGCTTTAATAAATTTGTACCTGGGGTGGGAAAGATAACCAACTGGAGCTCAAGCTTTATATGCAGGAGGCCTAGGCTTGATCCCTTGGCACCGCCTGGCCGTCAGCATAGCCAGGTACTAGCCCCGAGCATCAGACTAAATGTAGCCCCTGAGTACCATGAGATGCACGCGCCCCCCCCAACCTGAAAAAAAATACAACTGGTTTTTATCAACACAAAGGAAAAGAATCATGTTTTAGATCTTTACTGCATATCAAAAATATTTCAATATCATCCTTCCAAGCAATTAATAAATTAAAAACTGTAAACACTGGAAAGGCTGATTTGAACAGTCTCCTACACCAGCTAGCATTTGGGTAGGGATCTCTGGAAAATCTCATCAAGGCAGTTTAATGATTTGGCAAAAGTTCCTTCTGAATGCCTCAGTCAGGAAGTGAATGATGTATTACTCTGCAGCAGAAATTCTTCCTCTAAGTCCTCGTCATCATATGACTAATTCTCCCACTCTATACCATGTTCCTGTCCAGCACACTCCTCCCCACATCCCATCACCTCTTGTTCAAGCCCCTCTTAGCCCCTGATGTATTCTACCACAGCCTAGACTGTCCCCAGCAGCTACTGTGAATGCACAAAAAATAAAACAGAAACAAGATCATGTAAGCTCTATCACTTTGTCAATATAGTAAGGAAAAATTGTCAAGACAATAAAGAAACCAGAATTACCGAAGAGATGTTTACACTAAGTTGGCAGTCTCCATAGCAAAGTCCACTCCACGTCACAATTTAAAGATAAGACATTATTTAACACTCTTTCTGTATATCACATGGCCCAAGGTTTTGGTCTTAAGAATGAAAGGTCCTAAATCACTTTCCCAGAAAACTGTAGCCCAGGAAATGGTACAAGATCCTTATCCTCTAACTTTGTTTTCCGTCTCCACCACCTTAATTGGTAACAGGCTAATTATTTTGTATTTTCCCTGGAAACAATATTTAAACAAAAAAATATATTTGTCTGGGTCAGGGTAAGCATTCACTTCACATGTATGAGACAGGAAAGAAGACCTGGGAAGGTAACATAAAACAAAACAAAGCACCCTCCTTTACAAAATGTAAAGTTTAACAGGAAAAAAGGAATGAATATACTCTTCACGTTACAAATGCAAAAATGTGCTCTGAAAATTTTGTTTCTAGCTTAGTGTTCATGGGCTGGGTAAGAAGCATATCAGGGAAAGTTGCTTGAAACTGGGTTCATTTGAGGGCTGAAGAGATAGCACAGGGGCTAAGGCACTTGCCTTGCACATAGCTGACCCTGGTTCAGTCCCCCTGTGCATCACCAGGAGTAATCCTTGAGCACAGCCAGTGTGACCCCCAAACAAAAACAACAACAAACAAAACAATAGGAATCATTTGAAAAATGAGTGAACTCAGACAGGAAATGGACAAGCAGAGATGGACCGAGAACATTTCAAACCATGGGGGAAAGCGCATGAAAATCAAGAGGCCCAGTACACGAAGCTTAGGGTACACGTCGATGGTTGGAGGTGGTTTTAGAATACAGTGGAAATGGGGATGGACGCAGAAGAAAACACATAGAAGAAAAGAGAACAGAGAGGACAGGAGGGAGGGAGGGAGGGATCACTGGGAGAGAGGAGTCTGGGGGGGGGGACAGTGAAAGGCAGCACAGATTCTATGTGGTCTCACATATTTGTCTTGACAAAATAATGGGAAATAAAAAATATTCATTCCCCAGTAACAAGATTAAATATGAAGAGTAAAACATTTTGCCAAACACAAAACGTTTTTCTCTCTCCACTGTGTTTCTTTTGTTTTCTGTTCTTTTTTTTTTTTTCTTGGGGGGGGAAGGATAGAGGACACACCCATTGATGCACAGGTTACTCCTGATTCTGTGCTTAGGAATTCTCCTGGCAGGGCTCAGGTGACCATATGGGATGCTGGGATTGAACCTGAGTGGGTAGCATACAAGACAAATGCCCTATTGTACAATTTCTATTGTACATAAATTTTTCCTTATTTAGTTTGTATCTAACTTGACTCAAATATACATATTTCTTTGAAAGCAGGGTAAAGTGCTTATGCTTTAAATCTCAAGCACTTAAGTATTCAAAGACATCTTTTGTTTTTCTTTTCCCTAAAGTAAATGGTCTTGTTAATTCTGACAAAATTTCAGATGAAAGGATGGGGGGTGGGGCTCAGCAGTTAACCACAGACCTCAAAATTTTGGGGGCTTTGGGTTCAATCTTGAGTCCCACAAATATAAAAAAAAAATTCAGATCACTGACTATATAAATACAGATGTTGTTACAGAACCACTCAATAATTCTTTTTTTTTTAAAAGAATTTCATTAACTTTAATGAATTGCAAATATGCTACAGATATATGGGTATATTCTGGTCATCCACAAGTAGTTCTGACAGGGAACCAGTCAGCACCTTTTCTCTGAAAGCCCAGATCAGTAATCATTTTCAATTCTGTGGGCCATGGAGTCTGCCATCATATGCAACTATTCAACTCTGTTCTTGGAACAGGAAAGCAGCTATAAACAATATGCAAATAAATGAGCATGTTTGTGTTCTAATAAAACTTTGTTTGCAAAAGAGTGGTGGTTCATAATTGGGCCTGAGGTTGGATACAACTTCTGCCTAACAGATCGACCCATGTGTGCCTGTGGTGTCAAGGTTCTTCATGCCTCAGGGTAGCCATCCCAATGAAGTAATATTAAAAAAAAAATTACTCTGAGAAAATAGGCTCCAATAAAAATCTCCACTTCCACTTGAGTGATAGAATGGAAAGCAAAATGAAACTCTAGGAAAGTGTCATTTGAAGAAGACAGAAGTTCTGGGCAAATGAAAAAGAAACTTTAGAACTGAGAGATGCCGCTGATCACTGCTAAGAGAGTGCAAAACCTAAACGGAAATATGAAAATGTGACTCATGAAATCATTTCATAAAGTGTGTGAGCCAATGCCAAATATGCTCATTAATTGGGAGAGCAATGCTTAAGCCATTAACTTAAATGTACACATATTGACAGAATATTCATATGAAAGGAAGCCAGGAAATCTGGAAATTTAGGGAAGTCTCGGATCACACTTCCTTCATGAACTCTGAAGATCGTACTCTATTTACTTGATAACCTGGGGCAAGGTGGAGGGAAGGTAAGCAATACCATCACCAAAACTGGCCAATCTACATTCGCATCAATAGATATTATGACAAAAACTTTCTTAACTCAATATTGCATCAACTTAATAAAGCTCCCACTCACTACCATTGAAAATGATTTAGCTCTGTGACTGCATGCAAGTTATTTTACCTCTCAGAGCATTAGTTTCATCCTACTAATGTAAAGTGGGGCTTTCCAAGGAGAGCTTAAGAATCGAGGAAGTTTATGCATGTAAAGTGTTTCCAACAGTCAAGGCACACAGGAAGTGCTCAAATGCAGTGGTGCGACTGCTCCCTTGAGTTGCTTCTCTGTAGCTAGGTGTCTTAGGCTACTCTTTGTTCTTGAATTCTCACAGGCTCCCCTGGCTGGTACATCTCAGTGATAGCTTCAACCTATCACTGCTCTGTCAAGATGTCTTCTGCACATCTTCATGAAATGAAACAAGGGCACCTGAAATACACTGTGTTGAAATATAGAGCTCACCGTCTCTCGATCATTGTCTCATTTACTCTGTCTTGGTTTAGGTTAAGGACATGGCTATCCTTTGATCAAGTTAGTAACTCTTCATTTGCAGGATTCCCATCAAACTTAACCTAATTCTTCTCCCTTCTTCCTCCCAAATATCTTTCACAGAGGTCACTCTTGCTTTGTCCTTTCCGCTGTCTCTGGTCTAGATTTATCTACATTCATCTCCTGATTTCTCTCCTCCCAATCTTTATCTCCTTCAAGTCACCTCTCACTGTCATTTGAATCATTGTTCCTAAACAGATACTCTCTTTTCAGTTATTCTCTCTTATTGGGGAAAGGATCTTTTAGACCCAGAACTGATACCCATAGCACCAGAGAATCCTGTGAAATGCTATACAAATGAGTACAAGTATCCTTGATGGGAGGGGGGAAAAAAGTCAAGGAATGCTGATAAGATAATTTAGTTAAGATTGCATCCAACTTAATTGCTTCTGAGTGAGTCTCATGTATTACCCTCCAGTTCCTCCATATACACACATCAAATGCCATTTCAGCTCTGTACACCATTGCAGGGGCTTTCCCTACTCCCTGGAACATTCTTCACTGTCTGCTAAGTACATGAACCTCAAGTTCTGGCTCAAGTCTCAAAAGTCTCTCTGAGAAGCCCTGCCCAAGTAGACAAATATGTGTGGACAATAGAGACACTAAATAGAATTCTATGTCCGTATATTACAAGTTTCTTAAATTCAAAGCTTCATCAAAATAAATAACCTTAAATTTTTAGTCACATTGTGTCTGCTTATGGGACATCCTTTGTAGTGTCCTTGGATTTTAATGAAAACAAGAGTAAGAATCTGGAGTCTACCAGCTTCCAAGGATGGAATAATGGCTCACTAACCAGCATTGGAACCTGAGACAGGTGACACAGCTTCTCATTGTCACACTTGAGTGATTATAAAGGTAGAGACAGTATAAGCACCTACCTTTCAGGATTACTGCGGAGATTTATACACTGAGGCCAGAGAGTATAGGATTAAGGCACTTGCCTTGCACTCAGTCAACCCAGTTTCAATCCCCAATATCATATATGGACCCCCAAGTCCCACCAAGAGTGATCCCCAAGCACAGAGCCAGGAGTAAACAAATTTGTGTGTATGTATATCTATCATCTATTTATCATCTATAGGTAGACAAATATACACACATATAGTAATTAACAGCATGTAAGAGTGACCGATTATTAAATTTACTGAAATCAATGTTAAAGATTCTAGGACATAATCAGACTAATTTTTATTGAGTCAAAAGGATTTCAAGCCTATCTTGATAAAGTTCAGATATTTTTTCCTGTGAGACTCTAAAAATAATCAGTTCAAAGCATATTCAAGCTACCTCACAGGTTCTCTAAAATAATTCCTTTGAATAGGTAAACAAAAAACCTCAGAGCTGTTTTTTCCTGGGTAGCAAATCAATGAACCGCCTCACTGCGCACAAGGACCAATCTGAAGGAGAAATGCTAAGAAGAAAGATAAAGGAGCTCTAATGACTCAGCTTTCAAACAAACCAGCTTGTTTGCCAGAAGAATGAACCACCCACCTGGTGTTAAAAAAAAAAAAACCTTCTGTAAAGTAGATCTGAATATCCTGAGCTCCAGAGAACTTGAAATAAGGGCATGATAGAGGACTGACTTCACTCTCTATTTAAATGAGAGGAGTATGTCCCCAAAAAGGCCATTTTGACACATCCTACTTAAATGGCAGTTGTCTAATAGTATTTTTGTGCCCTTGAAAACCATCAAGAAGAATCACTTGACTATTAATAGTAATATTTAACAATCAGACCTTGAAACACTTCAGCTATTAATTATAACTAAGGAAAGAAGAATTAGGCCAAATTTCTTCTACTATTAAAGATCCTCCACTAACTTCAGCCCAATTCATTATAAAAATCTTCTTGAAATCTTCAACCAAACAGAACTTCTTGCCAATTTTCTCAAACACATCCTCCCTCTACTGTCTCTCCTATCTAACACAATCTTCCCATTATAGGTTGAAAGTTCCCACTGTTCTTCTAAAACTCTATGGATGGTATAATACTAATCCCTAAGGTTCAACTAGAAGTAGTTCTCCAGGTATCTGGGGGGTGAGGAAGAGAGAGGTTGGGTGACAACTGGCAATGCTTGGGGCCAAATCCTGACTCAGAGCTCAGAAGTCACTCCCCATAGGGCTTAGGGGACCATGCAGTGCTGGAGATCCAGTCCAGGCCTCATGGAGTCAAAGCATGTGCTCCAGCCCTTTGAGTTCTCTCTGGGCCCTAGAAGTCATTCTCCAGGTTCTTACCTTTCATCATCTTTGCTAGGCATCTCTTAGACTCTCCTTGGTCAGTCCTGATCAGAACTACTGACTCAGATATCTTTTTTTTCCCCAAGACTGGATGATCTTTGATGACATTTCCATACCTGCTCCATCTTTGTAAGCCTGACAACCCCCTGGGGTCAGTTGACCATGGCAGTTGCTTGAACTTTTGCTAGAATAGGCCAAAATTAGGCTCAAGTATACTACATCTCATGCAGCTAATCAGTGAGGCCAAATGGACAGCATTCAGAGAAGACCAGAAGAAGAAAAGCTTCAGTTAGACACACAGGACCTGTTTTCTTATGAAGCCAACTGAGAGAAAAAAAAAATTTCATTGCTACTCTAAGAGCAAGCAATCTGACACTTACATTTAGGATTCAATGATTTGCCAACAACTACTAACAGTGGTGGACTGGAGTGATAGCACAGCGGTTAGGGCGTTTGCCTTGCACGTGGCCGACCTGCATTTGATTCCTCTGTCCTTCTAGGAGAGCCCGGAAAGCTACCGAGAGTATCCCGCCTGCATGGCAGAGCCTGGCAAGGTACCCATGGCGTATTCGATATGCCAAAAACAGTAACAAGTATCACAATGGAGATGTTACTGGTGCCTACTTGAGCAAATTGATGAACAACCAGTGCTACAGTGCTACTAACAGTGGTGCATTAAAAGCTTCCTGCCCATTCACAGAACTGATAGCACATCTCAGGGAGGAAGGAAGGGAAGGGAAGGGGGGAAAAAGTAGAAAATACTGCTGCTCTATTTCCTTTATTACAGATTTAAAATATTGTTCACCTTCAGGCTCTCAAAACCCACGTATATGAGGGATAATTTCAATCACCATGCACCCTGAGCCATAAACTCTAAATATTCAAGGGCCAAATCACAAAAGTTAGAGAATATGATCAACAGCAGAACTCTAAACCCTGCAGTCTGAGACTGTCAGGCAAAGTTTCACTAATTCCAACAGACCTCTGGACAGGGCTACCTGAAATCTACACTGGCTCCCATGGCCGGACTGATCCATATGTTCTGGCCAGCTCACTGGGTAGTCATCCATGGTGTCCAGTCCTGTGTCCACAAATGACAGTTATTTGTCTCCTCAGCTTATTGCTCCCAAAGGGAGTACTAACATGTACTTTTGTACGTATATAACTTCTCTGAGGCCCAAATCCTAACAGAAGAGATGGGTCTTGAGTGATAGTACTGCGGGTAGGGCATTTGCCTTGCATGAAGCCGACCCGAGATCAACCCCCAGCTTCCCATATGGTCCCCTGAAACACCGCCAGGAGTGACTTCTGAGTGTATACAGGATTAACTCCTAAGCATTGCCTGGTGTGACCCCCAAAAAAGAAAAAACCAAACAAACAAAAAGAGATGCATTAAGCCCTGAATCCAGGTCAAAGAAGACACATACAGGGCCATCTTAATTGGAGTTGTGCTAATGGGGAAATTCCTACTCAGTATTCCACTTGATATGGCTTTTGTATCAATGACATTTGGAACATTCCATTTCCAGTATCATATTGCTGATGTCTCTTGGATTACTGGAATGGCAACAAAATCCTTGGGGAAGGTAGCAGGAGATCTGAAGAGCTTAAATTTACTCACCTTTAAAAGAACACTTGTAGATAATTTTTTGACGCCAAATATGCCCGCCATATTATCAATGGAGGTCAAAATAATGTTAAAAATTTTATTAAATTAGGTAAATATTGTAAGACTTCCTCATATTATTCAATATGAGGATAAAATATACTTAGTCTTAAAATATACTTAAAATGTTATTCTGAAGCGCAAATATGCCTGCCACATAACAACTGAGGTAAAAATGTTAAAAATTTGTTAATAAATTAAGCAAACATTGTCAGTGATACTTCCATATATTATACAACATTTTTAAATGATCAAATAGACTCAACACACGTATCAGTTCTGTATAATCTATATACGCTGTCATATATGGCTTAATTGAATAACTCTGGTCTTATTTCCCTTTGAATGTATCTCTTTGACCTTCTCTGCACTTTGATGGAATAATATCAAACTACGCCAGTTCTTCAGCTTCTTCCTGTATCAATTCATCTGGATTTCTATTAAGTTTCCACAGTGACATACTTGTCTGCTCATTAGACCACAGGAAAATCTGACAAATAAATCAGGCCTATTAGCATTCTCATACACAAGCTTCCTGTACAGACATAGAAAAATGGAATAAATTTTAAAATGTTGAGACAGTGAACAAAGCCATTTATTATCATTCAAAATTGTTCTTCTGGGAATTTAATTTGATGTCATAGGCTGATTTTTAAAAATGGATGCGGAAAACAGGGTAGATAGATTGTGTTATCACGTTACAGCAATTTCTTTGAAATTGGGTATTTCCTTTGGGCTTAAGTAGCAGTCTATGATATCATGGAAAGATCATGGGATATTTAAAACAGTTCAACAGGGACCTAGAGAGAGCACGAAAAACTAGAGCACATGTCTAGTATGCATGAGGTTACAAACTTAATCCCCAGCTGCTAATCTCCTGAGCACCATCAGGTGAGCCCCTGGGGTAACCCCCAAAATCACCAGGACCAGGACCAAGCCACTAGTCCTACAAAGCCAGGAAAAGTATCTCGAGACACCATGAGAATCCAGCTCCAAAAACTGCTTGGACAGACCCACGATAGCATACAAATCAATATAAAATTGTTAATCAAGCTTGCTTCAAATCCCAATGTTCATAGTTTCTAGTCATGAAACTATGCAGATTATTCAGCCCATCTGATCCTCAATATCCTTATCTGGAAAATGGGGGGTTAGTTTCTAAAAAAAGGCAGTCCCTTTTCCAGTACATAAGCCTGATGGCTGGGTGTTAACACGCATATGTGATATGTGCCTCCCTTAAATCTTATTATGCATTTGGCACATTACCCATCTGATGTGAAACAAAAAAAAAAAGAAGAAGAAGAAAAGGAAAAGAAATAGACAAATCACCTTTGAGATCTGGATATTCCAGATAAAATGTCAAGCACTGCAGGCAGAAATTTAAATGTGAAGGTTCTGGGACTCACAAATGTTCCAGCCAGAACTACCTGTTAGCTCTCATGGTGCATACATGGTGCATGCAAAAGGTGCACAGACATCTGCAAAGATCATGGCTGATTGCCTATTTATCAACATTCTGATATAATCAATTCATACCAGGTCAAAGCTGTTATTTAAAAAAAAACAAGCAACAACAACAACAACAAAAATACTGAGGTTGAGGGCACAAAAGTAATACAGGGATTGCATGTGACTGATCCTGGTTCATTCCGCACCACAAATAGTTCCTGAGCATCACTCCTAAGCACAGAGAAGTAATCCTTGAACAGATCTCAGTGTGTTGTAAAAAAACAAAAAAGAAAAAAAATTGATGTTGGACCATAAAGATAGTTTAATGGGCTGGGTGCATGGTTTGCATGCAGGTTAGATCCCTGGCAATTCATGGTTCCCTGAGGACTGACAGTGCTCACCCCGAGCACCATTTTGAGAATAGCCTTGGGGTACTACAAGTTGTATGCCCTCCTCCCCCACAGACTATTAACCAAAAAAAAAAAAACTCTGAGGTCTGCAGATCACTAACACCTCCATATATCCTAATTTATTCAGACTATAAACTTATTGTTATCCCAGGGAGATACTGCATGCAAAAAAAAAAAACCATTGAAATGCTTGCATCAAGCATCCAACTTTCATGAGACTCACAAAAATAAAGATCATGAATGTGAAAGTTCAAATACCTGCAGTAACAGGTATTAAGTGGTGAAGACCCCAGTCTCTAGAAGCATCTAGATTTAAGCGCCCACTCTGTTACTCCCA
This sequence comes from Sorex araneus, assembly GCF_027595985.1. Lineage (NCBI taxonomy): Eukaryota > Metazoa > Chordata > Mammalia > Eulipotyphla > Soricidae > Sorex > Sorex araneus. The sequence goes on along the minus strand of NC_073313.1, from coordinate 212,165,101 downwards.
AGCTGAGCGGCATATGAAGAATTTTGAGGTTCTTTTTTTTAAAGAAAGAAAAAGAAAGCAAGAAAGAAATGGACATAGCTAGATTATCAATCAGAGTTGAAGGAACTATACAGAGCTTCAAGGACAGGCGACAGTTTAGGGAATTCATCACCATGAAACTAGCTTTTCAAGAAGCATTAAAAGAGCTCCACTGAATCTACCACAAATGTGTCAGGGATGGAGGGTAGGTAAATAAAGAAGGAACCAGTATGACAATAATTGGAAATAATCACACTGGATAGGATCTGAGTATTGAAAATAGGTAGAGGATGATACTTTCCAAGTCCATCTACTTATAAACAAATGTCATGATTTCATCTCTCCTAACAGCTGCATAGTATTCCACTGTGCATCATGCTAAGTGAAATGAGTTGGAAAGAGAGGGGACAGACATAGAAGTATTGCACTCATTTGTGGAATATAAAATAACATAATATGAGATGGGCACCTAAGGACAGTAGAGAAAAGGGCCAGGAATATTGTCCCATAGTTGAAAGCCTGTCTCATGAGCTGGGGGAGAAGGCAGCTGGAATAAAAAAAAGGATCACTAAATTAATGATAGTTGGAGGAATCGTTCGGTATGGTAGACGTGTGCTGAAATTGGATAAAAGACCAAACATGTTAACCTCTCAGTATCTGTGTTGCAAACTGTAATGCCCAAAAGTAGAGAGAGTATGGAGGAAATTGTCTGCCATGGAGTCAGGGGAAGGGTTGGAAAGGGGTTATACTGGATATATTGGTGGTGGAGAATGTGCACTGGTAGAGGCATGTGTGTTTGATCATTGTATGATTGAAACTCAAACACAAAAGCTTGTAACTGCATCTCATTATAATAAAAAATTTTTTTTAAAAAAGAAAATATCACTGTAGCACTGTCATCCCATTGTTCATTTATTTACTTGAGCGGGCACCATTGTGAGACTTGTTGTTACTGTTTTCAGCATATCAAAGATGCCACATGGAGCTTGCCAGGCTCTGCCATGAGGGCAAGATGTCTTAGTAGCTTGCCGGGTTCTCCGAGAGGGATGGAGGAATTGAACACCTGGGTTGGCTGCGTGCAAGTCAAATGCCCTTTTCGTGCTATCGCTCCAGCCCTTTCAGTATCTGTATCTTTCAGTATATGTACTGCAAACCACAATGCCCAAAAGAAGAGAAAGGGGGGAGGGGAGAGAGAGAGAAAATGAGGAGAGAGAGAGAGGTGAGAATGTGAAGAAGAGAGAGAAAGAGAAGGAGAGAGAGAAAAGAGAGAGAGGGAGGGAAGAGAGAAAGAGAGAAAGAGAGAGAGAGAGAGAGGAAAAGTGGCTGGGAGCAGGGGGCTGATAAGAGGGAAACTGGGGACACTGGTGCTGGGAAATGTACACTGGTGGAGGGAGGGTGTTGGAACACTGCTTGACTGAAACCTAATCATGAACAGCTTTGAAATGGTCTATCTCACAGTGACTCAGTAAATAAATAAATAAATAAATATAATTAAATTTTAAAAAGAGCTCCATTATAGAACAGGAGACTTCCCATCATATGGCACTGAGTATGACACTCACTATGGTGCATATGCTTGTCCTCTACTAGATTAGAACAGGTTAAAAACATACAGCAATTCATCAGCACAAATTGACGTATCGATTTATTTTCTATAATTCTATTTGCCATTCCTTTAAGTTTTATTGGACCAATTAATATGAAATTAATTTGTTACATGCCTACCAAGGTTGGGGGTGGGAGGGAACCTGGGGATACTGGTGGAGGGAAGGGGGCGCTGGCCGTGGGGTTGGTGCTGGAGTGTTGTGCACCCAAAACAACTCTATTATGAACAAATTTGTAAATCACGGTATCTCAGTATATATTATGAAAGAAAAAAAACAGATACATAATTTTGCAGGGAGGGGGCTCCCTCCCACAGCTGGGTCTCAGGGTGCCCCACCAGTAATTCTCTACATGGCAGGAATTTTAAGTAAGTCAGTGCTACTGTTCTCAACCTGTTAAGTCTTCTCTGGTTCTTCAGAGTATTAGCTAGAAATGGAGCTACTAAACGCACCTCTTTCACATACTAGAGTGAGATGAAAGGAGAACAGCTGATACACAGAAGGGCACAATGATGATGTTAAGGCAGCTTCACCCACAGGTTTCCAGACCCAGGGATTCAAGGTCATGCCTTGAGAGTCTCCGGGACCAGTTCTTCCTCCACTAGAAAAATGGACTTTTTGGTGAAGAGAGTCACATCCAAGACTTTCTTGGAAAGCACTCTGCCAGATCCCTGTCCTGGTCGTGCAGACCTGACCAGAGCCCATCCCAGTCCTGAGGAAGGTTCGGCCACCATTGCCCTACACATCACAAAGCAGCCAACCGTTAAGCACAAAGAGAAGCTTCAGCCACCAACCCCTGTCAAAACAGTCAGTGAGGTATGATGGGACTCACTGACATCCCTCATTTTACTCAACAGCACCAGCAGGGCAAGAGTTTTTGGCACAGACAGAATCTCAATTAGGATTATGGAGTGAAAGACATCATAAAACTGGCAAGGGATAAAGCTGGGAGCCTTATTATCTGTAAGGGTCAAAATTCAATTATTGGTTGGCACTATTGCTTGCTTGATTTTTATGTTGCCTTCTTTCCTAAACTTGGACTTAACTCAGACTCCACTCCATTTCTGTCTGAATGTCTACACTGTGCATGACCCCCAGGGTACAGAGTCTGGAAATACAAGCAATATTAACCTCAGGAAAAATGTGTTCCCTCCATGATACATTGTGAATAAACTTCAGCCTTCAAAATAATTTAATTTCACTTACATTGCTGGTCAGAATATAACCTAGTATGACAGTTTCAGAAAAATATTTGACAGTATCTGTTGAATGTAATAATACTCTATAGCCCAGCAATGCCTCTCCTTGTTCTATGCCCAAGAGAAGTAAAAACTTACATCCATCAAAAGAAAAATTCGAGAACATTCACAAATCCCTGTATTTTGTAAAAGTCCCAAACTTGAAATGAGCCACATGTTCCCCAAGAACAATCTGTAGAATGAACTACCTATGCACACAACAAGCAACACTGGATAATCTCAAAACAAAGAGGACCATCACTTAATTCCATCTAAGCGATGTTGAGAGGTTGAATTAAAGTTTAGTGACCATACCAAGTGGGTGACCTAGCCTGAGAGAAGCAGGAAAAAATCTTCTAGAATCCTGAAAAATGCTCTATAGTTTCATCTGGAGGTAGATTTGAACTAATTGAGGCTTTATTTAAGAATCGCTTACTTTACCTATTATCTTTTTTAGAAACAAGCGAAAGAACCCACAATATATTTTTTTTTCAAAACACCTTCCATTGGGCTCAAAGGAATGGTGCAAGGACTTTGAGCATTTGCCTAATAAACATATGGTCAAAGGCTCAAATCCTTGGTGTCCCTCATACACAATGATGGAAGTGCTGCTAAGACAGCTTAGCAGCTCTGGTGTCTTTGATCCCTAGTGCCACAAGTGACTTCTGTCCAACTCACAGCCAGATGTGTGTAAGCGCTCAGGAAAACTTCAGTTTGGGCAGGGCTCATATGCCCAGGTAGTGACAAGGTACTGAACATAGGAGTCTCACCTACGTGCATATGGCTGTGGCCAGAGAGTAGGAACACCAGGACAAGATGACAGGAACTGCTAGGATACAGCTGGGAGGCCCAGCGACAAGGTATTAAGCACAGGATTCTCATCACTTACATGTGTCCATGGCTGGAGACTGAGGCAAGTGTACAGGGACAGAGAGAACAGTGCAAGGAGAGGACCTGGCAATCATCCATGGGAGGCTAGTAGACAGGGTGGGACAATACTAGTGATATCGTTGATGGGTAAAGAAGAGGCCTGGACATCTGGGGAAGGACACAGATCTACCAACTTTATCTGTACAATAAACTAACTTTCTTTCTTCCAAGTTTTGTATGCAACTCTTTCATATAATTCTCAACAATCCACCAGCACAGGAAAAATCTGCATTAGTGCAAACATAAGCACCACAAAAGGAGTGTGAGTCCCAGTAAGTACACAACTAAGTGCCATAGCCAGAAAATATTACGCTCTGGTAATCACAGTGACTCTCGGCAAACCCCAAATCCATAACTCCTGTACCTCAACTAAGAGTTCAAGTCCAGCACACACATGAAAGCATTGCAAGAGAATAGGTGCAAACCTCAGTGAGCCCTGCATCTGAAAGTGGGTAAGCACCAGGGCCTGGGGTGTGTGTGTGTGTGTGTGTGTGTGTGTGTGTGTGTGTGTGTGTGTGTGTGTGTGTGTGTGTATGTGTATGCATGGTCTGCAATCACCCGAACACCATCAATATCAGAGAAGGGAAGGGAAAAAGAAAATTAAAAATAAACAGTAAAAAATAATGAAAGCATGCAGTCCTCTGCAACATGCATGGAACTGGAGGGCATCATGTTAAACTAAATCAGAGGAAGAGAGAAAATATACAAGATGATTCACTCATCTGTAGTATAAAGGGAAAACAAGGAATACACAGTATCAGACAGTATCCATGATGACAAGTTTGGCTTTAGATTAAAAAACTAGATTAGGACACCCACATCCCACAGCCACAGCCATAATTCACCTACCTCTATCTGCCTTGTTCCAGAGACTCATAAATAACTCCTGAAAGAGATCAACTAGCCACAAAAATTTCTCAGCTACCAAGTCCCAGGGGAGACCTCCAGGGTGATCACGGGAGGGTAGGGGGGCAAGTTCCTGCCCTACCAAAGCCCTGGCAGCAGCACTCACACCGTAACGGCTGTCACGATGCCTCCTGTAGGACTGCCCAGTTAAATATTCTGAATTTTTTGTAGCACGAGTGGCCACTTTCACAGTTGCAAGATTATCTCCGAACTCTGTTAATATTAACATCCCAGTAGGAGCACACCAGATTGGATGAGAATGTAACACAGAAGCCAACTAATTTTGACTACCAAAAGCATTAACACAGAAGGCTTAACTTGAAACAACAGCTTAGTAAATTCTCCGACACGGACTTAATGTCCCCATAGTGAGATACAACAATATCCACAAATTTTCTTTTACTGAAGTATCTTTTCATCAGTCCATTAGACATTTATTGGTAACAAGCAGTATAAAGTAAGTTACTGTGGGCCTGGTATAGGGGCAGGCCTGAGGGTGGTTGGGAAAATGAAGACACTGGTGGAGGGAAGGTGACAGTGGTGGTGGGACTGATGTTAGAATATTGAATGCCTGTGTAACAAATCATCATGCACAACCTTGTAAATTATGGTTAAAGAAAGTGGGAAAATGGTAATTTGTTTTAAATGCTAGGTTATGAAGCAGTGGGGGTAATGAGGAGGGGGATTAGAGGTCAGTGGGGGAGAATCCTGGGTGCTATAGTGGTGGTAGGGTGCAGTAACCCTTTACATCAATGCCAAAAATTTTAAGAATTCTGTAACCATATAATGTAAACAATTACTTTTTAAAAAAAGCCTATCGACAACAAAAAAAATTTTTAAATAAATAAAGACATAAAGTGTTGGGCTGGAAATAAAGCAGTAGAGCACTGGCCTTGCATGTGGAAGATCTTGGCACTGTCCCCCTCCCCCTCACCCCAATAATGTTAGGCGGGTAAAGATAGCTCAAAGGACCAGAGTATATACTTTGTATTTGGGAGGTCCAAGTTCAATTCCTAGACTACATGATCCCCCAAACACTATCAGGTATGGTTCCACAGCAATGCTGGGGGTGGCCCATGGGCACTCCTCCAGGAGTGGCCTGGGAGCACTGTTAAATGGATCCCCCATCCCACTTCGAGAGCTAACTTTAAAAAGCTAGTGTTCCTGAGCCTTGCTAAATGCATTTATTCTTGGAAATGAATGTCTTCCACTATGGTAAGCATGGCAAGCAAGCCACACATGGCCAGATTGCTACAGTTTTGACAGCAGTGGAGAAAAAAAATCACTCTTCATTGGGAGCAGTAAATCATATACCACCTTATGACATTTTGTCTATACTTTAATTCATATACTTCACATTTATATTTTACTTAAATTTAGAGCTAGCTGGACTGAAGCTTGGGAAATGGTACAGGGGTTGGGCCCATGCCTTGCATGCATCTGATCTGGAGCTGATCCCAGGTACCACCCCAAACACTGTTGGGGATAGCACAAGAGGCCCCTGAGCATACTGAGTGTGCCCTGCTGTTCCCTTGAGAGTCACCAGCAACTTAGTGCTTCAGCTATACCATACCCTCTGACCCTAGCACTTATACTGCCAGCCCAGTTAGCCAAGTATCACCAGGAATGGCCCCTAGACCCCTTAAGTACCACTTGGGACGTATCACCCCCACCAAAATTTACAGCTGTTAGGGCTGGAGCGATAGCATAGCAGGTAGGGCGTTTGCCTTGCATGTGGCCGACCCAGATTCAATTCCCAGCATCCCATATAGTCCCCTGAACACCACCAGGAGTAATTCCTGAGTGCAGAGCCAGGAGTGACCCCTGTGCATTGCCAGTTGTGACCTCAGAAAAGAAAAAAAATTACAGCTGTTTAATTTAAAATGTCAATTCCTCGCCCATTTCTCCGCGCCCGCATCCCCAGAATGACTGACGAAGAGGATGGAGCTGCTTGGGACACCGGCAGCCCACCAGCAACCTGCAGTATGTGACTTGAGAGTTTCCGCCAGGTCCCCTGTGCGGAAATCTCTCTCTCTCTCCTTCAACTTTTTCCCTGGACTTTAGACAGAACCCAGAACCGCGCGGCCGCTACTGCGGCCGCGCGTCCTAATGTCATCTTAGTATCTTAATGGGTCGGACTTTTGTGGGTGATCCTAACAAGAATAGTAAGTATTTTGTTGAAATATTGAAGGCAATCAAAATGGTAGCCATCTCTCTAGACTGAACTAAGCTATATCCCCACGCCGGCTGAGAAGAAATATCCTTCTTTCTCGGGAAGAAACGTGGCGTGGTGTCAAACATAGTGTGATGTCCATTAAGCAAACAGACCTGGTGGCGTGGGAATGGGAAATAAGGGGAAAAATTAGGTACATGGACCAGCGGGACGCTGGTGGTATCTCGAGCCGGAGCCGATATCAGCACAAGAGCTTTGGTTCCAGAAACTGCTTCCAGACACTCTACTAGACTATCAACTAAGCCAGAGCCCCACGCCGGCTGATGACGGGAAATAACCATCCTCTTCGGTTTTTTTCCCTTTGTCAGACAGCGTGGCGATTACTAAACAGGCGTGAACTCGGTGGCGCGGGGCAAGGGGGAAAAAGAAAAGTTATGTAACAAACAGCAGGACTTAATATCTCTATATGCTTAGTAATGGAGAATTATCAAATACCTCATTGGCAATAGGACTGTCTTTTTCTTTTTGGGGGGAAACCCCAGCAACGGTAGTGAGTTGTGTGTTGAAACATGGAATGTAATCGAGATAAGCGCAAATGAAGTGAAACTTATCACGTACAAGGGTGGGGACTAGGGAGGTAGGAGGGGGCGGCAGATATACTGGGGGGGTTGGGGATGGAAGATGGGCACTGAAGGGAGGGGTGTTTGAATATTGTATAACTGACATAATCCTGAGAACTTTGTAACCCTCCACTTGGTGATTCAATAAAAAAAAATAAAAAAATAAAAAATAAAAAAAAATCTTAAAGTTAAAAAAAAAATAAAAATAAAATGTCAATTCCTCGACTTTTATCTAATAGTCCTGTGCCCTTTATAACTTAATGTATTACCAATTTAATTTTGAAGAAATCTATTATGTAACCAAGTTTTAAGTCAGAAACAAATATAAGGCAGCATTTTTGGAAAAATATTAAAAAATAAAACTAACTTTTGGATTAATTTCCATTGTAAGTTTATAACTATATCTATAAAATATTAAGTATGCACCTTCTGGTAAAATGCAGATTAATCAAATACAAGATGTTGAGTAGCATATGGACTCTAGACTTTCTCCAACTCTGAATTATAACTGTTTAATTCTTCTCCTCTCTTTTATTGCTTCCTCTTTGTTATTTCCCTCAATTTATTAATTGCGTGAAACAGCAAGAGATGCAGAAACTCCAGAATCATGATTCATTTTTTTCCAGAACTTTTAAAATTATGACTTGAGCTACAGCAGGTAGGGTGTACATGTAGTACAGCAGGTAGGGTGCTTCACTTGCATACAACCAGGGTTCAATCTTTGGTACCACATATGGTCCCCCAATCCTAGCCAGAAGTGATTCCTGAATTCAGAGCCAGGAGTATGCCCTGAACACCACCTGGTGTGGCTCCAAAACTAATCATCATCATCATCATCATCATCAACATCATCATCTTCTGCACTGCACTGTCATCCCATTGTTCATTGATTTGCTCGAGCAGGCACTGGTAACGTCTCTATTTTTGTTGAAAATTGAATGTAATCAAAGTAAAGAGAAAATAAAGTGAAATCAGCTACACAGGCAGGGTGGGGGACTGGGGGTTCGGGGGTTGGGGGATGTTTACTGTGGTTCTTGGTGGTGGAATATGTGCACTGGTGAAGGGATGGGTGTTTGAGCATTGTGTAACTGAGACTTAAGCCTGAAAGCTTTGTAACTTTCCACGTGGTGATTCAATAAAAATAAATAAATAAATAAAAATAAAGTAACCCAGAGTAATAAATAAATAAATAAATAAAATAACAGTAATAATAAATTATGACTATGTTCTCGAGAAGTTTAGGTTCACAAAAAATTTAGGGGCAGATATAGAGATTTCCCACAAGCTGCCTTCCTTTTCACATGCAAAGCCCTTCTCCATGATTAACCACTCCTCAATACTCTGCCCTAAAGCTGTCAGGTATGTTAACAACAGGTCAAACAACACAGGTGCATCATTACCACCCCAAGTCCATCCAGAGTAAATCTTACAGTTCACCCTTGGTTGTACATATTCCATGAGCTCAGCCTTACATATAATGACATGCATGCCTCTTAACGGAATCAAAGTATTTTCACTGCCCTAAAATTGCTCTGAGATATACTTTTTCGTCTCTCCTCACCCTCAACTCCTAACCACCACTGATTGATTGTCACCAAAGAGTTGCCTTTTCCAGAAGGTCACATCATTGGAATTATACATGATAAAGAGATTAACTTTTCTTCACTTGATAATATGCATTCAAGTTTCTTCCATTTCTTTTAATTGATCAATAGCTTATTTCTTTATAGTGTACCGAATATTCCAGTGCATAGATACTTCTTAAATTCTTTATCCATTCACCGGCTGAAGAATCTACTGGTTGCTTCCAAGTTTTGACAGTTATAAAAAAAAATTCATGAGCAGGTTTTTTGTGTATATAGATTTTCGATTCCTCTGAGTAAATGTCAGGGAATGCAACTGCTGAATATAGGAATATGTTTAGTTCTGAAAGAAACTGTCAATTTACCTCCAAAAGTGACTGTACCAATCTACATTCACACTGGAAAAAGTAAAAATGTCTGCTGGGCCACATTCACAATAGCACTAAATATTGTTCCAGATTCTGAATTCTTCCCCATTCTATGAGGAGTGTAATGGTATCCCACTGTTGTCTGGATCAAATGACTTATGATGCAGAGCATCTCTTCATATTTAATTTGTAATCATAGGTCTTCTTTGGAGAGGTGAAAAGACCTCTGCTGAGGTCTTTTGCCCATTTGTAATTATGTTGTTTTCTTATTGCTAAACTTTAGGGATTCTCTGTACAGTCCGGTCCTTTGTTTCATTTATTAACTTAGCTTAAAAAAGTTTTGAAACATTTTTTTTGACACCAGGAATTAACACAAGGACTCATGCATGCAAGGAATGAGCTTTACCACTGAGCCACATCCCTGGCCTTGAGCCCTCCTTTAGAATATGTACATTTTATCTATATCTTATCTTCTCATTTTCTTGGCATTTTACTTCACAGAATAGTTTTTCAGTTTCTATTGTTTGGTGGGAAGAATGCCAGAGTCTCATCTCATCAGAGTTTTGTGCTCTGCCTTGGGTCCTGTGCATTTTTAGTTTTAATAAAGGTTTGTCTCTGTGTCTTTAATCCATTGCCTCCCCTAGCCCTAGAGGGAAACTATTAGCTATATTCTGCTGAAATAGTTTGACACTGTATTTCATGGACATCTGTTCCCAAATACCAGCATTTCCTTTCTAAAAGATTAAACAAACAGAGCAAATTCATTTATTATCTTGATTCATGAAATACATCCCCCTATGGAGACAAGATTCTAAGAAATAATAATGAAACTGATATATATTTTGTTACTGGCTAGCTTTAAAAAGCTGGTAAATTGATATTTTCTCCCATTAGAAACAACTCTCTTACACAATACAAGAAATTTTAATTCAAACAACTGGAGAATTTTTTTTTAACATTTACTTCAATTTTTTGTAAATAGTCAATTTGGAAAATGACATACTTTTGAAGTTGACGTTTTAAACATATGTGGGCAGTTTTTCTAGCAAAGCATAATAGACTTAAATTACATGGCATAAACTACACACCTTCAGACTAGAAGAAAAACATGGAAACCCAGGCCCTCTCCTGTCTGCCTTGTACAGCACAAAATCCTAGGCATAAGGTCTTTCCGTTGCCTTTCAAAAACCTTAAAATTTAGATCAGGGAAAGAAATTTGACTAAAGTGATGCCATAGAGCAATCCTGACCAATCAAAAGTAGAAGGCAGAAGCCCCCTTTTGGCAACCCTCCTCCCACCCTGCCCCCCTAACTCCCCTCCCCCCCACATACAAACACCACCAGGCTGGTCAGCAGTTAATTTTGTTTTGGTTTGTTTTTCACACATCAAATTTAGTTTTCACACATCAAATTTTGAATTTCTAAAGATGAAAACCTTTTTCCAAAAAATAGTTCAAAGTAAGAAAACTGCTGGAACATCAACCAGAGTTGAAATATGCTCTCAACACGAGTCTCCATTTGAACTGCTATCATCTGATCTCTCTGTTTTCTGATTTTTGCACTTCATGGAAACTGTCACATATAAAGACCCCCCCCCCCACCATTTCCTCCTGCTGAAACAGTCACTATACTGAAGCTGCACGTCTTCTCACAAACCTTCAAACACAGTCTTTGTGAAAGGGCAATGGAGCAAACAAAACAACAGCAACAATGAAAGACCATTTCACGTCTTGAGTTCCTCCTACAGTTCTATTATCTATGATTTTTCTTACTAGTCTTTTGTAAGTTCTTCGACCTTATTCTTGGGTATTCACCCCATACTTTACAGGCTAGTCACCAAGTCTTGGTGATCTCTGATTTCAATTTGGGGTATTAGTATGAATCCATGGATTTCTTTACCTGAAGGTAAATTTTTCTGATTTTATTTTCTGAAAAGTCCCACAATAACTAGCCAACAGCAGTTATTCTTACATATGCCTTGAAATACAATTTTTATTAAAAGGAACAAAATTCCTTGGAAAGTGAGCAACTCCAAGTCTGGGAACAAAACTAAATAGCTAGCCCCACCCCGACAGAGCCCCGGCAGCCAAAAACCTCCAGAACCCAATTGCTGCCATGCTCACGGTTGCTCTCCACAGGCTCAACCATGCCTCACCCATGCATGAATCTGCAGAAAAACCCAGATACGTGGGACCCATGACTGAAATCCCCAAGCTTACTCAGAATAAAATGGGCCTCCTCCTGCCATCCTCCAAATTTACCAGTAGCCTGGCAGTCGTGCCCACAAACTGCTCCTGGAGCCATATATAATCTCATCAATGGCCAAGATCCAGAGACTCAGATATAAAGCTCCCAGAAGACAGCAGCATAGGCTCCACCCATGTGAATCTGCTGTATAATCATTCTAAATTTTAGAATTTCTGGAGAACTCATACTCTACACCACTGATGTACCAAGAGTAGCACAAAAAAGGCCTTAATGGCTCCAGGATGAAATACAACAATCTTCACACACTTTCCTCTAAGAAAACTTTATTGAGCCATTCTTAGCAGATAATTTATAACAGCAATACAAAATTAATTGTTTTAATTCTGCTTTTGGGGGGCATGGCTTGGGATTTGGGGTGGAAACATTCAAAATAGGGTGGTGGGAAAGTGCAGTAGTGGTGGGATTGGTGTTCAAATACTGAATATAATGAATGAATGTGAACAACTTTATAAAAATAAAATTAAATTTAAAATAGTTAAACAGAGGATGTATTACAGGGCTCCCCCACCCAAAAAAGAAAAGCCAATTAGCCTTTAAAACAAACATTTTACTTACCAAAGGGTAGTAGGAACACTTTATAAGTAAATAAGTAGAAACACACATATCCAGACATACAGCTCAGAAACCTATTACAAGAGGTGACTTTAACTAATAATTTGATCATCAATTGAATAATGACTGCAGATGTATTAAAATATATCAAATGTATTTAAAATGTAGGAGTTCATGATTATCTACTTTGGAGAAAGTGAGATAACCAACTTATTTTAAAACTATTTTATAAAAAGAACGAATTAGCATTCGTTACATTGTTTCAATGACAAAGCCCATGGTAACTGAAGCTTTAGTATAGAACTGTTTCTCTCTCTCTCTCTATTATGTTTTATTGAGTCACCATCTCACTGTGAGATACCGTTACAAAGTTTTCATGATTAAGTTTCAGTCATAAAATGTTCCAACACCCACCCCTCCACAAGTGTACATTTCCCATCACTAATACCCCTGGTATCTCTCTCTTTCTCTCCCTCCCCCCGACTCTCTCGCTGTCTCTCTCTCCCCTTTCTCCCTTCCTCTCTTTGGGCATTATCGTTTGCAATACAGATACTGAGAGGTCATCATGTTTGATCGTTTGCCCATTTTCAGCACACATCTCCCACTCAGAGTGATCCTTTCCAACCATTATTGTCATAATGGTCTCTTCTCTGTCCCAACTACCCTCTCGCCCAGCCCTGGAGGCAGATTTCCAACCATGGTCTTGACCCTTGTTTTTACTGTCCTTGGGTGTTAGTTTCTTATTATGTTCTGTTTATTTCTTTTCTTTTCTTTTTCTTTCTTTCTTTCTTTCTTTCTTTCTTTCTTTCTTTCTTTCTTTCTTTCTTTCTTTCTTTCTTTCTTTCTTTCTTTCTTTCTTTTTTTCTTTTTGCGTCACACCCAGCAATGCACAGAAGTTACTCCTGGCTTTGCACTCAGGAATTACTCCTGGCGGTGCTCAGGGGACCATATGGGATGCTAGAACTTGAACCCGGGTTAGCCGTGTGAAAAGCAAATGCCCTATCCGCTCCAGCCCCTTCTTTTCATTTTTTAATATACCACAAATTAGTGCAGTCATTACATGTCTGTCCTTTTCACTTAGAATATACTCTTTATTTCTATTCATTTATAAGCAAATTGCATGACTTCAATTTTTCTTAACAGCTGTATAGTATTCCATTGTGTAGATGTGCCATAGTTTCTTTAACGAGTCATCAGAACTGGTTCTCTTTACCAAAGAATTTCAGCTAATAATTGAAGAATGTTACCATCCTATGAGTATGTAAATTGGCTCAGCCATTATAGATTTTTTTTAAAAAATTCAAAACAGAAAATGTTCTTTTGCATGTACGCACACACACACACACACATACACACTCAAGAGGTATGGGCACACTTTTGATCACTACAGTGTTACTTAAAATACTTCATACCTAAAAACCATACAAATAGCAACAAAATCTGAGTGTATAAAGAAAATGAGGTGTATACATACACAATGGACTACTACTCAGCTGCAAGAAAAATCTTTTTTTTTTTTTACTTTTTCATTGAATCACAGAGATAGACCCTTACAAAGCTGTTCTTGATTAGATTTCAGTTATACAGTATTCCAGCACCCATCCCTCTACCAGTGCACATTTCCCAGCACCAGTGTTTCCAGGTTCCCTCCCATCACCCCCAGGCCCCACCCCTTGCCTTCCTCTATGGCAAGTGCTTAAGATGAAATCATGATATTTGCTATAATACGGATGGAAGTGGAAAATATGCCATGCTATGAGACATAAGTTAGAGGGAGATGAAAAAATACTGGATTATCTCACTCATACATGGTATATATGGGGAAAGAGACAATGTCCAGTGAAAACAATGCCTTAGACTCTGATAACAGAAAGAAGATTATGAAGTAGAGGTACAGGATGGACTGAATATGTCTGATGGGTTATATCAGAGAGATACTAGTACTTTGGTGGTAGGTGAGGTATGATATATTCAACCATTCCAGCATATAAACATTTACACTGACACATCTCAATAAACAGTAAAAAAATAAATAAAAATAAAGACTACTTCTCCTAAAGAATGAATGGGATTCAGCAACGATGATAAATGACTGCTATGAATAACCCAAACTGGTCATATCCTTCAAAAGTTTAATATGGGACAATGATTCAAGTCAAAACACAAAAGGAAAAGGGCATAAAGTAAATTTTACCTTATGGTTCTCTTATTTCCAAGCGCTAAAGAAATTGTAAGTAATTCAGCAACATCAGTATTTAAGCTTTCTTTGAAAGAAATTGCTGTCTGTCAAAGGATCCAGGGGCACCTATAAATTAGTTCATCCTTGTGTTGAACTAACTTATAGCTCACTATTCTACTTATAAGCCTTGTTTTCACACATTTCCCCATTGTATTTAAAAGTAAGGACAACTCTGCCTTTTATTTTTATTGTTAGGGGTCTATGTTGTCCTCTAAACTAAAATAGAGGTGAAGTAATGATTTCAAAGAAAATTCCCTGCAGAAGGAAAACACATTTTGTTCTAATTCTACTATTGAGCCCTCGCTGATTTCTTTAAAATTAAATGAAATTAAATTAAACACAAGATCTGGTACAGTAATTTAACCATGATTTTGATCATTTTTCTTCTACTTAATTAGCATAAGTGAATCATTAAGGAAACCCATTAAAAATGACAAAGAAAGGTAAATGGCTTTCTGGATCTTACAATTACCTATACTTGACTGTAAAAAATCAGCACAACCTCACATGAAGAGTGATCAAAAGGCATCAGAAAACATAGAGACAGGTGTGTTACAGCAAATTATCAGAGAGCCTTAGCGATAAGGATGCATTCATTATAAACAAATGACTCTAGTAACTACAGGAAAATTATATCACTGTGTGGCCCCCTCCATTTTGAACCTTCCAAACAGCATCAGTGGTTAGTTGAGGGAGTTATGAGTTCTCCCGAAGTAAAGAAAAAACCTATTTCTCTACCTGAGCTCAAGTGATGATGAGATCATGATGAGAGTCTAAACTTTTTTCCTTCTTCATTTCTTTTTGTTTTTCTGAGTTGTTTGCTGTCTTGTTTGGTTACTTGGTCGTTTGGCTTGGAGACCACACCCAGTAGTGCTCAGGATTTACTCCTGGCTCTGTGCTCAGGCATCAGTCCTGGCAGTGCTGAGGGGACCATATAGGGTGTGAATCCAGGTCAGCCATGCTCAAGAAAGAAAGCTACCACCGTACTATCTCACTAGCCTTCTGAGTTTTTGCAAAGTTTCTTTCAGGGCAGCATCTTTCTGATATTTGAAGATGAAGGAACAGCTCCAGTTTCAGTTAATCTGGAACACTGAGCTCTGTGCCAGAGCTTCAGAGCTATGATGCCGAGTGAACAAAACCAGATTTAAGGAATACTTATTGAGACAGCTCATACCTGTGAAGTCCAAAAACCAACAAACTTAATTCACTCAGTTGAGAGAAAAAAAAAAAAACGCAGCTATAGAGAGGGTGATGAGTTGGCTGAAAGGGAGCCTGTGGAAACTTTCTGGGAAGAGAGAATTATGACGGGCCTGCATTTGATAAGCAAACCATCTTGTCAAACTTTATGGCCAAGATTGATATTTTTTCACATATGTAAGTTTTATGGTAGAAACCATAAAAACTATCCTGCCTTTGGTGGCAAGGAGGCAAAGATGGTGTAAGATGGCAGAATGCTGATGATGGCTGACGTACTGTGATGTGTCCATAGCAGTTCATTGCACTTGTTCACTTTCTACATGTTTGGAATTTTCCATGCTAAAAGGTCTTTTGAGGAAAAAAATAAACTTTAGGTCCCATTTCCATTGTTTAACTGTTACTAAGTCCCTGGAGATCTCACCCGTTTTGAGTCTCCTTTTAGTCATTCATAAACTGGAGGTAATAACCTCAGCACATTTTATCCCAAACCACCCTGGGTTGCTGAGAAGTATTAAGTGAGACAATGGATAGAAAAATAAATTCTAAACCATGAATTAACATAACAAAGTAATACAACAAATTAATATTATTAAGGATTTATGGTTACTAATAAACCACATGCCATCTTGGAACGTCTATGGAAATCAACCATATATCTCAATAAAAACATTAACTGCATAAACTGTAATAAAAATTTTAAAGAAATATGAGGTACATATATTTTGTATTTTTCCTGCTTGAAAAAAACAGTAATAAAGTTGATAAGCCTGAAATATTGGCAACATAAATGTTACTTATATCTGGTCACAAAGTACTCTGCATGATTTTTTTTTTTTTGGTTTATACCTTCCTTATTCAGAATAAAGTTTAACCTTTAAGAAAGTTTGTGTTCCTTTTACATATATCCAATTAACAGCTGAAGAGCCTAAAAGTATACTCTAGAAGTTGACTTAGAATTTTAAATGATGTTGTTTAATTTACATATTCAAAGTTGATAATTAACTATAGCAAAAATTCACTGAAGCTTGTCCATCCAAAATGAAGTCTGAGTTCATATAAAATTACAAATTAAGGCCAGGGAGAAAATTCAGAAAGCTGGTGTGCATGCTTTGGGTTCAACCTCTGGCACCAAGCACTGAAGAGGAAGTAGCCTCCTTATGCAGCGCTGCCAATATAAGCCAAACCCAGCCCCCCCCAAATTCATAAATTAAGAATAAGACACTAAATTTGTAATTGGAATCTACTTATACTTAGAAATTAGAAAGCTAGATATTTAGCTCTGTAGTGTATGCATATATTTCACTGAAGAAAGATTACTGGACATATGGACAATTCTTTTATTTTACTGATATAAACGATTAGTGTATAAAATTATTTAATAAAATATTAAAAATTTATAATTCAGTTATTTGAAAAATTTTCCTGTTGGGGCCACGTATGGAGATCAGTGGCAGATCACAGGCTTTGCATATATAAGGCTTTAGGTATAATCCCCTGCATTAAAAGTACTGTAGCACTGTCATCCCATTGTTCAGCGATTTGAACATCCGAGAGGGATGGAGGAATCAAACCAGGGTCGGCTGCGTTCAAGGCAAACGCCCTACCCACTGTGCTATTATTCCAGTCCCCCCTACATTAAAAAGGAGAAAAAATTGTGTTTGGCTGACCTTAGTTGCAACTCTCACAAAATACAACTCATCTGCAAGCTACACAGAGAGGGAAAGTCCACATATGAGAAATTTTCCTCTAAAATTCAGTCAAATCCCCACAAATCCAGTACATGCTGAAAAGATAAAGGGGATGGTCAGGCATATACTGCTGTTGGCTCAAATTTCAAAGTAAATAAATATACCAGAATGATCTTTTACATATGCAGTCTACTTTTGTAAAATTATCGAATTCTTTTGTAAGAACTTGATCTTCAAAGAAGAGCTGTGTGCCCCAACACCCCAATGCAGGGTCCCACCATCTTTCTGACCTGGTGGAGGGGAAGCTGTTCTTTTCAGGTCTGGACCCTGGCCCTTCTGCTCAGCAGGAAATAAATGTTTCTCTTTGTTAAGCTAGAGTCCATGTCTGAAAGGTAGAATTTAGATTTAGAATGATATTGGGAGAAGTGACTTGGTCCCAAATCTTTCGTATCCATTTAAGTCTTGGTGTTCATTTCACCCTGTGGCTTGGCCTTAGTTTCTTCATAAACTTAATTTCTGAAGTTTCTTGACTTCAAGGAAGGGGTAAACTGAGATCTGGCTCTGCTTCTGAGTCAGTGAAATAGTCTCATAGGTACAGGGGAGTTTTTCTCTCCGATAGCAGAAATGTATATGTACAAATCTGTGATGTATTTCAGGAATAAAAGTGAGATGGTATTTAGAAACAGCAGCACAGCACTGTAGCACTGTAGCACTGTCATCCTGTTGTTCATCGATTTGCTCAAGCGGGGACCAGTAAGGTCTCCATTGTGAGACTTGTTACTGTTTTTGGCATATTGAATTCGCCACAGGTAGCTTGCCAGGCTCTGGCATACAGGTGGGATACTCTCGGTAGCTAGCCGGGCTCTCTGAGAGGGACGGAGGAATTGAACCCGGGTCTGCCGCATGCAAGGCAAATGCCCTTCCCGATGTGCTATGGCTCCAGTCCTGCAGCACAGCATCTTAGAGAAAAGGCCCTTCTGCAGGTAGGAGATATTCCACAGCATGGAAAACTCTAGACTCAGTTATTCTGACTTAAGATGTTGGGGGGGGAGGGTAGATATCAACTGAAACCTTAATTTTTGAGCGATCCTTTCTCTGTTGTGTAAGTGCTCTCCATACAAAGGGAAAGAAGAGGCAGCTTCCATCAAAACTTCATAATTTCATTTCTGCAGCTCAGATGATCGTCCGCAGACCTTCCCAAAAATCCAGTAGTTGGCACGGTGACTGGGCATTTCTCAGGGAGGTCATGTGGGGAAAAAACGGCCCTGCATTTGAGGCGCCTGAGGAGGAGTGTACCAGACCATTTCCTGCAGAGCAGGGGCCAGCCGGAGCCACTGTTTAGAAATACTAACCTATAAATCCACCCATTCCTACCAGTTTAGACACTGGCATAAGCCAAGGAATTAGAAGTTAATATTATGCTCCCCAGGCACATGCTAGGGTTTAGAAACTAGCATATTTCCTTCTTTTTCATTATGGATGTTGCATAGTATACAGTGATACTGAAATCATTGTTTCATACCTGCAAGGCTGCTACAAAAAATCTTCCATCAGTCTGTCAAGATCCTACACCACTGTGCCTTTCCCACCCCCCACATACCCCATTCTTCCTCAGTTCCAGTTCTACTGATCATGTCTTAGGGTGTTGCTATTGGGGACTTTCCCTTTGTTTGTTTTGTTATGCTCCACACATAAGTGAGACCAGCAGGAAGTTGTTTCTTATTTTATAACTCACCTCACTTAGCATAACACTCCAACCCCAAGATATGGCAAGTTGAAAAATTTCATCTTTTCTGATAGCTGAGTAGTATTCCATTGTAATAACCAACCACAACTTTTGAGGATTTTGGGGGCCATACCCAGCTTGTTCAGGGGTTACTCCTGGGTCTATGTTCAGGAATTACTCCTGGTGGAGCTGGGAGGAACATATGACATGCTGGGGGATTGAACCTGGTCTGCCATGTGCTAGGCAAACACTACACTGAACTATCTCTCCAGCCCCAACCACAATTTCTTCAGGTACTAAGCTGCTCGGCACTGGGATTATTTCCAGATCTTGGCTTTTGTAAATAATGCCGTGAGGCATACAGGTATGCATATTTTATTTTCCAGATTAATGTTTTTGTGTTTAACTACATATTCTACTTGCTGCCAGTCCCCCACTGGGGTTGGAAAAATAGAAATCCGCAAGACATCTAGTTAAGTCTGAATGTCAAATAAGGAATCTTAGTATCTCGAATGCTGCATTTTATATGACACTATAATATTTTTAAATCCCTTTTTTAAAATCTGAAATTAAATTTAATTTGGCAATTTTTCAACCTCTTAAATCCTCCTCATCATTGTTGTTATTACTGTTGATGTACCACTGTGATGACAGAAGCTGCACGTGTGCTTGGTGAGGACATCTGCATTCTCAGCTGCAGTGCTTGCTAGGGTTATGGTACTTGCTAGACACTGCCGACGTGCTCACACAGGTGCTCAACAGATGTCACCCCTCTTAGCCGCGCACGTCTTTTTAGTTGTGATGCTTACTGGGGCTGACCATCCTATTTGTGGTGCTCACACATACCTGCTGTAATATAGCCAGAAATTGCTTGCAGTGCCAGGAGTCACAGCAGAGCTGACAGTCTTAAACAACTGAAATGATAGGACTGCACTTGGCATACATGAGACATGAGATTTAAACTCATGACCACATGCTTGCAAGGCAGTTTGTCCAAGCCAATGCATTATTTCTCTGGGTCCAACAGCCTATATTTTTATTTGCTAAGAATTATAATTCATAGCCCCATCTCCACCACAATGATGAATAAAATTAATATTAAAATAAAATATTGCTAAATCCATTATGGAGTTGCTGGCTCCGAATTTCTCCCTCTAAAGGAAACAGGGGTCAGGAGGACTGGTCCATGGATGGAAGCTTGCTACAAGTATGTGGGAAGTAAAAGGCAGTTAGGATAGAGAGGGGGCCGGTATGGCAATAATAGTTAGGAATGATCACTCTGGACAAGAACTGAGTGTTAAAAGTAGGTAAAGATATACACAATACACAGATATATAGATATACACAAGATAACTTTCAGTATCTTTATTGCAAACCATAATGTCCAACAGGAGAGAAAGAAAGAGAGAGGATAGAGGAAAAATGCTTGCCACAGAAGCAGGTGTTCGGGGGCAAGAGTGAAAGTGGGAATATTGGTGGTGGGAAATGTACACTGGTGAAAGAACAGTGTTGGAACATTATATGACTGAAACCCAATTATCAACAACTTTGTAATTATGCATCTCACTGTGGTTCAATTAAAAAAATTAATTAAATATGCAATATGTAAATAATATAGAAAACATGAGAATGAGTACAATACCACTGCGATCACCTCTGCTTCCAAAAAGTGTGAGATGGAAAGGGCTAAACTAGATTTCAAATTTCATTAAATTACTAAACTGTTCACCATTTACTCCATATCAAATTTCAACACCAATTCTGTAATTCTAATGTCTCCTGAAAGTCTCCTCACAAAACACATTGGGTTGCTGGTTCTCTTTTGGCCATCCCTGCTGCCAACCACTCATACACCCGCACAGCTACTGATTTAGAAGTTATAGTATTACATGATTTCAGGGGTTCAACTTCACACCTCTGCATGTGCATATTTACCACTAGCCAAGTTCCAGTGTGTCAGCAAAAGACCTCTGTCCTTGGTTGGAATCTACCACAACTGTGTGGGGGGGGAGGAGGTGAAAGAGAGGAGACCAGTATAACAATAATAGTTGGAAATGATCACACCATACAAGAACTGAATGTTGAAAATAGGTAAAGGGATGTACATGATAACTTCTCAATAACTGCACTGCAAACCATGATGCCCAAAAGGAGAGAGAGGAAGAGGGGGAGAGGGAGAGGGAGAAAGAGAGCGAGGAAGAGGGAGGGGGGGAGAGAAAGGAGGGGAGAGACAGAGAGACAGAGAGAAAGACAGAGAGACAGAAAGAGGGGTTGGGGGAGGGAGGAAAAGTGCCTGCTATAGAGGCAGGCTGGGGAGGGGGAGGTAGGGGATGATAAGGCAAAACTGGGGACATTGGTGCTGGGTAATGTGCACTGGTGGAGGGATGGGTTTTGGAACAAATACATAGTTTTGTATGACTGAAACCTAATCATGAATAGCTTTGTAAGGGACAATTGCACAATGATTCAATTAAAAAAAATCCCTCTCTTAATCCCCCTCACTCCCTCCACTTTCTACTCTGATAACCACCAGAAGTCGCACTGAGTCAGGGAGATTGTTTCGTTTCTTGGGAGTATGTTTGCTTTAGTGACCTGCATTCCACCTATGAAACTATGCAATAACTGCCTTCCAATTCCCTTATTTATTTCATCTAGCACAGTCACCTCAAGGTTCATTCACTTTATCTCAAGGACATGATTACATTTTTTAAAGGAGTACAATAGTATTCCAGGCATATCTATAAAGAGAGTCTTTACCCGGTCATCTCTCAATGGGCACTTATTGATTCCAGATTTTGGCTAGTGTGAAGAACATTGATGTGAATAAAAAAGTGCATATAACCTTTCAAATTAGACTAACACTAATTTTAAAAGGAGAAATGAGAGGTCAGAGTAATGGTACAGCAAATAGGACATTTGCCTTGCATGCAGTTAACTTGGGTTTGAGCCCCTGCACCCACCAGAAGTGACCCCTGAAGGCAGAGCTAGAAGTAAGCTCTGGCATCATTGAGTGTGACACTTCCCCAAATAAAAAGTTAAAGAAGAAATGAAGTAATAACATTAAAAGTTGGACACAGTTTTAATGGCACAATTAAAAATGATGGCTTTCCAACCTAGGAATTAGGAATTCGTCTGTGCCATGCCTGTGAGGCCAGGGAACATTCTTGCATAAGGCCAGCTGTCATCCCAGTCAAACACCACTCTTTAACCTCAGATAACTTAAGACTCCGCAGTATAAACGGGAAATGAGAAAGCACACTTCTTACTGCTCAGAGTCCAGTATTTGGCTAAGTGAAATCACACAATGGCAGGAAGGTAGGCAGGCTGGGTGTCTACGGTCATTGTGGAAATGGTCTCCATTTGGCACCACTGTCTATCAAGAGGGAACTCTCACTGCTGCAAGACATTCAGAATTTAAATCAACATAGTTCTTCTGTGAATTCTCTGCTTTAGGCAGGTAGAGTGCGTGATCAGAAAGAACAAATGCCTTCAAAACCAAAACTCACTGCAAGCCTTCAAAGATTCCCAAAGCAGGTGCCTTGGAGGATAGATTAGATTGCCAGAATGACATATTATGGTTTCTGAGAAGCTCTTGCTGAAAATGGCTGCCTCTGCAGTAATCAAGCATGAAGGGCCCCTTGTGTTCTCCTTTCTACTCCCAAGGAAGGCCCTTATAATCAGGAACGGAACACTCACAGTTAATAAAGTTGTATACACAGAAAACTACAGAGGAAGAAAACTGAGGAGAAGGAAGAAGAAGAAAAACAATAACAACAACATAGTAACTTTTTCTAAATTTAATTTTATAATATTGACAGAGATGATGACATAACAAATAGAAATTAATGACTGAGATCAACCCCTCTAAGGGATCACAAGTCTCCCTCTGGGACAGAAGCAGAGCTGTGGCTTTTTCTACCCCTTGAGACCTCCTCTTCTGTACCCCCTACCTCCTCTCTCCCTTGTTTGCCTAAAGGTGGGTCCCATGCCTGAAGTCCTTAGGTCCAGACGGACGAACTCCAAAGATCAAATGCAGACCTGCCCTCCTGGACAGGAGAAAGAAAAGAGTCCAGCTCAGCTCTCACTCAAATACAAAACAGAGCCTTATGTCTCTATGTATTTTTTTCTTTAAGTATATTTAAATATTTGATGAATATTTAAATATAGGTGCTAAGATTGTGCTCAGGACTGAGGTTCAATGGTGAATCTAATGGACACAGCCTTATCAGGCCACTCCAGGATCTGTCAGAGACTGATTCCACAGAAATCTAAGATTATATTAAAATGAGTCTATGATGGATTGCTCAGGATGGGAGATGTGTGCTGAAAGTAGACAAAGGACCAAACATGATGGCCTCTCAGTACCTGTATTGCAAACCATTATGTCCAAAAGTAGAGAGAAAGTCTGTCATAGAGGCAGGGAGAGGGCTGGGATGCGGGGCAGGGGATACTGGGGACATTGGTGGTGGAAAATGTGCACTGGTGGAGGGATGGGATCATTGTATGACTGAAACTCAAATATGACAGCTTTGTAACTGCATCTCACGGTGATTCAATAAAAAAGAAAAAGCAAGACAAGACACAAACCTAAAAAAAAAAAGATATGAGAAAAAAACCAGAGAGAAGCAGCAAGAAACAGAATGGTGTTTTGTAAGTCAACTGCACAGCTGTACATGTACAGAAATCATTACTAGCTTTAGTGTGAGATTCCTCTGCAAAATCATGAGAATCTTATGGGAAATACGAACTTCCATGGTAGTTGTGACAACATAACTGAAGCATGTCAAACACCTGACATGATTAGTAGCACAATGGAATGTTAGCGTCAGCAGCTGTAGTTAATGTTTTGTAATTGATACCTGAAATGCTGTTAAGTTATGGGGGACCTGAGTAGACAGGAGGCAGTTAGATACCTTGGCAATTAGATTCCTCTGCAGTGAGATGTCTCCACAGCTCAGAAATCACTCCTGCTAAGAACAGGGAGAATCAACACTCAAGGCTTGTGAATGATGTTATTAATCACAAACCCAGTCAGAGGCTTTACAAACAGGTGAAAAGGTCGGTATCTGGCTGATACTGCATAGAGATTACAAATGAAGTTGTGAGAAACAGAAGGGTTTGTTGGAGACGTGAGTTTGAATATAGGGGCAAAAAACATGGGAATGAGCTATATGAGCCTTGGGGCTGGAGATACAGCACACGGGTACAGTGCTGGCTTTGCATGTGACCAGCCCTGGTTTGGACCTCAGCATTGCATTTGTTCCCCTAAGCACAGCCAGAAATGATCCCTGAGCACAGAGCCAAAAATAAGCCAGGTATGGCCCAGAAAGAGGAAGAAAAGAAGAAATGAGTCTAAAGAAAGTTTCTTAAACTCACAGAAATTAAAGGTAAAAAGTGGAAGTAAACCGATATTTGAAAATTCTGTATACATATTTTTTCTTCTAATTCAATCTTTCTTCTTATTCTGTTATATCTTATTCTGTTTCTTTGAAGACAAAAAAATGATTGTCCATATTTAAAAGAGATGCATCATAACTCCTTACACATCAGAAGTGTATTCAAGGCTGGGAAGACCCTCATTACACCAGGTCCCTCCCTATACTTGCATCTGGGTGTGGCCCAGGTGGCCTCCATATCGCTCAGCCCCAGCAGCATTGCTTCACTGGTCCAAAGCATGGAAACCCTAGACCCCCAGAGTCAGGCAAAGTACCTGGACACAAAAGGAGTGTAGAAAGAGGCAACAATATTCACTGCAGTGTCCCAATAGCCAAATGACCCACTAACCTATATGACCAATAGCAGATGGAACCAGGAAAATATAGCACATCTAGTAAAAGCTATTGACCATCATGCCACAGAGGCGTTATGGGGGAAATGTTCCTATTTTATCGGTACATCTAAGATATAGGCTCCAAACTAACTAGTACAATGTAATAATTTGTTTTTAAAAAGACAATATGAAAGAGGAAATAAAGAACATTATATACACAATACTAGAAAATTAACAATAGTTAAAACTGGAGAAAAGACATCTGGTGATTTTCTCCCTTCTTTGTATTTTTTCCATTTAAAAAATATCAGCACTAGTAGCTACTTACATATAGAAGGATCTTTTTCATTTTGTTTTTTGATTTTTAATGAAACTAACCTGACAATATCTCTCTGGCTCTGAGCACCTGCCACTCTTACTCCTTAGTCTCCAAACCAAAACCTGGGGAGAAACTCCAAGACACGAGACTCCATCCCCACAGGCCCCCTTGAGGTCTGAGGACGGAAACAGGCAGCCACTGGGTCCACCTGGAGTCACCTTCTCTAGGACTGCTGTCTGCTGGTTAACCCTAAACCTGCCAACACTTCCGGGTCACACTCTTTGTTCACCTTTCAAGGACAGGCCCGGGGGATGGGGCATTTGGGGTGGGGGAATCAAAGAAAGCAATCACTTCATTGCAAAATGATGGCTTATAAATATGTATTTTCATACCTATAACCAAACTTAATACTTCTTTCAAAGAAACAAAATACTTTCACCTCCCCATAGAACTTCAAAAATTTACCAAGACAACTTACATTGCCCCTGCATGAACTTATAAATAATGGGCAAAATGAGGTATGAAATTTTCTCTGACATAGGCAATGAACAAGGTCTCCATGTGTCCAGTTCCTTGCTCTCTGTGTGCTCTCAGGCAAGTTTTTCTGCCTTCCAGATTCTTGGCTTTCTCCCTGAGATGTGAAGGGATCAATAGTTTTCCCACCTGGAAAGCTGCACATTCAGAGAGCAATGGCGGCTTCAGGAAGCAAATCACTTCAGTCTTTCCAAAGGATCACAACTGAACTCAGAGGCCAGACATGTGTCATCACTAGGCACACGCCAGGCTGGGAAGTAGGTGCAGAAATCACTAATAACACAGCAGACTGCCTCTAGGTGGAGAACTAAGCAACCCTTTCTCCAGAGCTCCTGAGGCCACCACACAAGGGGTGCTATGAAAAATGGGGATGCTGTGGATGGAGAACAGAGACAGGGCTTCCATGAAGACAAAGTCTCCTCCATACAGGGCCAGTCCTGTACTTAGTATCCATGTTTCACACAAATATCAGAGACCTGCCATTTCAACTGGGGAAGGGTTTGAAGTGAGAGAGGCGAGAAATTATTTCTGGGTAAGAAGGAAATAAAGAGTGGTGCCATGGCAGGAGAGGAAGAGGGGGGAAACTAAGAACAAGGTACCAATAAATGAGAACAAGACATTTTAGATCCTGACCAGCCAAAGCACCAGCGCCATTAACTCACATTTCACTGTTCCCACAGGAAAGACCTCTGGCACTTGGAAAAGTACCCATGAAATGCCTAAGAGGAGAAAAAAAAGTAGCCAACAAAACCAAGCACCTGCTGAAAATTCTCCCCACCAAGAAGCCATGAGGTCAAAGAGAAATAGAACTCATCAGATACCATACTAAAAGTAAATTTCCTCACACGGCATTTTGGAGAATGGAAACACCCTCATAAACACACATTAAGAAGAAGAAACATAAAAACTCAACAACAGAAATAAATGAGAGCCATAAAAGAAAGTCATGAAAAAAAAGAGTTGACTGGAACTCAACAAAGACAATGAAGAAAAAAAGTAACTATGACATCCTCCAAATTGTAGAACAAATAAAAACATTCCCAAAGGAAAACAAATCTGATTTTGGACTGAAATTTAATAAAACACAGTGTTTAGGAAGTGTAACAAAGAACAAAAACAAGAGTAGGGGAGAGATAGTGTGTTTGAGAAGAGGTAAGAAGTTAAGCACAGTAACATCAGTACAGGTCACAGGGAGAAAACATTGACAAGAGCCTGAAACTAGATGTATTCTCTCCACAAACAGTTTTCAGTGTTTTTCTATTTCCTACAGGGCACAGACACTATGGGTTGTGAATGAGACTGGCTCATGTCTTTTAGGAAGAAAAATGAGAAGCTGGAGACCTTTAATCAGGAGAATGATGCGATCACATTAAATTGAGAGGAAAGTAATTCTAGGAGTGGGTGGAATGGAAGGCTTTCTGGGATGAGGCAAGACTGAAAGCGAGGCTAATTAGGAGGGCACAATAAATCATGCTGAGATAAAGGCATCCAGGTTTCCCAATCATCCTGAATGAAGAAGACACTAAGGTTTCTATTTGGGGAAACTGGAGAGTAACTCTCCCACAGATGGAAAAACAGTTCTGCTCCATCTGGGACACAGTGCGATATGATATAGATTAGAAACCTCAAGAGAATGAGAGGTGGAGCTTTTGTGGGTAGGTATCTTTTGGTGGTCAGGGTAGCTATTGGCACAATATAGACCAAAGTCATTCAGTACCTATGCCTCAGGGGACCATGAACAATAGAAAGGCCATCCAGGCCAGAATACAGCTTGGTAGTAAGAGGCAGTTCTCACATCTGTGAAGCTCTGGGTTGGAAGCCCAGGGAAGGAAGGATTGAAGGAAAACAGGGAGGAAGGGAGAAAGGGAGGGGAAAGAGAGGAAGGGAGGGAGGGAGGGAGGAAGAAAGGGAGGGAAGAATAAAGGAAGTAAGAAAGCAAGGAAGGAAGGGAGGAAGGGAGGAAGGAAGGAAGGAAGGAAGGAAGGAAGGAAGGAAGGAAGGAAGGAAGGAAGGAAGGAAGGAAGGAAGGAAGGAGGGAGGGAGGGAGGGAGGGAGGGAGGGAGGGAGGAAGGGAAGGAGGGAGGGAGGGAGGGAGGGAGGGAGGGGGAGGGAGGAGGGAGGGAGAGGGATTTCGAAGTCACAAGAAGAAACATTTAGGAAATGACAGTAGGTCCACAACACAGACTGGTGGACTCAAAGGAGAGTGAGAATTGAAAGGTGGGACCACTGATTATTTTGCTAGTAAGCTATTTCACACTGAGGAGTAAATGGCCTTCATAAGGGGATCCAGTGAAGGGGAGAAAGGAGACAAAACAGTGACATTAAAGGAAAGCTGGGACACAGGAGAAACTGGGAGGGGAGAGAGAGGTGAGAGCCGGTGACAAGGTTGGATCTGGAGAAATGCAGATCACTGAACAGCTGGAAGGGGGGTCACAGGAGTCCAGGTGTGGGTGGAGGCTGCCAGGCCCCCTTTCAGGATCTGTCTCCACACTGCAGGAGTGGGAAGTATAGTGGGACGGAGAGAGCCTCCTTTGGGCAGTAGCAAAGGGATCCTTTCCCACCATCAAATTCCTGCAGGATGGGCCATGGAATTTGAAGCTGGAGGTTAGTGGCTTTGGGTTCTTCCTGCCTCTTAGCACTTCTAGACTTCCGAACCCCTCACACCTCAGCAGAAGGCCATTTTTGCCATGAGTAAACTGCGTGGAACAACCCCCCCCCACACCGCACTCCTGCCTACTTCACAAAGTTGAGAAGTATATTCGGGAGCATCTGCGAGATGGCGAAGCCCCGTCCACATGTCAGGAAATCTGCTTATTTGTGGACACTGGCTTCTCCCAGTGGTGTATCTGTTCAGTCTGTGAGCATCCACAGTGGGCCGGGAGAGGACACTGTGCACAGGTGTCTACCACACCGCCCAGGACTCAGCCTGGTCTTGTCTCTGTGAAGGTCATGTGACCAGACCATAGCCTGTGTTCCACGTTACAGTGACACGCGCACAGTTAATCCCATGGTCATTCCCCAGCCAGTCTTTTGGCAGAGTTCAATCACACACACTTTGTAACAGTATTTGCAATTTAGCGGAAGTACAATTACCAAAGGTTACCACATGTTACAGTCTATGACTTTTTTTTTTAATTAAGAAGAATACATTTTTTTTTAAATGATGTTCCAAGCACATTCAGCCACAGGGCCTAGAAAAGACAGATAGAGAAATTCCACCACCACCAAGCAGCTGCGCAAGGAGGCGGCTGCTCCCCACTCGGCACTCATGTGCACAAAGCCACAGCAGCAGAGATGTGCCTGAGTTCCGTGGAATCTGGAAGGAGCTGCTGCAGCCCAATCCATCACGTTACTTCATGCCCGCATCCCCGTTACCCCAGAAATGAAGCGTACACTGGGATAGTGCATTTAAATATGACAGTCTTGCCTTAATTCAATCAAAATCATTTTATTATAGAGACAATATTGCATCTGTGACTTCGCATGCAGAAAGCGGGGGCAGAATTACTTGGAGCAAATACATTTTTTTCACGTCCAAGGCAGCGGATTACTTTTGCTATTCTGCATAGCAAGATGTATACGTTTTTAACAACCTAGAAAAGTTCATTTCCCCATGGCAGGCAAGTCTCAGTAGAGACTTACAATTAAATTGCGCACCAAGCATCATAAACCATGAAATAGCAGAAAGAGCAGAAATGCAGTCCTCCCTCTGAAGAGCAAATACCTCTGAAATTTAAGAAGTTACAAAATGTCTTCAAGAACACTAACTACTGTTCTTAACATCCAAGGGGAAGGGGTCAAGGATGGAGTACTACACTTTCTCTAGAAAGACTTTTGTGTATTCATCCATTTAATATATTGGGCCTCTATTATATGTGAGACATGGTTTGAAGAACTGGGACTAAGGAGTTAAGTCAAATGGATTGTAGAACAGTCTCGTGAGAAAGACCAAAATATTAGCTAAAGAGCTAAGTGTATAATTCCACACAAGGGAAAGAACATGGTATAATGAGAACAAATAAGCTAGGGCCCAAGTGAACTTAAGCAAAGGGAAAGCTGCATGATTGGAAGCCTGAAACCCATAGTGGGAGGGGCTCCTGACAGAGGGAAGAGCATGTGCAAAGTCACTGGGGCAAGAAAGAGTGGGCATACCAAGACACTAAGAGTGGCCTCTGGAATTCCAGCAGAGCATGCCAGAAAAGCAGGAGGCAGAAAGACAGGGGCCTGGTATGGGCAGGAGCCACATCATATGTGCTTTGCATTCGAAGTGCAAGGGGAGATGGCAAAAGAAATAACTGAACCTGTATTTTTAAAAGAAGTAGGGAGGGGAGGAAAGTGGTTCAATATGGTTCAAGTGGTACAGCAAATCCTTTAGCATATGCTAGACCCTGAGTCCGATCCCCAGAAACACAGAGTCCCTAAACACTGTTGGGGCAGCCCCCAAACCCTGAGCTCCAGCCAGAGTGGTCCTGTTTTTAAAAAGGAGAAAGAAGGCTTGCTCTCCAAGCCCTAGGGCTCCCTGGAACACACATCCTGCTTGCTTGTCTCTCTGCTTGCTCACTTCCACTCCGAAGAAGCCTATGTTCTCTCTTGAACTCATATTTCCCCTCTTCCTCACCTCATATCTTTCTAAGCAACTTTTATTCAATAAAAATGACCTTGCTTCACTAAAAATCAATAGAAAGGGAAAATAAAAGAATGCCCAGAGAGGGACTTAAGTAAGGGAAAACTTTGACAGAGAAGAGAGAAGGGAATGTGCAAGCAATTTTGAGGATGAATGGAAAGGCGTTTCAATGGGGTGGGGGCATGCAAGGCAACCAGGTTTCTGAATAGAACGACAGAGTGAATGAAAGTGTCCCTCAATGACAGGAAGCCAGCAAGAGACACAGGCTTTGTTGACAAGGAAGAAAGCCTGGTTTTGACCACGTTGTTAAGTCTTAACTAAAAGTTAAGTCTTAACTAAGTGTGATAAAACAGCAGGTATGGCCCATGTCTAGCATGTAGCCAACCAGGTTCATTTCCCAGCAACACATATGGTCCCTGAACCTCCCAGGAGTGATCCCTGAGTGCAAAGCCAGGAGTAAGCCCCGAGCATAGCCAGGTATGACCCCAAAATAAAATCAAGCAAATAATAATAATAAATAGTTGAAATCTTTGAACTTCCAGATAGAAATTCAGGTGATGGGATTCAGTGAAATAACTGTCATACATGTGCCACTTTACTCCTGGGATCAGGAGTTGTGCAGTTTTGCTACTTTTTGATTTTCTTTTCTCAGGGCCTCACCTCAAAGCACTCGGTGTTTATATCTGGGTCTGTGCTCAGGACTCTACATGCAGTACCAGGGAATCAAACTGGGCCCAGCTCTGTTCAAGTGTTTTAATCCCTGTATTCTCTCTGTGACCCAATGCAGTTTCATTTGCAGCTGTTTGCAGGCTCTCACCTTTGGATAGACACCCTTCCCATGCCAAAGAGCAGGCAATTAAGAATCTCTGAAAGAGAACTGGGTTTTCTTTAAGAACGGTGAAGAGTGTTCATGGGGAACTAGAGTAATTTACTTGTAAGAAAGCAGAGAAGCCTTTGTGAAAAAAATAACTATAGGGACATCTCTCTAGTACAGGGGTTAAGGTGTCTGCTTGCATGCAGTCATCTCTGGTTTGACCCCTAGCACTGCATACAGTCCCTCAAGCTCCATCTGGATGAGCCCGCTGCACAGAGCCAGGAGTAAGTCCTGAGCATAGCCAAGTGTGGCTCAAAAATAAAAATTAAAAAAGCTAACGATACAGAGCTACAGAGTTGATATGTTATCAATTCTATGTATCAATATATGAACATAATAACAATCACTGTCATCCCATTGTTCATCGAATTGCTTGAGTGGGCATCAGTAATGTCTCCATTCATCCTAGCCCTGAGATTATAGCAGCCTCTCTTTACTCGTCCTTCCCAGCGGCGCCGCATTGTAGGCTCTTTTAGGGTCGGGAGAATGAGACCCATCATTGTTACTGTTTTTGGCATATCGAAGCCATGAGGAGCTTGCCAGGCTCTGCCATGCGGGCAGGATACTCTCGGTAGCTTGCCGGGTTCTTTGAGAGGGAGATAATAACATACTTGTTTTTAAAATATATATATAAATATATTGATAGAAACACACTTTGATGACTTAAATATATACATACATTGTTTCCAGCTACATGTTTCTATTAAGATTTTTAAACTTTTTTTAAAAAAATCGTAAAATAATAGTTTTATGATATTTTTGCTTTGAGGTCACATTCAGCAGACCTTGGGGGTTGTACCTGGTGGTGTTCAGGGGACTATGCAATACCTGGGATCAAACCTGAAGCAACTACAGAAAAAGCATGTGAGCATGTGCTCCAGCCCTCTGAGTCATCTTCCTGGCCCAAAAGCACATTGAATACCTTAACCATTTCAATGTTTAGGTGATTTTGATATTGAAGGCAGTACAGGGTTGGAGAGATTGGAGATATAGCACAATGGAAAAGGCCCTTGCCTTGCATGTGGCTGGTTCGATTCCCAGCATCCTATATGGTTCCCTGAGCACTGCCAGGAGTGATTCCTGAGTGCAGAGCTAAAAGTAGCACTGAACATTGCTGGGTGTGGCCCAAAAACTTAAAAAAAAAATATTTGTCAGGGAAACCCAGATAAATAATACAGCAGGTAAAGTTCTTGCCTTGCACACAGCCGACCAGGGTTTGAGCCCCAGTATCCCAGAGGGTCCTCTAGTGCCACCAGGGGTGCTTCTTGAATTCTGAGCTAGGAGTCACCCCTGAGTATCACCGGGTATGAACCAAAACAACAATAACAAAAAGACAGTACACAGATGACTAAGTGAGCTCCTCTACCTTTCCTCTAATAGGAATGTAAGGCATCCAATATCCTACTCATATTTTGGCCACCTGGTAGCATTTTCAGAAGCACCACTAGACAGAATGAAATTTGTATCACTGACTGATTGATGGTTTCAGGTTCTAAGGGATTTCTAACTCATGTCTGGATCTCTCAGTCGATTTTCATTTCATTAACCAAACTGCCATGACTCAAACTTCTTTGTTCATTCAACACTTGCAACTGATTTACGTAAGAGCAAAAGCTGCAAAAGCAGGAGCACAGTGCTTGACTTCTAGCTGGTGACATTTAACACTAGCGAGTCTGCCAAATTAAAAGATGACATCATCCACATCTGCTGATTCACAGAAAAAGCTGGGAATCTTCAGGAGTAGACAGTGAAGCCAAGGGAGATGTGGGAATTGTCATTACATTTTACTGGAATGGGTGGGGAGACTCAGACAACCACAAAGAATGATTAGTGGCAGCCGGTGAAAAAACGCCAGGGAGACAGGTACACTGTGAAGAGCAGAAGGGTTAAACAGATTGGTTAAGAAGGCAAGAAAAAGGCAGAGTTTCAGCTGAAAGATTGGGACCAAGCTCCCTTTTTTTCTCCCTCACCCCTTCTTTCCTTCCTTCTTACATTTTTCCTCCATAGCTCACATGAAACATAGCTTCTTAGACTTTCACAAGATATATGCTTGCAAATAATCTTAAAGCCACATCTATACAAGGTGATTGTGTCAACTTGGTACAACTGCATAAAGCAAAACATTTCAAGTTACAAAATAAAAATTCTAAAGGGAAAATACACAATATATGACAACAATTTCTAATAAAAAAGGGCATCTGTGCTGCTATGTGCTTACTGGCCTGGAAGCACACATTGCTACCATGAATATTCAACCATGTAGAGAGAGAGGTATTAGTTTAAAGTATTGCTAGTGAATTAAATATTTAATCATAAGCCATGCCTATTTTCACAGAACTCTGTTTCTAAAGATGAGCAAAAAAGAATTTTGGTCCATAAGCACATCATTTATTCAGTAATTGTTTAAAATACATAAGTAACTTGTGAACACAGTTACTTCACAGCTGTGATGGTGATCAATTTCTGAGCCAAAATGAGGACACATAGAAGTGAGAATGATCCTGTGGAGACAATTAGTAATGACAGCAGGACTAGAATAATAATAATGATATTTAAAATTAACTTTTATCAAGTAAATATTGTGACTGGTCCTCAGATAAGAACTTCTTTTGGCAAAAGATACATCTGACAATGCTTAGAGGCTACTCCCAGTTCAGTGCTCAGGGGACCATGACAGTGTCAGAGATCCAGAGGTCTCTCATATACAAAGCATATGCTCCAGCTCTTTGAGCCATCTTTCCAGTCCCAGATACACACGTTAAAGATTACTACCTAAGATTAAATAAGAATAAAGTTCCTACATAACCTAGCAATTCCACTTCTTGGTATCTATCCTTAAGATTCAGAAATATTTATTCAAAAAGATCGATATACACCTATATTCACTGCAGTGCTAAGTACAACAGCTGATGTGAAGAGAATATGGGTGTCCAAAGACAGAAAAACAGGTAATGAAGTTGTTCTATCTATCATCTATCTATCTATCTATCTATCTATCTATCTATCTATCTATCTATCTGTATAATGAAATACTACAGTGCCCTTATAATGGAATACTACAGTGCCCTGAGGAATGGTTAAATTATGCAATTTGCTGCAACCTGGATGGAATAGGAGGATCTCAGTTAAGTAAAGTAAATCAGAAGAACAAGTAATTCTGGATGCCCTCACTAGCCTGTGGTATATAGAATAACAAGACAAGGAATGGAACTTAACAAATGGTAAAGCCCTGCCTCTACATTACAGAAATCAAAATGTTGACAACAGAGTCTTAGGTAGAACTGCAGGGAGAAAATTGTATACCTGAGGCTCTATTGTCAAAATCATTGCAAATTACAATAGCTAATTTTTAAAATAAAATTACTATTTAATTTTGTTTTAATTATTTTTACTATTTTTAGGTTACCACCTAACATTAAAAATACATAGTTTAATGGCATTAAGTATATTCACATTGTTAGGAATGTCATTAAGATCTACTTTTGGAACTGTTTTCACGTTACAGATATAAAACTCGGTGCCATGAAACAGTAACTCCCCATTTCTTCCTCACCCACATGACTACCCACCACCATTACACTTAATAATGACTATTTCAGGGGGCTGGAGAGATAGCACAGCAGGTAGGGCGTTTGCCTTGCACATGGCTGACCCGGGTTCAATTCCCAGCATCCCATATGGTCCCCCTGAGCACCGCCAGGAGTAATTCCTGAGTGCATGAGCCAGGAGTAACCCCTGAGCATCGCCAGGTGTGACCCAAAAAGACCAAAAAAAAAAAAGAATGACTATTTCAAAGGAACAGAAAGATAGTATAGCTGCATGTCTTGCATGCAGCTGACCTAGGTTCAATCTCCAGCATCCCACATGGTCCCCTGAGCCCCCCAAGAATGATCCCTAAGCAGAGCCAGGAGTAACCTGTGAGCACTGCCGGATATAGCTGCAAAACAAACAAAAAATTATGATTTCTACAATTTGCTATTCCATGGCTGGATGTGGAGTAGCATGCTGAGTGAAGTCAGTCAGGAGAGAGACAGATACACAGTGACTGCTCTCATAGGTTGGATGTAAAGAAGCAGAGTAAGTGAACACCAAATGGTCAAAGGCAACAGAATCCGAGAACTGGTCCACAGAAGATGGGTGAACTGTGTACTGTAGACCAGTTCTCAGGTTCTAGAGTGGGGTGGTGGAAGATGGAGACTCAGAGACAACTGTGGAGGCAAGCGGACACACTCATGGAGAGTACGGTCTGGGAACTCTGTTTGCAGGGAACCCTGTTTGCAGTGCCTTAAATCACCATGCCTCAAAGAAAATTTAAAAATTAAAAGGTTGTTCCTCATGAGCTGGGGGAGAAGACAGCTGGGATAGAGAAGGGATCACTAAGTCAATGATGGTTGAAGGGATCACTCAGGATGGGAGATGTGTGCTGAAAATAGACAAAGGACCAAATAAGATGGTCTCTCAGTATCTGTATTGCAAACCATAATGCCCAAAAGTACAGAGAGAGAGAGAGGAGGAGGAAAATTATCTCCCATAGAGGTAGAGGGAGGGGTAGGATGGGGGAGGGATAATGGGGATATTGGTGGTGGAAAATGTACACTGGTGGAGGGATTGGTGTTCAATCATTGTATGACTGAAACTCAAACATGAAAGCTTTATAACTGCATCTCTCACAGTGTTTCAATAAGAAAGAAAGAAAGAAAGAAAGAAAGAAAGAAAGAAAGAAAGAAAGAAAGAAAGAAAGAAAGAAAGAAAGAAAGAAAGAAAGGGGAAGGAAGAAAAGAGAAGGAAGGAAGGAAGGAAGGAAGGAAGGAAGGAAGGAAGGAAGGAAGGAAGGAAGGAAGGAAGGAAGGAAGGAAGGAAGGAATGCAAAAGAATTTGAAAAGCTAAAAAAAAATTAAAAGGTTGATGAAATTTAAAAAATAAAACAGGAATGATGATTTCAAAAGTAGTTGACAAAGTACCTCCCCTACTTGAAGTTCACATCTGCAAGGTCTCTTTTTCTAAGGAAACAAAGTCAGGAATCCAAATGCACTGTATTTACATTGCTGTATAACAAAGTACTAACTCTAGGTTTTAGGTTTTTTTTTTTAATTATTATTTTTGGGTCACATCCGGCAATGCAGAGGGGTCATTCCTGGCTCATGCACTCAGGAATTACCCCTGGCAGTGCTCAGGGGACCATATGGGATGCTGGGATTCGAACCCGGGTTGGCCGCGTGCAAGGCAAACGCCCTACCCGCTGTGCTATCGCTCCAGCCCCTCTAGGTTTTTTTTAAGTGAAACACATTACTAATAATACAGTTAAGAAAAGTATTATTGTTTTAAAACATTGATTTTATCTCTAAGATTTCTATTATTATATGCTTTATAATGACGCTATTGTATTATATATATTCTTTATAGCAGATATTTGTAAATTATCTTATTCTATATTATTTCCTAACATTTATCAATGAATTATCTTATTTTGTTCTAATACACCCCCAAACTTTTTACTACTGTGGTGTATGACCAAAAATGTCTGAAGAAGGGGCTAGAGCAATAGTACAGTGGGGAGGGTTGCATGCAGCTGACCCAGGTTCGATCCCCAGCATCCCATATTGTTCCCCAAGCACTGCAAGGATTTATTCCTTAATTCAGAACCAGAAGTAATCCCTGAGCATCACTGCGTGAGGCCCCAAAGCAAAACAATACAAAAAACATGTCTGAAAAAAACATTCGTATATAGGAATCTGTTTTGAATATGTTAAAATATACTGAGTTTAATGTACCATGAAGAAGATCAAGCAGTACTATCTCAAAGGGAAAAGGACAGGTAAGCTTAGAGTTCAACTGAGAGACAGAATCTATATTTAGAAGCCATCTACATAGCGGTGACCAGAGAGACATGAGATGAGATGAGAAGGGATGTGAACCATGAGAAAGCAAAAAACGGGCCTACAGAGAGACTCCCTATATTTAGAAAGTATAGAGAGAGGAGAGTTAAAGGAGACAGGGACATAGAAGGAGCCTCAAAAGAATATATACGTAAGGCGGATATTAGAAAATGAGGCCACAGTGTCAAAAGATGAGGAAAATTAAGGCACTAAAAAACAGCACTTATTAGATTTGGCTGCCAGAAAGCCACTTTAGTCCCCCGAGTGCATTTTCAGTAATGGGCAAGTGTCAGGAGCCTGGCTCAGGACTGACTGAATTGTGAGGAAAAGGAGATAAGGGTGTGAGTGGCCCATAGGGAAAACTTGGTGATGACAGGAAGTCAAGGAAAAGTAGGACAGTGATGGATGGAATGGGCTGGTTATAAGAACACCTTGCAAAAAGGTAGCAACTCTCAACTGGGAGCAATTTGGTCCCGTAAAAACACTGAGCAATGTCTGGAAACCTCTTTGGTTGTCACAGTTCCACAAACTCAGGGCTGCCACTGGCATCTGCTAAAAGAGAGAATTTCTGTTAAACATTTTGTATTACATAGAGCACCGCCTTAACACACAGAATTAGCCAGAGCAAAATGTCAGCTAAATCCAAAATATCAACAATCAGCAGTTGAAAAATGTCAACCATGCCCCAAACATCAACAATCAGTAGTAGTCAGAACATTAAAGTATCAGAAAAGTCTGAGCATTTGCATAGGATAAAAAGTTACCCAAGGGCTGGAGTAATAGCACAGCCGGTAGGGCATTTGCCTTGCACGAGGCCAATCCAGGTTCGATTCCCAGCATCTCATGGTCCCCTGAGCACCGCCAGGGGTGGTTCCTGAGTGCAGGGCCAGGAGTAACCCCTGTGCATCTCCAAGTGTGACCCAAAAAGCAAAAAAAAAAAAAGTTACCCAAATTCAGGGGTTTCTGTTTGTTTTGGGGCCATACCTGGTGGTGCTTGGAGGACCATATGGGATGCCAGGGATTGAACCACGTCAGCAGCATGCAAGGAAAATGTCTTTCCTGCCTGATGTATTATTTCCAGGTCCCAGATTACCCAAATTTGGAAACTGAGGTTTCCAAACAGCTGGGAGAGGATGGGAGGATGGGAAGGAGATGAAGACGCAATCAGAATATGAGAATATTAGTGAAGGGTATTGGGCACTATGGCGGTGGTCAAATGCAATAACTGCATAAAAACCTTACATGTTATATTATTGTAAGCATGCTATCTGTGCTATAATAACAAAAAAATTAACAAATTTTGTCCAAAAAATGGCTCAGAAAACTGCAACACATGATTTACATGCATGAGTCCCAAAGTAACCTCCACCTCCAGCACCACATCCTAATCACTGCCGGTGTGTTCCAAAAACAAACAAGAAAAATTATCAAGTTAAAGTTACCAAAAAAAAAAAACACCAACACATAAGTTTGGGGGGGTGGGAAGGGTCTCACAAGAATAGCTAGGTGTATGATAAAGCCAGAAGAAAGTGGGTATTGGAAAAGACCTTTTCAAGTTGTTTGACATGAGAGAGATTAAAATGCAAACAATAAAATGTACAGAGTGTTTGAGATCAAAATGAAGAAAAGTAAGTGAATTCCTATCTAATGACCTTGATCCTATTAGAAAAGTGAGCATCAATCATTCCACAAAGATGTGGGTGTAGAAGGGTCTTGAGTAAGGAAAACACTTAGAATAGACCCTCTGGAAGTGGGATAAATAGACATGAAAGGTTTTTACCAAGGACCCCTGAGGATTCAGGAGGAGGAGGAAGTGCATGCTTCTCGAATATCTACAGAACAAAAGTTACTTATCCTCAGAGCAAAAGAGAAAGGCATGAATGAAGGTTTTCTCAAGGTCAGGATTGATCAGTTGGATCAGAGGAAGACAAGAGAGAAGAACTAGACAGTCCTGCTGAATTGGCTGACTGGAGGCCGACTACAGCACTAAAACCAAAAGCAGAGAAGTTTTGAAGACAGACAGGCTGGAGGGCCGCAAAGGAGCAAAATACAGGCTGTAGAGAGGAAGGACTGAAGGCGAACAAGGGTGAAGGCCAAGGTCAAAGTCAGCAACCACTGAAAACCTGAGAGCTGGAAATCTCTTGAGGGTAGATGGTTTCAAGTGACGATGTTCAAGACAAAACTTCGGATGGACCTGAGCATTGAAGCAGTAAAACTCCTGTGACACTGGGGCCAGAGCCATAGTATAGTGGGTTGGTGCTTGCCTTTCACACACCTGACCTGGGTTTGATCCCTGGCATCCCATATGGTGTGGTAAGCAACTCCAGGAGTAATTTCTGAATGCAGAACTAGGAGTAAACCCTGAGCATACCAGGTATGATCTATAAACCAAAAATTAAAGAAGAAATTTTCAGCTTTTTAAAAACCCACCTGCAACCAATTTTTTGGTTGCAATCCTCCAACCAAAGATGTAGGACTGCATAAAGGTTAACTATTTGTTTGCCTGTTTAAAGCAATGTGCTTATTAAATTTGTCAACAGTAAGCAAAATCTTGGAAGTGACAAGATAGGAAAGGGCCAGTCATAAACTACTGTGGGCAGAAATGCATAACCTTCACTATGATGATAATCAGATAATAAAACGTAGAAACAACTGATACATCTCATAAGAAATGGTTCAACGACATGCAATGTAGTCTGGTAACAATTGCAGATCTCTATTTACAATGCATATCAGTCTTATAAATTAGAAGCGAAATGCAAGACTACAAAATTCAAAGAAAGTATCACTCCATAAAATATCCTGGCAATGCCGAGAGAGATGATGGAATGGACAGATGAATTTGGATCTTAAACCAGAGCTTAGAGCCCCTGAGAAGGTTCCCTGCTGGGAGCCAGTCATAAACTCTATTTTGTGCAGTTTCCCTTGTCCTTAAGCACAAGGCCCCTTCCCTAATTCTTCCATAGGACTTTCCACAGTAGGATTTGGGGGAAACTGTCCTGGCCTCTTGCAAATTCCTATTGGCAAAAACCAGTCTGCCAGTTAAGTACTGAGGCCCTTAGTTATATTTCCCTCCAAATCACAAATGCCATTGAGTATTTTTGATATATTTCACAATGCGCTTTCTTATCTAAACACCACTTTAGGGGTTGGAGTGATAGCACAGAGGGTAGGGCATTTGCCTGCACACAGCCGACCCAGGTTCAATTAGCCAACCCGGGTTCAATTCCCAGCATCCCATATGGTACCTCGAGCATCGCCAGGAGTAATTCCTTAGTGCAGAGCCAGGAGTAACCCTGTGCATCGGCTGGGTGTGACCCAAAAAAGCAATAAATAAATAAATAAAAAATAGGGTGGAGCTATACTGGGATTCTTGGTGGTGGAATATGAGCACTGGTGAAGGGATGGGTATTCGAGCATTGTATAACTGAGATTTAAACCTGAAAACTTTGTAACTTTGTAACTTTCCACAATAAAAAATTTTTAAAAAAAAGTTATAAAAAAAAATAAAATAAAATACCACTTTGTATTCTTTGTCCATTTTTCTAGTAGGTTGTTCATGTTCTTAGTTGGTAGAACTTAAATATTATACTAATTATTATTATTATTATTATACTAATTATTATACTAATTACAATACTAATAATTAAGGGAGGGAGGGAAGAACCCTGCCTGACATTTAAGTTTGCTCCCTTTGAAGTTGTTGGGTGTTTTGGTTTTGTGAGGTTTTGGGGAGAGTGGGGTGCAGTTTAAAATCAGGGCCTGTTTTTATCTTCCCTCCTACATACAACCATTGAGTCTCAGCTCCATTTATGAACAATCCCTCTTCTCCCTAGTGGGCTGCATATACCTATATTCTGAGCATGCATACAGGCGTGGGTTAAAGACTCAACTGTACCCTCCAAAACCCATTTGCTGACATCCTAACCTTCACTGTGACTAAGATTAGATTGGGTGATTAAACAGATGATTGTGGCTGATGTAGTCAAGAGCCTGATCACAATAGAACTGGTGTTCTCAAGAGGGAGATACACAGGTAGGAATGTTCAGAGGAGCCCATGTGAGAATACATGAGAAGGCCTGGCCAGAAGCCAAGGAGAAGAGACATCTCAGGAGAAACCAACCCTCTCAGCATGTTGATGCAGAACTTCCGATCCCTGAGCTGCAAGAAAGTCAACAGCCGTGGTTCCAGTCACCCAACACAGCATTATGTTATGGCAACCTTTGCAGACTAACACAACATCATTTCTGGGTGTTTTTTTTTTTATTAACTCCACTGGTCAATTTATCTGCCTCAGGACTGATAATCTCAATTTCTGGAACTTCCTGGCTGACCCTGATATACAGCTAGGCAACTCCCCCTGCTTAACTCTAAAATTTTGTCTAACCTGACTTCACCTTAGATGAATTCACTTATTCTAAAACAGAGCCCTTGAGACTGCTATTCTTTTTATAACTGTTGATTATGATGACTGAGGCTCAAATCTAGTCCAGGCTCAAATCTGGCTCCATGGGCCCTGGTCTCATACATAGTATAAGGACAAGTAACCCTGGTCACAGAGCAGTTCATTGGATTAGAATTTAATCAAAGGACTTGCAGGGCCAGAGAGATGGCTCAGATTGCTGGGACGCATGCTGGGCCTGCAGGAGGCCTGGGTTTGATCACTGGCACTGACATCTCTGCGCATCTCTGGAAGCAATCCCTGAGAAGAGCCACTTCGAGGTGTGCCCCCATCCTAAAAGGAGCTCTAAAAAGAAAAAAAGAAAGAAAAGAAAAAGCTTGGAAGAAACTATTAGCAGAAATGT
This sequence comes from Sorex araneus, assembly GCF_027595985.1. Lineage (NCBI taxonomy): Eukaryota > Metazoa > Chordata > Mammalia > Eulipotyphla > Soricidae > Sorex > Sorex araneus. The sequence continues at coordinate 212,123,189 of NC_073313.1, read as the reverse complement.
TTCTACTATGGTCAGTAACAGATCCAGAAATTTTGTTGTAGAGAACTGATATTCATGGTTCTTCCCTATTTTCATACTGAAAATTAGGACCACAGAGGTCCTACTAGACAAAGAGCGCTGGAAAAAGAATAACTCACTTCATTATGAAGAAAGACAACAGACAACAGATTTATTCTGAAAAGTACTGGGGGAAAAGTCATTCTGTCCTAGACTCAGAACTTCAGTTTCAGGCAATAGACTAGATGCTGAAGAAATCAAGATATTAGAAAAGTTCATAATCCAAAGAATCCAGTGCGTAAATGGGGAGACCCCAAAGGGACTGGGATCGGAGATCTTCTGCCCATTTCCCCCCAGTCTCCCGAGACCCGGGGTCACGTCCATAAGCCACGTCCTGTTAGCACCAGATAATCTCCTCATCCACAACCATTCAAATAACACAGCTTTTTCTCCCAGAAGGGAGCAACATGACTCCCACCATAGCCATGCCACTGGACTTCGTACCAGGCTGTTTCACTCAGCTTGCCCCAGAGGGGGGCAGGTGAGAGCGCTTCCATTCCCAAGGGACCCAGCTCCGGATGCCAAAAACCTCCAGAATGCAACCGCCGCCTCACGGCGGTCCCCCACACGCTCAGGCTGAGCCTCATGTACAAGTGAGTGTATTCCGGGACAGCGCGGCCGCAACACATCATAAGACACTCCCTACCCATTCTCCACAAGTATCACACCACATTTAATGGGGTTCAAATAGTAAGCAATGAATCATAGGTGGATATATACATGTATATACACATAGTTTCAGATATGTATATATATATATATGAAAGCTCACATCACTCAATGTTTAACATGCTAGTGATATTCTAAAGAATGTCTTAATGGCCTCTGCCAAAACAGAAGAATCTTCACACTGTCTCCTCTACAGATACCTTTTTGTAGCATTTTCAGTGGTTTTCCATAACAGATAATACAAAATATATTATTTTGATTCTGCTTTGGGACAGAGATTGGGGCTTGGGATGGAAACATCCCAAATTTGGTGGCGGGAAGGTGTAATGGTGGTAGAAGTGGTGTTTGAATGTCAACTGTAATCAAATATTGTGAACCACCTTATAAAATAAATTTTGAAAAATGGGGAGACCTATATAGATAATAAAATAACAGTAATCATAGGATGTGCTCTAGACTCAGGGGACCACAAACAAGGAAACAATCAGCTGGGGGGAAAAAAGCGTAAGACTGAGTGGTGTCGCTGTTTTACTACTCTGCTTCTAAAAATGCAAGACGTTTTCATATAAATAGCATCTCTTCCAAATGCCTGTGCTTCAAAAGGGCAAGGAAATCCTCAAAGGACAGATGGGTATTTGCACACCATGCTGGCTATTCTCTGTTTACCCCACCCATCCCCACAAGCATGATCAACCGTCTTTATCCTTCTCTAGGCTTCAAGAATCTGAACTCTATAAACTACATCACCAAGATCCCTGAGCTCCAGCTTCCAGATGAATCTGGCTAATGGAAGATTGGAGAGACACATTTACACTCACCTTCATCATCACCAGTCCTGACTACCACCAGCTTTACACTCACAGGGTTCCAGAAACTCTACTTTGCCTCTGTTCCTTCTGGTTTAGAGCTGAACATGACTCCAGGGTACTTCCATAGAAGTTCCTAGCCCTATCCTCTTTAAATAATTTTTTCATAAAATTTTTCAGAGATAAACCTTTAGAATTCACCATCTCTTACCTGCTGTACTAAACCCATGATTACCTAGAAGTAAAATGAAATCTCTAGAAAATATCTCAGCAGAATACAGAGACAGTCTACAGAATGGGAAAGGATATTCACCCAAAACCCTTCTGATAAGGGGTTAATATCAAAGATATACAAGGCACTGGTTGAACTCTTCAAGAAGAAAACATCCAACCCCATCAAAAAATGGGATGATGAAATGAACAGAAACTTTCTCAAAGAAATCTGAATGGCCAAAAGGCACATGAAAAAATGCTCTTCATCACTAATCATCAGGGAGATGCAGATCAAAACAACAATGAAATATCACACCACAGAGACTGGCACACATTCAAAAGAACAAAAGCAACTGGTATTGGCGTGGATGTGGGGAGAAGGGACTCTCCTTCGTTGCTGGTGGGAATTGCGACTGGTTCAGTCTTTTTGGAAAACAATATGGACGTTTCTCAAAAAATATTCATAAACTGAGCTCCCACTTGACCCAGCAATACCACTTCTGAGAATATATCCCAGAGATGCAAGAAAATACGGTAGAAATGATATCTGCACTGGTATGTTTACTGCTGGACTATTTACAGTAGCCAGAATCTGGGAAAAACCTGAGTGCCCAAGAACAGATGATTGGTTAAAAAAACCCTTTGGTACATCTACACAATGGAATACTATGCAGCTGTTAGAAAAGATGAAATCATGAAATTTGCATATAAGTGGATGGACATGGAGAGTATCATGCTAAGTGAAATGAGTCAGAGAGAGAGGGACAGACATAGAAAGATTGCATTCATTTATGGAATATATTAGCTAGCTTATAGTCTAGCCCACTGATGTGCCTAAAGCAGCACACATATGTTTGGTTTTAACATACTTGATTGTATTCTCTGATATACATTCTCCATCCCTCTTGGAGAGCCCTGTAAACTACTGACAGTATCCCATCTGCACGAAAGAGCCTAGCTCCCCATGGTGTATTCAATATGCCAAATACAGTAACAATAACAGGTCTCATTCCCCTGACCCTGAAAAAGCCTCCAATAATTGGGAAAGACAAATAAGGAGAGGCTGCTAAGATCTCAGGGCTGGAACAAATGGAGACATTACTGGTGACCGCTCGAGCCAATCAATGAACAACAGGATAACAGTGATACAGTGAGACAGTGAAAGTAACAGAATGGGAGACTAACACCCAAAGATAACAGAGATAAGGGCCAGGAGGATCACTCCCATAGCTTGGAAGCTGGCCTCACATGCTGGGGGAAAAGGCAGCTGAGATAGATAAGGGACCACTAAGTAAATGATGCTTGGAGAGCTCACCCAGGATGGGAGATGCGTGCTGAAAGTAGACTATGGACCAAACATGATGGCCACTCACTTCCTATATTGCAAACCATAGCACCCAAAAGGAGAAAGAGTAAAAGAGAATGTGCCTACCACAGAGGCGGGGGTTGGGGTGTGTGGCAGAAGGGAAACTGGGAACATCAGTGGTGGAGAATGGGCACTGGTGGAGGGAGGGGTACTCAGTCATTGTATGACTGAAATGTAATCATGAAGTTTGTTAAGTCTGTAGCTGTATCTCACAGTGATTCATTAAAATATACAAACAAAATAATGAATTAAAAAAAAAAGAAAATACCTGAGCAAAGCTTCAGTTGTCAAAAGGCCTGAAACTGGGACATCATCATTATCTAGCACTGACTGAATGGCCACCGTGGTCAGCATACTTGATCAAATGCTGAGTATGCTGGTTTTGACTACAATTAAATTTGCATCTCCCCGCTATGAGCTCCTGGATATGCAAAAGGGAGGTGTCCCGAGCAGTTTCTAGGAGGCTCAGGAGTGAGTCACAGGTTTTTTTAATCAATGGATAAATAGAGCACCTGGGGGTTTGGAAGGTAGAGGGTGATCAGCTCACTGACATCCCCCGAGAAACTCCCATTCCAGGGCTACACAGTGCCTTTCTTGCTGTGCCCACGTTCTGCTTACTCGAGCAGCTTAAATATCGCCACCTGTCATAACAACCACCTCGGTAGACAGCAGATTTCTTTTTTTCCTTTAAAAACAAAAACCCGACTTTAACTGTGCTAGTTTCAAATCTACAAGCATTCTGATTCATGGAAGTAGCAAACAGGAGTGTGTCCTCTGATTCTGAATGGCGTCATTCTGTTTCCGGAAAAGAGAAAAAAAATCACTCATGATTTACTCCGGCTACAATGGAAAGCACAGGAAGAAAACAATGTCAGTTCCTTAAAGCAATATCATTTCAGTAAATTACATAGACAAATCTGTCTTCTTGAAAAAAATATATAGTGTTTAAGACTCCACTATTCCTTTTGCCTCCCCCAATATTAATATATTGACCACCTGATTTTTCCCCCTAAACATCACTTTTCTGTTTCCATTCTCTGTAATTCTGCTTACTTTGAACTATACTGTTTCCTTATGAATAGAACATTTGCTTATATTTGCTGTTTTGATTTCTACCTTTTATTTCAACGTAACCTTCTCTACTTGTTTCCCTCTTTCTCCCCCTCCCCTGAGCTAACCTGAACTAACCTCCCCCCCCCTCCCCTCCCATAAGCAAGGGGTCATGAAATCCCTGTGGACTTCCACTGCTCAGCCAAGGACAGGGCTCCTCTCTGCAGACGTGGCCCTTCCCACTGGGATGTGGGTTATCCTTTGGGTATTTGATTAGAAGCAAGGGTGGTTGCCCAGGCAACCGCTCCAAATTGTCCTAGGATGCCTGGCAAGAGTGTTTTACGCAGCCTGATGTGAAGGTCACACTAGTCAACCCTGCGACAGTTAAAGGCGCAGTCCCTGCGCACTCAGCCAACAGCTCAAACATCCATCAAGAGGAGTTCAATAACATTTGCATAATCATAAAATTGTCAGCATCTCAAAGCCATAGGGACCCAGGCATCAGACTATTTCAAAGAGTCAAAGATACCGGCTTTAGAAAGGAATAACAATAGGTGAGTATGCTAAAATCACGGACAAGAACACTTTTAAAAACACCAGATGGAATCCACTTAGCTGAATACACTTTTCTCAAATGATTTACGAACAGTTCTTCCCTGAGGCAAGGCAGTAGACTGAGGGCAAGGGAGGCAGAGGGGGGAACATGAATCTTTGCATACTCTTTACATTTTATAATTTCTCAGATCAGAAATGTTGAAAACATTACTCTAATCGCAAGACTCACTATTAAAAATAGTGGATACCCATTAAAATAATGCTACATTTGGCTAAATCTCAACCAAAATCCCAATCTAGTGGAGAAAATACCTTATAACACAGAATCAATCCATGCCACTAATACATGAAGAGCTCCCACAAAATATTAAGCTAGAACAAGAATAGTCCTTCAGGAAAATGAGAAAAGGACCGAAGCTAGTTGATGTAACACAAATTCTCAAAGGACCAAAACAATACAGAAAGAAAATGCTCAATCTTAAAAATAGGTGTCATTTTCAGCAATGAGCCACTTCTCACACACTGATAAAAGACTCAGCACACTAGCAAACAAGTCCTACGAGTTGTTCTACTAGCAAACAAGCCACGAGTTCTCAGCACATGTTCCACTTTGCTATAATAAATTTGACATTCCAGAGTGTGTCCTTAGCATACAATTAAACAGTGCCCAACCATGTGTACAAAGACATCACCCCAATATTTCACAGTATAGCAAAAATCAGGATCCAGCCTCTATGTCCAACGAACCCTGCAGTCATTCAATCTCAATGATGACATGAGCAGAGAGTCACCAACATGGAAAAATAATTCAAGTAATTTAACTGATTAGAACAAGGGATAAAGAAGCAGGGCAGGGGGAGAGAGGGCTTGGAAAACAGCATGCCTCCATTTATTTTTATTTTGTTTGGAAAGTCTCTGGCCAGTGTTGTTTAGGTCCTACTCCCAGTTCAGCAGATGTGGGATCATGTGGTATTGGGGACAAAACTCGGGCCTGATGTTCACAAGATACGCATTCTAGTCCACTGAACTATCTCTCCTGCCCTCATTTTTATTTTTTATATGATAAATAGAAATATATTTATAGGGTAAAAATTCAAGCTTTTCATGTCAATTGCTATTTATTTCTGCATAATTGGATAATGGCTGTTGTTTTTATATCCTGGGAGGTTCTATCTTAAATTTTTTTTTTAACCATAAACAACACTTCTGTAAGCATATTTTTTTTTTGCTTTTTTGGCTTTTTCTTTGACTGTTCTGTTCTAGGGGCATGATTAGTTTTGGGTACATACCCAGTGGTGCTCAGGGATTACCCCTGGCTCTGTGCTCACGAGTGACTCCTAGCAGGATTTGAGGGACCATATATGGTGCTGGGGGTTGAACCTGGGTCAGCTGCATCCAAAGCAAACACCTTACTCAATGTACTATTTCTCCAGCCTGCAGGAAATTTAGTTTTGAAGTATTAAGAGGAATTATATATTAATTTTCAAACATATCACTATGTTTCACATCAGGTCTTTCACATCAGGTCAAAATTATGAAGTCTCTTTACAATATGTTGAGTGTGTGCAACTTAGAAAACCGAAGATGTCTATGTTTTTATAGATACCCATGCAAACATGAACAAAAGTTTTCAATGACATCACCAGCATCAAGTCCTGGAAGTTAAGCTGGTTACCTGGGAAACTCGCAGCCGAGCATGGACTTGAGATAGCAACAAAATCCAACTTCCTGGAGTTGGATGGGCACACCCTGCAAACCATCACTAACATCTTCCTACGGTGATTTCTTCAACCGTCCCAGATGCTTACCTTCCTCCTCATCCATCCATTTCCAGTGCCTACCAGAGAACAGGAGCCTACAATGCCAGAGAGAACTTGGGATCTAAGAGCAGACACTCTTTCATATGCAGGGGCTTTAACTCAGTTAAATGCAGGCTACTTAATTTGAGGATCATTTGACACTACTTATCTGGGCTCAGGAAAGTAACATCTATTTATATCGTACTTGATTTGCCAAATAAAAGAATCAAAAAATTACTACTTGGTATGCCACTGATTTTGAAACCAGTCTCTCTTTTCCAATACAACTCCATATAGAACTGGCTGACTAAATCAATGCTCCTGCAAGTGTACTCACTAATCAAAGCCAAACGTTTGCAAACTCAATCCGCATCTCGTAAAAATAGATTGCACTTGATGGGTAGACTGTGCTAACTTTTCTCCTTCAATGAAGGATAAGTCAACACCACTGCAATATTTAGATATTTAATCCCTGGAAAAAAGGGAGTGAAAATTATATCATTTACACATCTAATAAACACTTTTCATAGAGCATGGCTCAGAGGGTTGGCGGTGAGGGTGCTCAGAGACACTGATAAATCTCAGGTCTTTGTTTATATTTTGGCCACATTGTGCTCATAGTTTGATCTTATTTTTCTGGGTGATCTTCTTCCATTTCACTCAACAACAATATACTAATAATTAAAGAGTTCCATATTGCTTTTCTCTTTTTTTTTTATTTAAGTTTAAGCTGTAGAATGTATTCCCACAAGCAGTGTAAACGCTCATTAGGCATTTCTCAGTGATGTCTCACTCCATATTAAAACAGCTGATAATTCCCTGCCTGCTCAAATTTAACTAAAGTCCCATAAACTCCTTATATTTATTCTTCCCCTACCCCCTGCCCACCCCACTGCCCTAAGTGGCCATCTCTAAATGAAGCAAAAGGCATGGTTGAAACTTCCAAGCTGTCTGGTGCTGGTGAGATGAAGTTGAACTCAAAAGATGATCAAGCCACAGGATGGAGGGAAAACAAAGACATTTTTCACCACAGAGAGGCCCGGAGCAACAGGGTGGGCTATGTATGGCACTAATTACCTCCCATCTCAGACTGTAACAGACGGCCTGAATCTGACTTAATGGACATGGTCCAGTTATCCCATGAGGACAATTTGTTTTCACAGGCTTTTACTGATTAGCCACACACCAGCAACATTCTGCTACTGCTATTTTCCCATGTGCTGCTTCAGCAACATGTTAAAAACATCCAAATTTGATAAGGAAAAAAAAATCTCACTTCAAAAGATGATCTCCATTTGGCAACAATGGCAGAACTACAGGCACCAACATGTACACAGTGTATACAACACAAGTGATGATGACTCTACAACAGGCCGTTTTACTTCCAAATGATGGAATGTTTTCATTTCTGCATTTTCTCTCTATAGAATAGCACAGGTAGATGTACTGTGTACCTTGGGACCATAGTTAGTAAGCACAGATTTTAAATACCAATGAGACATTTCCGAATTCTTCAACTTAAAAAATGGTGAGGGGCTGGGCATATTAATACATGCCTTACATGCAAGCACAAGACCTGGATTACATTCCCCCCTCTCCAAAACAAAACAAAACAAAACATGAAAGATACTTTTCCATTTAAACCAAGATAGTCAATTAGTAATCAATCTTAATTTCCCAGATGTTTCCCAAACTTGTCTTCACATCCCAGAATTTGCTTTTATGTGCACCCAGGTTCCATCACACATGGCAGTTACTCTATCGGTCTCCCGTGGAGGCACCAAGTCCACATGATCAGTTCACAGACAATACAGAAGGACAGTTGGAAATGATCACTCTGGACAAGAACTGAGTGCTGAAAGTAGGTAAAGGGATACATATGATAGATAACTTTTCAATACCTATATTACAAATCATAATGTCCAGAAGGAAAGAGAAAGAGAGAGGAGAAAGAAGAAAAATGTGTGTCATAGAGGCAGGCCAGTGGGAGGGAAACTGGGGACACTGGTGGTGGATCATGTGCAGTGATGAAGGGACAGGTGTTGGAACACTGGATGAATAAAACCCAATCATGAACAACTTTGTAACCATGCACCTCATGGTGATTCAATTTTAAAATTTATTTATTTATTTATTTGTGTGTGTGTGTGTGTGTGTGTGTGTGTGTGTGAAGTCTCACATACACAGAGACTTCATTCCCTGCCCAAAATCAGTAATACCTTTCCTAACTACTCAAAATGTAAAATCTTGCAGATTAGGGTTGGGACGTAGCTCCGGTGGTAGAAGATTTGCCTAACCCATGAAAGGCCTTGAGTTTAATCTCTAGCACCACAAGGTCCCCGGGCATGGCCAGGAGTAGCCCTGGGAGCTCTAATGTCCTAAATGGCCTAAGCATCAAGCCCAAACCTCAAGGTATTTCTGCGAATGGTTGGGGTGGGATGGGGGTGCAGTCATTAGCTGGTATGATGCTATTAAATAAACCAAAATTTTCTAAATTAAGTGTATTTTTACACCTGAAATCTCCAGAATACTAGTGACGATGCCCAGACTTTGTTATCCTGCAATTGCAGGGCCTAGTTGGAACTGGGATGATATTTAAACCAAATTATTCCACTAGGATTTGTTGTCTATAGTTCAGCATTTTGAAGATTATATGTCACAGTATCAATAATTGCTCTTGACATGTGAAGTTTACCACTGGAACCTCTGAGTAGGAAATGGTCTCGAATGTAATGGCACATAATTATAGTTCCCGTTAAATTCCAAAAGGAAAATATTGCGGGAAAGGGATCCAGGGAAATGGCTCCAAGCCAGCAACTTTCACTGATTAGCACTGAATACTTGCCATAAACCAGCCAGTCAGATACGCACATCCAAACCAGCCACCCCTCTCTCCTCCCCCACTGCTGGCATATTAAGCTATAAAAAAACTTGGTAGTTGGGAAAATTTGAAATAATGGTGGTGGGAATGCTATTGGAATATTGAATGTAATAAATTATTGTGAACAACTATATAAAAAATTAAATTAAATTTAAAAAATAAAAGCTGTACAATACCTATTCTGCCTGGCTCCTTATCAATACTCTAAGCATCATCCTAGGTCCCTATATTCAACTGTGCTTTGGATGTAATAGTACTGGGAAAGAGAGTAAGCATGAAGTAGGATTACCATTTTTCTTTGGGGTAATTTATTCAATTTCTTTCATTCTTTAATTTCCCATCCTATATGACAGGAGCAAAAACACCTGCTATAGAGATAAAAACGCAAATAAAATGTGAATAATAAATTAAAATGCTATTGTAAAGGTTAAGTGTAAATATGCAACCAATATAATGATTGGACCATTGCAAGCACTCAATCCATAGTAGCTACCAGTAAAACTGTTATCAGCAAGTCTAATGAAATTAGTCTGTGGTCTAATTACAATGATCTTTCTCATGAACAAAGGAAGGTCAGAAAGGTGGCACCACAGCTGAGAATTCTTGAAGGCACAACAAAAAAGAAGGGAACCAAAGACTCTGGGTTGGGAAACAAACAAAAAAAAAGCCTAAGAGGAAAATCAAAATACAAAGAGTTGTGTAAAGGAGGGGAAAGTCAAGTCTGGTAAGAGGAGAAAAAGAGACAAAAACAGGAAATCTAGGCAGTAGAGTAAAAGAAGGTGAAGGTGAAGCATGGGAAAGGAGGACACGCCAGACAGAAGACGAAATACTGGAGAAAAAAGAAAAAAAAGACAAAGAAGAAGACCATCACCAAAGTAGAATCTCTCTACGGATAGTGCCAATAGACAGGAAATTAGACCACAGAGCCCAGCACACAAGTATGCACTAGTCAATCAGAGCTGGCATTCCGCTAGCATGTTCCTTTGTCCAGATAGATGGCCACTATGTGTTTGTCTGGTTTTGCTCTAAGAAGGACTTGTCCTACCTGACCGGGCAGGTAGACGCTGTCACACAGAGTGGACCCTTGAGGGCCAGAAAGAACAAGAGGCTGCCTTATCTGGGGCTGTGTCCCTTAAGGCATTTCCGTCTCAGAATCTTCCAACATTCTTCACCCTACTTGAAAAGGCACAGCCTCCTTGGCCTCTTCACTGCAGGAACAAATTCTGTCTTGATCAAACAAAAGGGAAACTTCAGTTTGTTTTATTTCAGAAAAGCACTTACTGTTTTAAAAATATTTTTATTTTGAAATGGTTTCAAATTTACACATAAACTGCCAGAAAAGTACAAAGACGTTTCATATCCCATTCACCCAAATAACCCTTTTGAAGTTCTGCCATCTACCACAATGACGTCCTTCACACAGAACGATCCAATCCTGAACGCTGCATTTTCCATGTCATTCAGGCCCCTTTAGTAAAAATAATAATGACAATGATGGTGTGGTAATAATAATTTCTTGGGACACAGAGATGGCTCAATAGGCTAAGCACATACTTCTCATGCTGAAGGTCCAAATTCAATCCTTGGCACCTCATCGTCCCCCTGAGCACTGCTAAATGTAACCCCTACCCCAAACCAAAATCATCATCATCACCATCTATTTTAAAATAACTTCAAGTCCAAAAAAAGCTGCAGGAATAGTGCAAATAACTCTCCTTTCTCATTCACCTAAAAACTCCCAAATGTTAAGTCTTCTGTATTTTTCTAAACCAATCCACAGTGAATTGTGGGCATGAGGCACGTTCACTTCTATATACTCCCAGTATGTATTTCTCAAAATCAGAACACTCTTTTATATAGCAGCCATAAATCTCCTTCATAAATCTAAAGCAGTTCCTCAATCGTACTCTGCTCTCTCTCAAGACTGAATGGTTTTTTAAAGTCAAAGCTTATTTTTCTTGCTTTATACAAATTTTAATAATTTTTTTCTATGACCTTAAAAAATGCTACTGGGGTTAGATAGTACAGTGGGAGGGTGCTTGCCTTGCAGGTGGCTGACCTGGGTTTGATCCCCAGCTCCTTTATATGATCGCCCAAATCCCTCCAGGAGTGATCCCTGAGCACAGAAGCAAGCCCTTAACATAGCTGCGTGTGGCCCCCAACAAAACAAAGCAAAAAGAAGAAATCCATTGCAACATATAATTAAAAAATTTTTTTAAAAAAAACCCCAAGGGCTGGAGTGATAGTTAGCAGGTAGAGTGCTTGCCTTGCACAAAACAGACCTGGGTTTGATTCCCAGCATCCCATAAGGTCCCCTGACCACTGCCAAGGAGTATATTCTTGAATGCAGAGCCAGAAGTAACCACTGAGCACTACTGGAGTACTGTTCCCCAAAAGCAAAACTAAAACAAAAGAAGCCATCTCAAAATGGAAAATGCCATTAGTATTTTGATAGAGACTATGTAAATATATATATAATATATATGTGAATCTATATAATGCTTGTGTCGGAGGGCTACTTTAAGAATACTAACTCTTCCAATCCATGTCCTCTTCTATTTCTTTTAACACTGACTTATAGGTCCAACGTACTCCCTGAATAGCCAAGCAATTTTGGAAGCAAGAAAATGAGAGATAATGTTCCCGGACTTTAAACTATGCCATAACATCAAACAGGGTGGTATTGGATTAATAGTAGACTCTCAGGGGAATGAAACAGAATTGAGAACCCAGAAGTAAACCCTCATGTATACAGGCAGCTAATTTCTAATGAAGGAGTCAAAAGACCATGAGCTGGGGGAGAGGGGGGCGAGGGGGAAGCCTCTTCAACAAATGGTTTTGGGGCAAATGAATAGTCACATGCAAAAGAATGAAATTAGATCTCTATCTCACTTCTTTTGGACAAAAGTTCAAATTAATCAAAGACTCGGATGTTAAAGTTTAATCTATAAAATGCATCAGAGAAAACATAGACAAAAAACCCCATGATGCCTGGCGAGATAGCTCAACAGGATAGGTACGCACTTTGCGGGAAGGAGATCTAGGTTTGATCCCAAGCACAACACGGTCCCTGAGCATGGGCTGGAGTGATGCCCCATCATCAAGCACAAAAACAACAGCATCCCCAGCACCACCACGTGGTGAGGATTCCACAACCCTCCCCCCCACACACACATACACACACAAATAACCACTATGAGTGATATTGGCTTCAGTAGTGTCCTCAGTGACTTGAGTCCAGTTTAAACTAAGATGCAGGCTTGAGATCTCCACAATGCCAGATCCCGTTCAAGCACCTACTCGTCAGGCTACAGTCAGGCATATCACTAAGAGTGAACCCAAGGCAAGGCACCAGCACTGCTAAGCACCTCCCCCCCACACACACCCCTCAAAAAAAAAGAAAGAACATTCCCTTTTCCATTCCCATTTATAACAATAATCAATATAAATTCATTGAAACTTATTTCATTTAATGATGCATAATATATTACTATCATTATTTCTGTTCATGCTCCAATTTTCCCATATTTGATGAGCGAGAGCCCTGTGCACTTGCTTTTTTGGAAAGCAAATTTAGCAAATACAATTTCATGCACCAAGAAGTATTCTCAAAGCCAAGACTCTCTGCTTTTTAAACATGCTTTGAGAGCTGGAAGACAACACACAGAAGTCACGATGAATGTCAGCCTTTTATTTTTCATTCCCAAGGTCTACTAGCTATATTTCATCTTAAGTTTTTCAGAAAGCTCTCCTTTCAATCAAGCATTAGGTACCCATATTATTACTCTTTACAAAAAGATGGAAGGTCTAAAAAAATAACCTTCAGTACTTCAAATTTCTCTGTTGGCTCGGGACATTCCTGAGATGATCTCATAAGGGCAGAAGGAACAACACCTCGACAGAAAAGAGAAGTGTGTACATTACATGAGATCCTGTACAGAGGTGGAGAACACACCATCATTAGTCTCTCACCTGCCCCAGAGCCAAGCATCCATTCCTCCCCTGACACCGTCACCCTTATTCCTGGTCTTGTCACCATCCCCATCTTCCAAACAACAAACTTTAAAGTGATCTTTGTATTTTCTCTCACCCTTTCTAATCAATAAATTCCACTAGTGATAGAATTGAGACTTCATTTAGTTTCCTACCTTTTCCATCCCCTCCTTCCCTCTCTTCATCCTGAACAACATAAATAAAGCACACCCAGAGATCACTAAGTCAATGATGGTTGGAGGGAGAGCTTGGGACGGGAGATGTGTGCTGAAAGTAGATAAAGGACTGAACATGATGGCCTCTCTCAGTATCTGTATTTCAAACCATAATGCCCAAAAGTAGAGAGAGAAAGAGGGAAATCGTCTGCCACAGAGGCAAGGGGAGGGGTGGGAAGGGGAGAGAGATACTGGAAACATTGGTGATGGTAAATGTACACTGGTAGAGGGATGGGTGTTCCATCATTGTGACTGAAACTCAAACATGAAAAGTTTTGTAACTGTATCTCATGGTGATTCAACTGAAAAAAAAAGCACACTCTTGAACAATACTGCTGGGTGTAAGGGTTAGAGAGACAGTACAGCGGGTAAGGCACGCACTTCCCTTTCAAGTGACCTACCTGGTACCCCATATGGTCCCCTGTACACTGCCAGGAATAATTCCTGAGTGCAGATCAAGGAGCAAGCCCTGAACACAGCAGAGTGTGGCCCAAAACATACAAACAAAAAAAGCTGGGCCCCAAGCTAAGTGCTCAGGGCACTTTCCAGGTAGCACCAAACCAGGTCTCCCTCACTTTCTGGACTGAAATCCCACTGAACTCTGGGGCTGGAAAGGGCTAACGTATTTGTCTATTTAAATATAAGTAGAGGGTCTCAAGTGCCAGGGTGGACTCTACTTCCTCTTGTATTTCCATTGCCTACCTGTGTGCCCAGTGAAGGTTTACCAGGAAACAGGCACCAGAGAAAGGAGTCTGAGGAGAGCTCAGTGGCAGAGCTTTTGCCTTGCAAGCATAAAAATGATGATGACAAGAGTTCAATCCCTGGTATCACCACACACATGCAGGTGCATTCTCAGTGGCTGGGATACCTAACTGTGTGATCTTGTGTGATCAAACAAATGGAGAAGAGAAAGGAAAGTGGTGAGCAAGAAAATACCATTTTTTAAAGGGCACCAGAAGAAAATAGTTATCCACATAATAAAAGGATAACATGTAAAAATGTCCATTTGGGGGCCAAAGTGATAGCACAGTTTGTAAGGTGCTTGCCCTGTACTGGATTGGCATTGGTTCAATTCCTGGCATCTTATATGATCCCTTGAGCCACGTCAGGAGTGATACGTGCTTAGGGCCTGAAGTAAGTCACGAGCACTACCAGTTATGGCCCAAAAAACCATGGATGGGGAAAGTGTCTATTTTTCTGGAATTTCATTACTGACACTTGAAAAAGTGTTAGTTTTATTTAAAAGTAATCTGTTTTAGATAGCAGAGTAATGTGGTTATTTGGTATAATTACAAAGAAGAGGTAAAATTCTTTAAAATATTTTGTTACTGTTCTCTACCCTGGGAGTGTCATGCTTCTTTTTCAAAGGTTAATTTTACGTTGAAACTGTTGTTTTGTATCAGAGGATTCTTTGATAAAATTTATGTGTGAATCTGGCTACACATTACAGTCTCCAGTTATCCCATTAAACATGGATCCAGGTATTGCTGTAAAGGTAAATTCTGTCAATGTGAACTTAAAGGGCATTCGCAGTAGATCATCTGAGCAGTTGTGCTGCAATGTGGAAAGGCTTAGATCTGGGGCTTGCTCCAGAATTCTGCCACAAACAACAGCATGGCCTTCGACCTGAGCTTGAGCATGCCTTTCTTGATAGCTCCTGCTCTCCTCATTCCACACTTGCTAGCTGGCCCCTCAATCACATAACCTGATTCTTGCATAACTCTTTTACAGCTTCTACGTCTCTGGTAAAATCTTGACCAACACAATCTCCTACCAGAATGAAGGAGGAAGGACTATGCAACAGCTCAATAGTTAACAAGAACTAAATTGGGTTTTCACAGTATTGCTTCATTATGGAGTGGGAAGTGTTCAAGTCCTAGAACATCAGATACCCCATATTCAAACATAAGTACAATACACATAACATATGCCACAACTTCTGTCCAACCGCATTCATTATGCATTCACTTGGCAAATATTTGTTCTGAAAAGCAGTGGGGAGAGAGAATGGTGAGCTAGACAGAAATGGTCCCTGCTCTTAGGGGGTTTACTGGCTAGCAGGAGATCAGGCATCAAAACAATAATTATACCAATACTCATCTAATTATAATTATGACGAGTGCTAGGAAATACACGATGCTGCTGGCATATTTAGTAGGGGAACTGTACCAACTGTGACAGGCTTTTAGAAGTGTTGCTAAAGAGTGATATTGAAGCTATGATTAGAGGGTAAGAAGTCAGTAGCCAGGCAAAGCCGAAGACTAACACCAACCCAGGTCCTTGTATCACTTGAACAAAGGACTCACACAGGAAGTACCTAAACAAACTCAAGCTCTAAAAGATGGCTAGCAAGTCTGAGACTTAAATAAGGATGAAGGTAGGATGTGTGTGTGCGGGGGAGAGAGAGAGAGAGAGAGGGAGAGAGAGAGAGAGAAAGAGTGTCTGTCATAGAGGCAGGTGAGGTGGGGAGTGGAGGGAAATGGGGACCATTGGTAGTGGAAAATATACACTGGTAAAGGGATGGGTGTCAGAACATTATATGACTGAAACCCAATCACGGACAACTTTGTAACTGTGTATTCACAGTAATTCAATAAAAAAATAAAATTAAACTAAATAAAAATAAATTTACACATTATTATCAAAAAAATTAATAAGAAAGACTGTGTTCTCCTGCCCCCGCCCCCCCCAAAAAAATTAAGGATGAAGGTCATACAAGATCAACAGGCACACTAAAGATACCTCCAGCAATGGATAATTACTGTATATGTTAAAGTGAATGATTTCATGGTAAGATTTCGATTGTAGTACTTTCTAGAAGTTGTATGTAATGTGGAAGAAGGCAAACAAGATGTCAGGGGAGAGGCAGTTACAAAGCTTCTTCTACAGTCCAGGAAACAAGAGCAGCGTGAGGAAAGGCAGGACAATGGGAAAAAGAGAAACAGTTGGAAAAGAATCAATAGAATGAGGCTTTGCATTGGACCATCTCCCAAGGAGCTAGGACAGGTGGCAGAGAGCTGATGCCGGAGCTGAAATCACCGTGCTGCTTTGGACATGCACAACTTGGCAATTTTGGTGAAATTTCCATATGAAAATGTGTCTTTGCAATTCAAATGATATCGGTTCATGGGGTTTGCTAGCACTGCACTTGATGAGGACAAACAGGAAAGCGTGCAGAGTGAGAAGACCTTGGACTGACCGGGAGCCACTCGTGTTTTAGCAGGATGAACTTGAAGAGGAGCCATCAGTGGATCCATGTTGATGAAGCACACAGTCATTTATACAAAAAAAGTTTTCATATGCTCTTGTAGTCCTCTCTATACAAAAGGGTGCAGACTTCCACTGAAAAGGAAAACTAAGTGTAGGGGCAACAACTCAGAAAAAAAAAACTCATCTGCATCAACCTAAATTATTTTCAACTAAGGTGTTTTACACAGTGGACACCACCTCAGTGGTTACTGTTGGTAAGTTATTCAGTCTTTGGGTCAAAACTGTACTTCATGAAGTCACTGCTTATTAACACTAATAGCTTGGCCCTTTATGTATAATTAGTTCAGGCAATTAGTTGTAAACCTCACATTAGAACACACTGCTTTAATCTTTGAAAATCGTTATGTGTCTCATTATTCTTAGAGTACTTCACTTGAAAGCAAAAGCTGAACCAATAGGAAGGACCCATTTTAGAAAGCTCTAAGAAGAGTGTCCCAGTCCCCCCAAAGATGCACACAAATTAGTGCAGGCTCAGTGACTAAAAGACTTGGGCTCCAGGAACGGAAGCATTTAAATTAAAATTGCACATTCTCAGACAGGGAACGCTTCTTGCCTTCATCCTCCCCATTAGGAAGAAACAAAATATTCAGAGACAGCTCTCCAGTGGGTTGAGGTTCAGAGGGCAATTTGTAAGGCGTTGTTATTACAGCTTCTAAACACAGGCCCAGCAGAGACAGCTTAGACCCAGCAGTCACAACAGCGTGCGGCACAAGTGGGAGCTTCATGAATATGTGATGATGACAGTTTTCCTCCCTGCAGCCCCCAACTTCTCATGGGACCTGGGCCAAGAAGTTGGTTTTTCAAGTCTATTACCAGAACTCGAAATTTACTTTTTTTTTCCCTTTTGGGTCACACCTGGCGATGCACAGGGGTTACTCCTGACTCTGCACTCAGGAATTACTCCTGGCGGTGCTCAGGGGACCATATGGGATGCTGGAAATCGAACCTGGGTCGGCCTCATGCAAGGCAAATGCCCTACCTGCTGTGCTATTGTTCCAGCCCCAAAATTTACTTTAAGAGAAAAAAATACTGTTATTAGAGGTAGACGCCTAAAAGTGGGGTAGCAAGGTCCAATGGAAGTCCCATTCATATTGTTTGCCATGAGGCTCTTCTGAGAGACATTCCCAGGAGCAGTAAATGAGGGTTTCCTTTTCTCCACACCCCTGCCAACATGTGCTCTTCTGTTTTTATTATGATCAATACCAAGAACCTTGTCACTATTATAACCCTATGATCTAAACTATAGTTTTTTAAAAAAATGAATGCTCTGAGGAATAGGGCTATAACTTAGAGGCCAAGTGCCTTGCATGTGTGAAGTCCTGAGTTCAGTGTCTGGGATTGAAAAATAAATACAACTGATGGAAAGAGGCCACATGTAAGCTATAATGGAGTTTAACTAGCATTCCTTTAATAAAATCACCCTTTACAGTAGCGTTTTTGTGAAGAAATGACATTGAACCCAGCTTGGCTGCCCCCCATCACGCCCACCTCCCCTACCCACACACACATCCATGTGCCTAGTAGGGTGCACAGAGACACACAGTATCATGAAAAGGACTCACCTGGCACCCAGCTGAGATTCTGGACAGAAGGACAACAATGACGCAACAGGTCTAGACCAGCTACAGTGACTACCCGATGAGAGAGCCAAACACAAAGATGAGGGTGGGCATGGAGGGGTGTTTTTGAGTAGAATAAAGCCAAGACTCACTCTTTGGCTGAAATGATGTTGGGGGAAAAAAAGCACTGTGGAACTCTCCCCAAAAGGACTTTTGGCTGTGTTAAGGAAGCCAGTCGGAAAGGGAGGAAGTTATTGGATTCTGGCAGGAGCTTGAGAGGCAGGTGCTCTGGAGCCACAACCACCTTCCAGAAATCCTAGGTAAAGTTTGAACATAACTGGAAACCAAACCTAGCACCTTCAGGGCCTGCTGCTGTCCGGTCCCTGAAGTCAGCACCTTCTCACTCCATACCCAGTCAATCCGAGAACTGAGACGGTAGTTCACAGCCTGGTCAGTGCAGGAGAGAACATTCCAATTTGGTAGGTTGGCTCTAAAGAACCGTCTGCACCCCAGTCCTCAGCTTCATCCAAGGAGAGACCCAGTGGTTGGTGAGATACCCAATATATACAACAACGCACTTGCTGTCTCCATTTGTTTTCCAAAATTGACATCGAAACTTCAAAGGCCATTAAACTGTAATATTCAAAAATACGGCAAAAATATGGCCATCACAGTTCAAAGGGATGAAGATTGTGCTTTGCATTCAGGAGGCCCAGGTTTGATTCCCAGCACTGCTGGTCCCCTTAGCACGGCAGTGAGCAAACCCTAAGCTCAGACTAGGAGTAGGCCCTGAGGATCATTGGAGGCGAACTACAAATCAAAAATAAAATAGTAACTAAAGGAAAGTGAGACATAAAAAACTCCAAAGAAGAACTACAAAAGAAGGGCTAAGGAGAGCTTTAATATGCAAGGCAATTGATCCAGAGATTCACAAATGAATCTCAAAATGGATTCGCTTCCTACAGAGACGTCTCTGAACCCCAACCATTTACAATTTTAGAATTCCAGAAGCCTACAGCGGCCTCTCTGATGTTCATAATAAGCAATAGGAAATAAATTATCTAGCATCTGCCCCTGGCAGGACGGCTTGAATGGTGGTGGGAAGGTGTAATGGTGGTGAGACTGGTGTTGAGATATTGAAATGTAATCAATTAATTTGAACAACCTTATGAAATAAAATTTTAAAAATAAAATAAAATGCAAGGTAAGGAGCAGAAGAACTAGGACAGCAGGTAGAGCACTTGTCTTGCCCAGGATTCATCTCTGAGCAGAGCCAGGAGTAAGCCCTGAGTACCACCAGGTGTGGCCCAAAGCAAGCTGAGAGTGAAACCCAGAAGCAAAGCATTTGCCTCACATGTGTAAGGTTCAGTGCTAGTCACTGGCAATGTGAAAAACAAAAGCAGGACAAAAAGACTGAAAATGAAGAAATAGGCAAAAAGGAAAATAGAGAGTTAGTGAATCCTAGAAGTCTAATAAAGAATTATTTTTTTAAAAAAAGAGCACGTAGAAAAGAAAAGGGAGAAAATAGTCCACAAATCTAAAGATGCGTCAGCTCTTAAGGATCCAAATTTTCCAGACTGAACTGGCACTGTAAATACACAGGAGGGGAAAAAAATTAAAAAGTATAATATGCTAATCTACCACAGAAGAAAACAAACTTGAATTAGATACGAAAGAGGATACTTTAAAATAACACTAGTTTTCTTAACACAAACACTGGAAGTGAGGGGAAACGGACTAATATCTTGAATATTCTAAAAGAAAATTATTTCCTGCCTAAAAATTTATTCCTAGGCAAACCATCAATGAAGAATGAAGGGCCACACCGGAGAAATGCTCCGGACCCGAATCCGGGCCAACAACACCAGGGATCCAGACGGAGGAGGTACAGCTGGTACACCTTCTCCGGATGGAACCCTGGCGACACTGAGAAGCAACTAACACGGCTCCGGGTTGCGGGACTGGAACACATCCGAGCCGCGCGGCCGCTGACGCGGCCACGCGACCTTTTCTAAAAACTGAAAACATACAATCTTTTAATGACAAACCAATTATCAAATGCTTCCTTAGTAGGGCTGTCTTCCTTGGGGGGAAACTCCAACAACAATAGTGAGTTTTGTTTTGAAATATGGAATGTAAGCAAGGTAGAGAGAAAATGAAGTGAAATTCATCAGTTATACAGTTAGGGGGGCTGTGGCGGGGGGTATACTGGGGATTTTGGTGGTGGAATATGTGCACTGGTGAAGGGATGGTGTTTGAATATTGTATAACTGAGACATAAACCTGAAAACTTTGTAACTTTCCACATGGTGATATAATAAAAATTAAAAAAAAAAAAAAAAAAAAAAGAATGAAGGGCCACAGAGACAGCCCAAGGGACTGGGGCACATGCTTTGACGCAGGAGCCCCAGCTTCAATTTGTTTCTTTCTTTTTTTTTTTTTTTTTTGGCTATTTGGGTCACATCCAGTGATGCTCAGTTGTTATGTAACCCCTGGCTCTGCACTCAGGAATTACTCCTGGCATTGCTTTGGGACCATATGGGATGCCAGGGATCGAACCCAGGTCGATCACGTGCAAAAGACAAATGCCCTGTTCACTGTACCATCACTACAGCACCCAGGGCCAGGGTTCAATTCTTGACACTGCCTGGTCCCCTGAGCTTCACACCAGGAACAGCCAAGGATGGCACAAAAAACAAAAGAGAACAAAACCAAACCCAAAAGAATGAGAACAGTACTGGGGCCCAGGACCTATGCCTTACATGTCTGAAACCCTAAGTTTAAATCTTGGCACCACATCTTTCCCCAAGAACTGCAAAGTGTAGTTCTGAAGATCCCCACGTACCGCTGGTGTGGGCTTTGTGGCCCTCAGCACCACCGTATGAGCAGCACTATATCACTCTCCCCGAGCATTAAGCCTTTTGCCCACCCAGGACAGAAGCAGCCCACCCCCCCACAGGGCCCCTGAGAATTGCTTGAGAGCCCTCGAAAATTGGTTACACAATAAAGTGTATGATTTCTTTTTTTTTTAAATTTTTTAAATTTTATTGAATCACCGTGAGATAGTTACAAGCTTTCATGTTTGGGTTACAATCTCACAATGATCAAACACCCATCCCTCCACCAGTGCACATTCCCCACCACCAGTATCCCAGGTAGACCCCCCCCTTCCCACCCTCCCCCTGCCTCCATGGCGGACAATATTCCCCATACTTTCTCTCTAGTTTTGAGCATTATAACTTGCAGTGATTTCTGACACTCAGCCCAATGGGCAGGGTTCCAAAAGTAAAGTGTAGACTGATAAGAACAGATACTAGGTATGACCTCAGCCCAAAGGCTGAGAAGCTTGCCAGAAGAGTGTGTGTGGGTGTGTGTGGGTGTGTGTCTGGGGGAGGGAGCGCAAAGGGCAGTTAGGATGGAGAAAGGATCAGCATGACAATCGTCCTTAGAGTAGTTGGAAATCATCATTCTGGACAGGAACTGAAAGTAGTTACATGATAACTTGCATTATCTATATTGCAAACCATAAGGCCCGACCGAAAGGAGAGAGGGCGAAGGAGAGAGAGAGAGAGAGAGAGAGAGAGAGAGAGAGAGAGAGAGAGAGAGAGAGAGAGAGAGAGAGAAAGAGAGACAGAGACAGAGACAGAGAGACAGAGACAGAGAGAAAGAGAGAATAAAGAGAAGTGCTGGCCATAGTGGCAGAGGCAGATGGGGGGTGGAGAAGTGGCAGAGCGCGGGAGGGAAACAAGGACCACTGGTGGAGAGGAAAGGACACTGGTGAAGGGACGGGTGTTGGAACATTATTCCAACACCCAGTCATGAAATCCAATCATGAACAACTTTGTAACTGTGTATATCACTGTGACTCAGTTAAAAAAATAATAAAAACAATAAATAAATTAAAAAATCAGATGAGAAGAATAAACAAAACAAAACAAAAAACAAAAGTAAAGTGTCTGACCCGACAGCAC
The DNA here is from genome assembly GCF_027595985.1 of Sorex araneus. Classification (NCBI taxonomy): domain Eukaryota; kingdom Metazoa; phylum Chordata; class Mammalia; order Eulipotyphla; family Soricidae; genus Sorex; species Sorex araneus. The sequence goes on along the minus strand of NC_073313.1, from coordinate 212,100,785 downwards.
TGCGGCCCAAAGTTAGGCCCCTGGACAACCTGTGTGAGCAACACACTGAGCCCTGGTAAGCCTACAATCAGAATGCACCTGGGCACAAGCACTGTGAGCACCATGGATGACTGCACAAGTACCACAGTCAACATGCAGGCATCCTGGCTAGCACCACAGCCAAGCACACATGTTCCCCATCACTGCAGTGCAAAACCAGGAAAGGGAAGAAGGGAAGCTGTTCTTGGTGTCAGGGATCAGTCCACCTAGTAAAGAGCACAGTTTGTACACACCCAAACATGTCACTGTAAGATTGACAGGCCCTTCCTCCACCAGGAATGATCCCTGCGGGCAGAGCTAGGAGTAAGCCCTGAGCATAGTCAGGTGTGATCCCCAAACTTACTTTTATAAGGACAAATTAAATATGGGCGCTGGAGAGACAGTACAGCAGTTAGGGGGTTTGTCTTGCATGAGGCTGACCTGGTTTTGATCCCTGGCATCCTATATGGTCCCCCACATACTCGCCAGGAGTCCATTCCTGAGTGCAAAGCCAGGAATAACCCCTGAGCGTTGCCAGGGGTGGCCCAAAATGAACAAAAGAATTAAAATAAATTTAAAATTAAATACAGTAACAACATTAAACAAAATTAAAAACAGTAACAGTAAGTCTCACAATGGAGACATTACTGGTGCCCACTCGAGCAAATCGATGAGCAACGGGATGACAGTGAAAATTAAATGCAAGTGATACAATTAGGGTCCAGAGAAAAAGTGAGGATGAGAAGCAAAGAGATTCATGTACAGATGTTCCTGTCCAGGGACATACAAATCAGGAAGCTGTTGCATTAAAAAAAAAAATCTCTTTAGAGGAAAGTGATACTAGGTGTCTTACAGTTTAATGTGCCCATGAATCACTTGAGAATCTTCATAAAAGGTGGGTTCTGATGAGGATGGTCAGGTGAGCCTGTATTTATGCTCCCAGGTGAGGCCAAACCCACTGGGCAATACATCACAATGTGAGTAGCAGAGAATTAAGACAAATGAAGGACAGTTGAGGTTAGATCCATGAAAAGTACCCAGCAAAATACTTATGTGCTTCATGAAGGGAGAAGGGACAGCTCTTTCTCAGCAAAGAATTCAAGTACTAAACAGAGCAGAGAAAAATAAAATATTATCATTAGGCTAACACCTCAGTAATGATTGGTACAGTCAGGATCTACTGATAGGAACTAAAATTAGTATGCAAAAGGTTAGGGAGAAATAGGATGTGTGCATACTCTCAAAACATCTCCCCTAAGCTATATATTAGTTTCAAAGGGGAAAATATCATATTCCGAAAGAGGAAGCCAGCAGAAACCACTTAAAATCACATGATCAAGGTTAGTTTAGCATCACCTGTAATAAGACATGCTAACATCATGCACCTCCCGGTATGTGATGCAGAGAAAGGTACATCTCTCTATGGTATATAATCTCATTATAATCATCAGAAAATATGAAAGTAACCTAATGGTAGGACCACTAATGAAATATCTGTACAGCATTCTTCATAAATGTTAAGACAGCCATCTTGCCAGCAGAGAAATGGTCCGGCATTAGGTCTCCTAAAGAACATGACACTGCCAAACCTTCTCAGGTAGACTGGTCTGGGCTGAGAACTCCGGGGCTTTTTTGGAATGGGTTGGACAGATTCCCTTTCTGTCTGAAGGCACAGCAGCCCACAGCCATAACCAACACCCTCCAACATAAAAACAGCCCAGCTCCACAAATGAACCTCATCAAAGCTACCAAGCTACCAAATTGTTCCAGATTGATAGCTCCTGGATCACATAGTCGCAGACACCTCAAAATGATATAGTACTGTTAGCCCAGTAGGATTACAGCACATGTGATTGGAAAGTCACAGAGAAGGCCACCAAGCTCAATGAGCCTGAACAATAACACAGAAGGCTCAATGAGCACTAACCAGCAAGGTAGATTTTCAGACAATGACTTTAGTAACATCATTGCAAGACATAGGAATTACTACAAATTGACCTATTGATTTAAGATTTGATAACTCCATTTTTCTTTGTATTGTAACAGCCAAAGACCTCTGGAAACCTGGCCACAGCCATGATCAAGGCCACTCTCCACACGTTCGGATGAGCCTCACACATGAAGGAACCGGCAGAGAAACCCAGGTGTGTGAGATCTCTAAGCCTGCTGAAATCGGGACTGGGCCTCTTCGGCACAGATCCCCCATTTTCCAGTAGCTTGGCAGCCACACCCACAAACTGCCCCCGGTGCCATGTTATCCCACCAACGGCCAAGATCCAGAGACTATAAAACAAAGCTCCTGGAAGTGCGCAGCCGCATTCCCGGCCACTCGACCTCTTATAGTCTAATTCTCCCTCTTGGAGAACCTGGCAAGGTACCCAGAGCATCCTGCCTGCACGGCAGAGCCTGGCAAGCTCTCCGTGGCATATTCAATATGCCAAAACCAGTAACAATGATGGGTCTCATTCCCCTTACCCTGACAGAGCCTCTAATGTGGCATCGCTGGGAAGAACGAGTAAAGAGAGGCTTTAAAAAATCTCAGGGCTGGGGCTGGAGTGATAGCTCAGCGGGTAGGGCGTTTGCTTTGCACTCGGCCGACCCGGGTTCGAGTCCCAGCATCCCATATGGTCCCCTGAGCACCGCCAGGGGTAATTCCTGAGTGCAGAGCCAGGAGTAACCCCTGTGCATCGCTGGGTGTGACCCAAAAGCAAAAAAAAAAAAATCTCAGGGCTAAGATGAATGAAGACATTACTGGTGTCCATTTAAGCAAATGGATGATCAATCCGATGAGAGTGATACAGTGCGATACAGTCAGTGATTGTAATATGAAGCAAATTTATTTGGTGGTGGTAGAAAATGGAGACACTGGTGGAGGTAAGAGCACACTGGGGGTGGACTGGTGGTGAGATTTGGTGTTGGAGAATTTAATGCCTGAAACAATTGAATTATGAACAAGCTGATAAATCACAGGGTATATAATAAAAATTTAATTTAAAAAGTGTCAAGATGATGAGTGATAAGACTAAGGAGCTCTCATTTGGAGTGACTGAATTGACAAATAACTAAATGTGGCATGAGATGATCCTGGAGAAACATTTGAACAGATACAGGATCACACACACAAAAATTACATTAAAGTGAGGTATATCATGTGAAGAATACTGAGGCAATGCTATTTCATAAAGATATTATGGTTGGGTAAGGGGTTACCATTCCAGGCAGTGGAAGAAAGTTAAGCAGTCCTGTTGTACACATGCAACTCTTCTGTCTCAAGCTCTCTGAAAAGACAATATTAAACAAAAGATAAAAAGGATGTCTTTGTACAGTATATTTCAGTGGCTAAAAATTGACCACAGTCCAAACTGTACCACTATCATTCTGTGATTTGGCACTATCATAAAGTGCTTTTAAAACACAGCCTTTTTTATTCATTTACATAATGTCTCTGGTTATTTTACTACAACCAGGAGAGCTGAGAAGTTGTCACACAGACTTTAGGCCTTTAGAGAAAAACTCTCATATTGACTCTGGGTTCGACTCCTAGTAATCCTGTTACTAACTAATTACTCTGCTCAACCCCAGCCTCTATTTCCTTTTTTCACAAATGAGCCTGCAAAGCAGCAATAATAATTACCGAACTCTTGGGGCTGGAGCAATAGTACAGTGGGTAGGGCAGTTGCCTTGCATGCAGCCAACCCATGTTTGATTCCACATCCCATATGGTTCCCCAAGCACTGTTATGAGTAATTCCTGAGTACAGATACAGGAGTAACCCTTGTGCATCATTAGATGTGGCCCCCAAACAAAACAAAACAAAAAATACTGATCTCACAGGGTTATTCACTGTCACTGTATCACTGTCATCCCATTGCTCATCAATTTGCTCGAGCAGGCACCAGTAACATCTCCATTGTAAGACTTGTTGTTACTGTTTTTGGCATATCGAATATGCCACAGGGAGCTTGCCAGGCTCTGCCATGTGGGGGAGATACTCTCAGTAGCTTGCCAGGCTCTCTGAGAGGGGCAGAGAAATCGGACCTAGGTCGTCCATGTGCAATGCAAACGCCCTACCTGCTGCGCAATTGCTCCAGCCCCACAGGGTTATTATGAACTTTAATGTAAATAGATAAAAAGAAAAATAATGTAAAAAGTAGCAGTGGTTTTTGTGTGTGTGCATGCAGTTTTCTTTGTGTAGTTTTTGGGCCACACGTGGCAGTACTCCTGGTAGTACTTAGGGGAACATGCAGTGCCAGGATATCAGATCTAGGGCTTGAAGATGCAAAGTCTGACTCCAATCCTCTATATCATCACCTCAGTCCAAAAACTATCAAGCTGGTTTGTTTACATTTTTGTTTTCTGGTGGTGATGGTACCAGAAATTGCATACAATTGTCACACAAATTCTCTAAGCTCAGTTTCCATCATCTGATTAGTATTTGCTTATCATCAAAAAGTGAGGAAGGAAAAAAACATGAGTTAGAAGTTACTATTTAGTTGTATTTTCTTAAAATAATTGCTATTTAGTTTTAGGAAGGCTATTTGGTTTTAGGAAGGCCTTTGAGCATTTACAATCTTCCCTCAAGATCCTTTCAAAATGTTCACTCCACTTCAATCTCTTCTTGCTCCACCCAGCAGCCATCAGTTCCACTCTCTACACCTGGGGTTCTTACAGGTGACAGCTTCTGTGTACTTATGAACCCCAGATGTTCACTTACTTATCTCCACAGGCGGCTACTGGCAGCAATTGTACTAACAACTGAAAAACCCAACTGTGGGGGACTGAAAATGGATCTCCAGATCCTCAGAATTGATGAATGTTACATTATAAGACCAAAGACAATATTACCTTATACCTTCTGTGGCTCTGTGTGTGTGTGTGCATACACCCATACATGATCAGGACATGGAGAGGAGAGATATGGGTGGGTTCTAAATGCAAATTACATGCATTTGCGTATGAGAGAATCACAGGGTGTTTTGACTCAGAAAAAGGAAGTGGAGGCAGGAAAGGATGATGTGAAGTTGGAACAGAGATGAGGAGTCACATTACTACAAGTCAGAGAACACCAAATAATTCCAGGGTCTGGTGAAAGATGCTAGCAATGCCAGGGAAGCTGGAAGAAAGGAAAAATTTGCCCCAGCAGCGGAGGTGGGGATTTGTGGGAGAAGGGGAAGGCCATCCTGAAGCCACAATCTCTGTCCGATGGAACTCATTTCAGACTCCTGACCTACATAACAATGAAAGAATAAACCCACATCATTCAGAGTCTCCAAGTTTCTGCTGATTGGTTCTAGCTAGAAAATTAATATGCATGGATGCACATACAATGGCATGCATGAATACGCAAATACACACATTGTACCATTTTCTTATTTAAAAAAATTCTAGGGCAGGAAATGATCAAAGGGATAAAGTGCATGCTTACAGTCTCTGGCACTGCGCCAACAGAGACATCCCTAAGGGCCCTCTATCACACTGCCAGTCCTGTTGCAATGCCTTGGAAAATCAAAACTAAATAAAGTAAGAAAAGTTAAATCTACAAACTAGTGTTACTAAAACCTTTGAAAAGTGAATAAAGTCTTTCTGTAAATGATTTCATATGAGTTGAAAGGTCTAACTCCCTCCTTGCTAAGAAAACGAACAGATGAATGGCAGGGCCAGAGAATACTAGGGTAAGGTGCTTGCCTTGCATGTGGCTGACCCAGATTTGAGCCCCTGAGGCTTGCCAGGAGTGATCCCTGTTCCATGGGAAATGTGGCCACTGGGAGTACTAAGAAAATGCCCCTCTATAGGCCAGAGCAATAGTACAGCAGGTAGGGCATTTGCCTTACATGTGGCCAATCCGGATTCCATCCCTGGCATCCCATATGGTTCCCCAAGCACTGCTAGGAGTAATTCCTGGGTGCAGAGCTAGGAGAAACCCCTGAGCACTGCTGTGTGTGACCCAAAAAGAAAGAAAAAAAGAAAAGAAAGAAAATTCCCCTTTCAAACTTCTTTGTCATACAGATATGGGGGGAAAATGAACTTTCATCTACTCCTGGTGGGAATGTCAAGTGATTCAACTGTTTTGGAAAACAACATGAACTTTACCCAAAAATCTAAGAACTGACACTTCCACAGTGCCCAGTAATTCTACTTCTTGGTATCCAAGGACCCAAAAGCAATATTTCAAAAACATATTTGTGCTCCTATGTTCACTGCAGCACTATTCACAATAGCCAAGGTGCAGAAACAAGCACCTCCCATCCCATGTATCCAAGAACAGACAACCGGATAAATAAATAAATAAATAAATACGGTACATATCTACAGTGGACTACTACTTCGCTTTCACAGAACACGAAACCAGGCAACTTGCCACTGCATCAATGGTCTGGAGGGTATTGTGCTGAGTAAAGTCAGTCTGAAGGAGAGGGATAGACACAGAGACATCTCTTATAGGCTGGATATAAAGAAAACCATTAAGGGAACAACAAATGGCGAAGAATAACAGAACCAGAGGGCTGATCCACAGAACTGCACACACAGGGGTAGGGGAAGGGCTGGGGCTGGGGCCTTTGGGGTACTGGTGAAGGAAAGCAATCACACTGGTAATAGATGTGGTGTTGGAATGGTGTGTGCATGGAGCTACCACTGACAGTACTGTATTTACCATTTTCAGATAGCTCTGACAGGTGCTTTCTTTCATGACAACTGGCAGCAATTTTTAGATGATATAACTGAGAAGCAGCGTGTGGTTCAGCAGGAGAGCAACGGTCTTGATGTATAAGGCCCTGAGTTCAATTCCTCCCCAACACTCCACCCCCCCCAAAAAAAAAACATGTTGCAATTTACTAGAGATTGGAAGTAAGCAGAGGTGAAGTGTCAGAAAAGCTCTCCTACACTGTCATTGCTTCTAATGTTAATCTGTTTGGGTCTTTTCTCACTCTGTTTTTAATGCACTATCAAAATTGACACTTAACATTAAATGTGCAAGTTAGGCTGAAAAGCACTACCTGATAGCTAGTAGATGCTTTGAACTTCTAGGTTCAGACTTCTTAAAAAATGTTAAAATAAATAAAATGATGTAACAGCTCTTGGATTTTGTTTTGGGAGCACACTCAAGAGTGCTGGGGAAAGGGTGGACAGGAGGCTTTGTTCGTGCAGTGCCCAAGGGATCAGGTGCCACCAGGCTCCCTCCTGCAAAGCACGTGCTCCGGTGATCTGAGTCATATCCCCAGCTCCCTAAATTCCTTAAGAAAACCTAAAAGTCTTAAATTATAATTTGAAAAAAGAACAATATTTTAAAGTATACGAGCGACACAGCTATGACCTTATAGTTTTGTGCTCAGTGTTCGAAGGGAAAAGATAGTGTCACTGATTTTCACACACAGTTTGTGGACTCAGTGGCCTCATTCCTAATTCCTGACCACATAATGTTATGGAATCGGTGAGTTCTATTTCCTTTGTATAGATTTAACTGTTGGGCTGGAGCACATCGGGTAGGGCGTCAGCCTTGCATGTGGCCGACCCAGGTTTGATTTCTCCGCCCCTCTGGGAGAGCCTGGCAAGCTAGCAAGAGTATCTCGCCCGCACGGCAGAGCCTGGCAAGCTACCTGTGGCATATTCAATATGCCAAAAACAGTAACAAGTCTCACAATGGAGACGTTACTGGTGCTCGCTCGAGCAAGTCAATGAGCAACTGGATGACAGTGACAGATTTAACTGCTGATAGAACATTTTTTTCCTCACAAATCCAGCAGCCCCCAAGCCCTGCTGGGTGTGGCCCAAATCCCCTTCCAAGAGAGGTCCCAAACATATCCCTTTTATTTCCTCTCACTTCTAGAAGACAGTTTAATCCTTCACAGGAGGCAACAATTAGATGCTAACTTTCTCAAATAGCCAAGAAGATAAATCTTAATCATATGACCTTCAAACATCACAGTAACGAAAGAACCAATGTGGGAAAGTAGATGCATCATCTGTAGAGACTACTGAAAAGGCCTGACTAGTTGAAAGTTAGAGATTAACTCAACTTTGACTACTTTCAAAGGTTTGAAGTGTAGTTTAAAGTACCAGAATTAATGCAAATTCTTTGCCCAGCCCTTGATACTTCATAGCCAAGAGCCAAATGCTTCTAAAGTGTGACAAATGATCACTCTAATTAAAACTGATCAAGCACTTAGCTGTGCTGCTTAGTGCTATAATGCCCTTAAGAGGATTACACAAACAATTCTGGAAATATACAAAGCCCTGGCGTTTGTTAATGAACTCTGGATAGAAAGAATAAAACATTTTAGTGTTTCAATAAGTGACTACAACTTACTTCTCACTTGCCAAATGACTGACCTAAAACTGATTTGAATATATGTACTAGAAATACTTTTTCTGACTCGGTTACTTGTTTGGTTGTGGAGGTAGTTGTTCTTGCTATTGTTTCTGTCTTTCTACCAGGTTTCTTTTTTAATGTAAACAACTTTAATACAGCCTAATTTACCAATATTTCCATTTGTGATGAGCATTCTTCATATCTCATTTTGGCAATTTGTTTTCATCTATACCCATTGCTGTGTTATCTCTCTCAGAGCTATAATTGATAAGAAACTATTACTAGCAAGGCAACATTTATTAGAAAATCAGGCAAAATCTTGAGGAGTGCTTTCTCCTGTGTCACTCTGCATTGTCATCACCTGGTTAGCTACGAGTTCCCTTGTCTTTTATTTTTTTTAATTTATTCTTTTATTGAATCACCATGTGGAAAGTTACAAAGCTTTCAGGTTTAAGTCCCAGTTATACAATGCTTGAACACTCATCCCTTCACCAGTGCACATATTCCACCACCAAGAATAACAGTATACCTCTCCCAACTCCCCCACCGCCCCAGCCCCCACCCCGCCTGTGTAACTGATAAATTTCACTTTTCTTTCACTTTACTTTGATTACATTCAATATTTCAACAAAAAAACCCTCACTATTATTATTTGGAGTTTCTCCCCCCTAAAGTCAGATCTGCTAAAAAGGAAGCATTTGATAATTTGTTTTCCATTGCTGAGAATGAAGAGATATGAGGTCAAGCGGCCACACTAGCAGCCACACGGTTTTGGATTTCTGTATTTTAGTATTTTAGTAACTAAGTCCAGAGAAATATCTGCCAGAAATCGCATCATTGCAAGCTTGTACCTCTCAACTACTTTATATTCCACATATGAGTGCAACCTTTCTATGTCTGTCTCTTTCTTTCTGACTCATTTCACTCAACATGACATTCTCCATGTTGATCCACTTATCTTTTAAAGCCAAGTGAGCCATTGCCAATGGCGGGAGAGCTAGGTCTCGGAAAGGCTCTTTGTCCCATCTATCAGCCTCCATCCAGGACTCTCTCCATCCTCCTTTTCTTCTTAACTCTGAGCTGAACTTCACAACTCCTTTATAGCATTCCTCATGCCCCAATCACTTACTCAACACAGATCCCAACCTTCACAGGAAGGAAGTAGTATGGGCCGGTTGGTTTGAGGACTACAGTGAACTGTTTCTGAAATTGACTCCAGAACCCTGGCTGTCACTGTTATTTCAATTTTCTCATGGGATGCTGAGGATTGGGGTCAGGGTGGGCAGGGGCAGGAGGTATGGAGAAGAATGATCTGCAACAGTATCTTTTAGGCCTTCTGAGTGATGAGAAATACTATGTATCAAGACCGTGGCACCAGAGTAGGCCCTGAACAAACCAAAAAACAATAGCAAGAGAAGGAACAGCCAATCAATGAACCTGTAAACACCTGAAAACCACCAGTCAAACCACTTAGTTGCTTCTGAGCATTTGCTAAGGGAAACTCTACCCACCTCAACTACACTCTCCCAGCCACCTTATCAACCCTGGAAACTTTTCACCGCACCCCAAAAGTTGCTAATTTACTTCCCAGTCTTTATTCTCATTCTCCATAGACTATCAAAATTTTCACTTCTGCCAAGATGACATAAAAAGAACAGAATTCATATTCCTTCCTGAGCGCAATCCTGAAATGAACAAAATATACTAAGAAGCATTTTTACCACAGTGATGACTAGGATGGGAAACTGAGGGGAGCCCTACAGTAGAGGAACTCTCAGCCAGAGGACAGTCCCCAGCCAGGACAGAGGAAGCCCCCACCACACCTCCAGGGAGAAGCACAAGTCTGAGGCAACTCTAACTCAGAGGAAAAACAGCCTCACAGAAAGAGATTTGGACAGGTCTGCACAGTCCTCAAGAACTCAGCTGAGGGGGGCGAGAGGGATACTGCAGGGCTAAAAGGCACTTGTCCTGCATGCAGTCAACCTGGGTTTGATCTCTGGTACCCCATATGGTTCCCCAAGCACTACCAGGAGTGTAGAGTAGGAGTAAGCCCCGCATATTGCCAGGTGTGGCCCCCCAAATCAAATTAATAAAATAAAAGTATAAGCAGGGTCCTCCAAAGGAAAGAAAAGGAAGCCAGAGATGTAAAGATACTTTTGAAGACATAATGGCAAGAAAATATCAAAAGTCTTTAAAACAAAAATGTCACAGATCCAAAGAGACAATTCAGAGGTCAAGGGTACAAGCTTTGCATACTCTAAAATCCAAGTTCAAACTCTGGTTCCTCGTGGTTCCTGGCTGCTGCCCGTTATATACTGAGCACTACAGGGGCAGGAGGTGCTGGTGGTCCCCAGACCAGACCGAGCAATACCACTGGTCTGGCTAATAACTGCAAGGAGTGGCCCCCAGACCCTCTTAGTCCTGACTGGGGGCAGGGGGGTAGGGCAAAGGGGAAAAAAAGCTCAGTGAGCCCCAAGCACAAGAGATATGGTGGCAAAAATTACAGGGAGCATCCTAATTAGTAATAAAAAGAAAATTGGTTTGCTTTTTATTGGTTGAAAAGTGTTTTGGGGGGGTCACAACTCAAACAGTGCCCAGGGGCTATTTCTAACTCTGCACTCAGAGGTTGTTTTTATGTTTTGTTTTTTGTTTTTGTTTGCTTATTTATTTTTACTTTAAATTATCTATTTTTCTTTTCTTTTTAATTCAATCACCGTGAGATACAGTTACAAAGCTGTTCATGATCGCTTTCATGAACAGTCATACAATATTCTGACACTCATTCCTTCACCAGTGCACATTTCCCACCACCCACGTTCCTCTCTCTCTCTCTCTTCCCCCCCCCGCCCCCCGCCAAGGGTTGTTTTTTGATGCTGCTGGGGGACCATGAGGTGCCAAGGAACACACCAATGTTTTCTGCACACAAAACTAGAGGATATATGCTGACCAGTCAGCATATATCCTCTAGTTTTGTGTCAGCCAGAGGAAAAGTGATAGATACTGGATATTCTCTCTAAGTGATAGATACTGGATATTCTCTCTCATATGTGGGTCTTAAAGACACAGAGCAAAGGAGCAATAAAGGTCCAAAGGTGACATAATAGGAAAACAGATTCACACAAATGAGTGGAAGTGCTGAATTGGAGGTGCTAAAAGGGAAGGGCCTTGGCATCCTTGGAAGAGTGAGAAGGTACACTGGGTGTGGTTCTGGAATTATGTACATGAGAAATCATTAATAGCACTGTAAACCATAGGTTCTCAATTTTTTAAAATGCACTCAGCCCTTTGAGTTATCTCTCCCACCCTACAAAAAATATTGTTAAATTATACGGAGGGGTAAAAGGATACAATATGTGCAAAAATGTGGATAACAGATTTCTCTAGCAGCAATGTAAATTAAAAGTAACATCTTTAAAACTCTGAAAGAAAAATAATACTGCCTTTACTTAAGAGTTTATGCCCAGGCGCGGGACGAGGGGGGAAAAAAATAGAAAAGTTATGTAACAAACAGCGGGACTTAATATCTCTACATTCTCAGCAATGGAGAGCCATCAAATGCTTCCTTGACAGTGGGACTGTCTTTTCTTTTTTGGGGGAAACCCTAGCAACAACAGTGAGTTATGTGTTGAAACATGGACTGTAACCAAGATAAAGCATAAACGAAGTGAAACTTATCACTTACAAGGGCGGGGACTGGGGGGCGAGAGGGGGCGGGAGGTTTAATGGGGTGGTTGGTGATGGAATATGGGCACGGGTGAAGGGAAGGGTGTTTGAGTATTGTATAACTGACATAATCCTGAGAACTATGTAACCCTCCACATGGTGATTCAATAAAATTTAAATTAAAAATAAATAAAGTATAAAGTCATGATGAAAAAAAAAAGAGTTTATGCCCAGGGAAATTAACTTTCAAATCTGAAGTCGAAATGCAGTGTCTTTCAGATACCAACAGATAAAAAAATTACCACCATGAGGCACAAGAAATGCTACAGGAAGTCCTTCAAGCAAAAGAGAAATCAACCTAGGGAAGTAATGATCTAATGTGTGCCCATACCTGTATTATAAGTAAATGCAGAGCTAGAGAAATAAGATTTTTTAATTGCTACTTAATCTCCTCAAAAGAGACCTCTTGCCCCCAATGATTACAACACAATGTGAGGCTTCTAACACATGTTAAGTCAAACTACAATAACACCACACATAGTTCAGGGACGGGGAAATGTCTTCTGGGTACCTGTGCAGTGCCACCTAGAATGCTCAATTATTAACTAGATTCTGCCATTCCCCAGTAACTACTTCTTCTAAATGGTTCATTCATTCAATTTTCTCTAAGGAGAAACATAAAATGTTTGCACCAGAAAAAAATAAAAAGCATGTTGAAATTCTAATTCTCAAGGGAAAGGTATCAGGAGATTTCGTTCTGAGGAAGACTGAGATCCTGTGAGGGGAGCCTCATGAATGAAATGAGACCCTTGTGATAGAGATCCAAACAGCTCCTTGTCCCTCTTTCTGCTCTGCATCCTTATTTTGAAGGTCCTCTCCAGAAGCTGCCCCTACCCCCGCTGACCTCAGACTTCCAGCTCTGGAAGTGAGAGAATGAGCTCCCTATATTGTTCATAAGTCACCTGATTCCTTTATTATAGCAGCCCAAACTGACCAAAAGCCAGGATTGACAGATGCCTAGCAGTATGCAGACTAATTTAAGACCACAGACCTGGGGTTGGTGGGGGGAGGGGTCAGGAGAGAGGTGATGGGTGGCGGGGGCGGTCAGGCTCAGTGTTATAGCACTTCCTTGCATGTGTGAGGCCCTGGGTTCAATCTCTGGTACTGAAAAATAAATACTATACCTCCTGCCTGCACGGCAGAGCCTGACAAGCTATTCATAGAATCATGGAATACTCAATATATCAAAAACAGTCACAATGATGGTCCTCATTCCCCTGATCCTGAAAGAGCCCCCAATATGCCTTTGAGCTACACTAGCAAGCAACAGGGATGAATGGAGAGTGAATAACACAAAAACTATAAATATATATATATACTCATGTGTGTGTGTGTATATATATATATATATATGGCCATTTTTCACACATTCAGATGAGCCTCACGCAAGAAGAAACCGGCAGAGGAACCTGGGTGTGCAGGACCCAGAGCCAAGATCTCCAAGGCTGCTCAGATCGGGACTGGGCCTCTTCCACCCAGATTCCCCATTCCCCATTTTCCAGTAGCTAGGCGGCTGGCGCAGTGTAATCCCATCAATGGCCAACATCCAGAGACTATAAAACTAAGCTCCAGGAAGAAAGCGACACAGTCTCTTGCCCCCACACCTGGCTGTCTTCACCGGGGGCCCCTCAGAGGGGGTGGGCTGAGTTTCCCTCCCTGCCCCAAGCAGAGTCTCAGCAGAACCCAACCACAGCCATGCTCAAGGCCACTCTCAACACATAAGAGGGAAGACATCTGATAGCCTAGTTCTCCCTCTTGGAGAACCTGGCAAGCTACCGAGAGTTTATTGCCCGCACGGGGAGAGCCTGGCAAGCTTCCCGTGGCATATTCATATCCAAACTACAGTAACAGATATATACATACCTCTCGGAGAGCCTGGCAAGCTACCGAGAGTATCCTGCCCTCACGGGCAGAGCCTGGCAAGCTACCCATGGCATATTCGATATGCCAAAAACAGTAACAATAGGTCTCATTACCCTGACCCTGAAAGAGCCTCCAATCGTTGGGAAAGATGAGTAAGAAGAGGCTGCTAAAATCTCAGGGCTTAGAGGAACAGAGACGTTATTGGTGCCCGCTCGAGTAAATCGACAAACAGCTGGATGACAGTGATAGTGATATATATATGTATATATACATATACATATATGTGTGTATGTGTGTCTGTTTGTGTGTGTAAAATATCTTATAGGGGCACCATAACTGCAGGAAAAAGCACAGGAATCTGCAGAAGGATTTTTCCGAATGAAAAGGATTACTGTCCTTTCCATCAGCATTTTCTCTATCAAATTGCTAAATTGCAAAATGCATTTGCAAACCAACCCAAATGTCACACATGCAGCCAGTAAGTACAGCTTAGGGGCCACATGCGTAACAGTACAAGCCTGGCACTGGTTTTGATACCTCATAGAACCTTACTGACCAAATAAAGTAGACCTGAGGATTCTAAGATCATTTCTGCAAGCTAGTTAATGCCAGGAAGGTTCATGGATTTATTAAGTCTTAGGGATTGAGACACTAAGAAAATACAATGACAGATACTTTTGGCATCTCTATGTCACAAAGTATTCTCAAAACAATCCCCCAAGCATCCTTATTTTGAAGGGTAGCCATTCTTTCCCTCTCCAGCTGTCATTCTGATTTTATGAAAAGCAGCTGCCTGCCAACTGCCAACTTTCAACACAGCTTCCAGTCATTTCTGCAGTTCTTACCATGATCATGAACCAGGTTCAAATCATGAAAATCAAGTTAATCTTATTTTTCAATAAAATGCCAACATAAATTTGTAAAGTCTATTTTTTAGAAATATTTTATTAAAGACTCCAGAATTCCCAAAGAAAAATCTTCTATTCTAGAATGAAAATTCCAAGAAATTAATAAAATAGCACACAATGATCAAGTAGCACTCTTCCCCCACAACACACAGCAAGACATTCTGGCTAAAAACATTTCTAGATGCAATGCAATCATCTGAGTTACATATATAAACTAAAACTTAGGGACAGATGTATGGACTAATTTGTCAGGGACAACATTCCACCACCTCCCTCCAAAAGAGATTACTAATTTCCTGCTTTAAATACAGTCATCATACCTGTGCCAGCAGAGGAGAAAGAGAGAGCATTACATCATGATTTGTGAGAAAATTTTAGCCCAAAGAAATGCGATCTTGCTTACCATTAGCTCCTAAGTTATTGCTTTGCAGAAAAGTGTCAAATGGTCTGTCTTAAAGCACAAAAAAATAACTAGGAAGTGCTGGAACTTTAAAGAAATGCACTTTAACCTTTGCTTCCTTTATTGCTGATTTTAAAAACGGTAACCCTGTCTGCAGCTGTACTGGTGCAGAGATCCCGGCCAGCCGAGGACATCTGCTCTCGGAACCTCCTCGGAAGACACCTCCCCCTCCTGCAATAAAATGCTTTGATTCCCCCCCAACCCAACAAATGCAATTAAAATAAAATAAAAATGGTAATCCTTCAGACACTGTCATTTCACTTTATGCATCCTGCTGAAAGAATAGGCAATCTTCTCAAAGCATTTTTTCAAAAAATATTTCTTAATAGATAAATAGAAATAGTTGCCAGCTGCCATAATATAAAGGGCATTTGAGACTAGAAAATAGCATTGCTTCATTCAGATAAGTGCTTCTTTTAAAGTTAAAAGAGAAATCTCTACAAGATTTTTTCTTTATTGTTATCAAAGATTAGAGTGTAAATATAAACTTACCTATAATTACCATCTCCAATAGCAAACAATGTACAGTGTAATTTTATATGAATCAATTAACAAAAATTATATAGTCAACACTTATTGAATGCCCTCTATGAACAAGGCCATGTGATGTGGGAGTTTAAAGGATGAACTGATTTCTAAGGAAAGGTCTTTAGCAACATGAATGTGGGGAACTTATCGACTGAAAATAAAAATAACTTTTAGGGACCACAGAGATAGTATAGGGATTAAGGTTCATGTTTTACATGCAACTGAGTACAGTTCAAGCCAGGCACCACATGGTCCCCTCAGCATTGCTAGGAGCACCCCTGGAGGCCCTGGAGCTAAGAGAAATAATAAAAGTGTACAGACATATAATGTGGTTGGATCTGAATGGAGCAGAACAAGGAGAAAGGAAAACAACATTTTTTTGGAGACCCAGGATGGAGTTCAGTCAGATGGTACATACTTATCCTGCCTGTGGTCCTGGGTTCAGTTCCCATCAAACCCTACACCTCCCTCATCCCAAGAGTTTATTTTTATTTGTTTCAAGCAGAATTTCCAATATAAAGTCAAAAATAAAAGCACTGCCTTTATATGGTATAAGGGAAGCAATCATTTGAATGTGGAAAACTGGCTTTCAAGCTTAAGTTTCTTTTAATTACCAACTGGGATGGATCAACTGGGTCACAGTTTCAATCTTCCAGAGAATACTGAAATGCGAAAGCACAGCAAAGATAAGTTAAGAAACTAAAACATCTAAATTAAGTACATATGCTGCATCCAATTTGCTGTCCAAAATTTTTTTAATCAGAAATGGTTATTAAGAAACAGTCACCAAATACCAATGAGATATAAAATGCCAAGTGAAAGTTTAATTTGGAGATTTTTCTATTTGAATATGTATCCATGAACTGAAAAACTAGCTCCCAGTAAATTTTCCTTAATCATTTTTGTTGACAAGTCTTAGATGCCTCTACTTCTACAAAAGCCAAGATTGCCTTTCACTACTGGTGGTACCAGGTGAGGTTCTCCCATGGACCAGACACACACAGAATACAAAACACAGACAACCCAGAGTTCCATCCACAATATATTCCCACACCACTGTAAATAAACTACCTGGGCAAGGTACTTGACCATGTCTTGGTTTTCTCATCTTTAAATGGTATTACAGTGAACCTTATATGAGTTAATACAGGTGCTTAAAAAAAATCTATTATTTGCTCAGCATCTGTTAAAATTAAGCTTAACTATAGAAAGAGTAAAATGATTGTCATTTCCAAGGATTGGCAGGATGAAGAGTGAAAAGAGGACTTTTCAGGGAGGGAAACTATGATATTGCAAATGTGCGTACACATCATTACACATTTGATGAACCCACCGAATGTACAAAGATGAACCCTAATGTCCACTATGGATCTGGGATGGTGTGCCAGTGGGAGTGGATCCACTCTAACAAATGTTCCTTTCTAGTATAAAGTGCTGACGGCGGAGTCTGGGCTGACTGAGAGCAGAGCATACACAGGAAATCATGCTTCCTGCTCAATTTTGCTTTGAATGTAAAACTCTAAAAAGCATACTTATTTACACAATTTAGAGAACAATGACTATCTCAAAAGACAGTCCTGGCTGACAGATGGATGGGGAAAAGAAATTTGTCAAGAACTGAAGGAATATGCCCAGTTGTGAAAATTTGACTTCTAGAGGCAAAATTTAGACATGCCTTTAAAATACAGGTTTTTGTGTTTCTAATTTTTTTCTCCAATAAACATGTAGCATTTTGAAGACAGGAAATTTTTTTAAGGACTTTTCTTGAAAGCATGACCCTGTTTTCAATTCAAAATTACTGGAGAAAGGTGGGAAAAGGCATGTCTGTGACACAGGAAAAGAGCAATCAGAGACATGAAATGACACCTCCAACATCCTTAAAACCCAAAAAATCTCAGATTGCTTAAAATATGTGATGCTGAAGATTGTATGCACCCATTAATTCTACAAATGATCACGTACCACTCCCAAACTAGGTCCGAAGAATGCCACAGCCAGGGAACAATGAGGTAAGTCACATACAGCCAGGAAGGTGAACTGGAAAGCCCAGGATGGCAGAGTTTCTGGGGAGCACTGGAAGGGCTTTCTGACATTCCAGCCGACATGTGGACAAGTGAGCAGGAGCCCAGGCAGAAAGCAGGAAGAAGGGTGCCTTACATACAGCCAACCCTGGTTCATCCTTGGCACCCAAACGGTCCCCCAAATGCTGCTGGGAATGATTCCTTAGCACTGCAGCAAGTGTGACCCTAAACGCTGCTGGGTGTGGTTCGTATACCCCTAGATATGCCATAAACCCTTCTTGGATGCTTCCTCCCCCGTCTGCAGAGGTGCTTCCAGCCCAGAATCATATTCTTGGTGAACACTTATCTGGCTGCACCTATTCAACTAAACAATGTCTTCTCTTCCAAAATGAATGGGCACACTCTTAAGAGGAGAATCCAAAGCTTGATCATCTTTCATTCTCCCTTCAAGGCCATGCACATCACTTAAATATAGCCATGGCTCCAAGTACCAAGTGAGATAGCATGTAAAATACTACTGAAATCAGATTATTAATATCAAAACAGCCTTGTAAATATTGTTGGCAATTTTCTTCTCTCTCTCAAATTAGCTTTTGTTTTGTAACAAGGCATAAGAGACATTATGAATGTATTTATATTTTACATAATAAGTCTTCCAATTAATGACTATTAATATATCTACTCTTCAATTAACATGCTAAAAATAATAAATTATAACTTGCACAGCACTTACAATGGACCCATTTAAGAAATAAGTATGCATTAACTCACTCCATTTTCTCAACAACCCTACATGTTAGTTACCATTTTCATATTTCCATTTTATTAATAAGGTAGCTAAGGCAGAAGGTTAAATGACTTATTCAAGGTTGCAGAATTGGTACTGTAAACCCAGGGCTCAAAATCGGTGGCCTTGTACCCAGTCTGCTCTTATAACCCTAAGTTTTACCTAAATAACCATTTACTACAGAAATCTAGCTTTATATATGCATTTCAAAACTCACATGTGCTTTTTATCAGCATTTTTTATTCATAATACATTTTTTCTGTAATATAAACCAACGTATGTGTATTAATTACATCAAAGTTCTGGCTAAAGTACACATACACAATGTACTAATGCATATTTCATGTGTATTTCACATTAAATATTACAACATTTGAAGTTACTTTACCCAACTTCTGAAAGCCTCTTGGTTTGTTTTTTAATAAGGGATACCCAGCAACGTTCAGCTGGATGCCTGGTCCTGCAGAGATGTATGGTTTGGTGCTGGGCTCAGGTCCAGCCCTCTGGGACTATATGTGGGTGTTTAAGGGTCAACAGAGCCAGGAATTGAACCCGGGGCCTTGTGCAAAAAAAAAAAAACCACACACACACATACACACACACACTCTAACAATCGACATATCACCCCAGGCCTCTCCAGACAACTTCCTCTTGGGGAAGAGGGGTGGCTCCCAATCAGCGCTCGGGGGTCTGAACAAGGGCCCAAGAATATGAAATACTCAGACCCTGTGGTGCCAAGGACCCCCCCCCCAGAGCCATCCCAGCAGTGCTGGGAACCACCAGGGCCACACCCAGTGACAGTGGGGTGTGGAAGGGGAACAAGAAATTCTATACTATCTCAGCCCAGCATTTTTCTTAAGTAACATACATAAGGTCAGTTTGATGGCTCAGCAATAAAGCAAGTGGCCTACATGCATGAGACCTGGGTTCAAGTTGTCCAAGAAATATGATGTTGACCATTAAGCAAATTAAAAACTACTGAATAATAAAGTTGCAACAGGTTTCTGATTTCCAAGCACATCTGAATTGTACGGTGCCACAGGGTGAGCTAGCGTTCAATCATCTACCCATGAGCAAGCCTGCAAAAATGTAGCTGTTTTGCTTTTCTGACTGCTTAAATTTGGGGTAAATGGGAATTTATGGCAATAATTAATAACTATTATCTATCTATACTAGAGTTAATAGTTCTCTGTTTTCACAGTCTGTGAAAATGTAATATATGTAAAGTGTAATCACTTTAATGACTACCTTGGGGCTGGAGCAATAGCACAGCGGATAGGGTGTTTGCCTTGCACGAAGCCCACCGGTTTCGATTCCCAGCATCCCATATGATCCCCTGAGCACCGCCAGGAGTAATTCCTGAGTGCAAAGCCAGGAGGTAACCCCTGTGCATTGCCGGGTGTGACCCAAAAAGCAAAAAAAAAAAAAATCATTTTAATGACTACCACTTTGCCCTCATTATTCAGATGAGATTCACAAAAGTTCACTGACCAGGGTCTGCTGCTGAACACAGAGAGATGCGGGAACTAAAACCTGGGCATTCAGGACACTTACTCTAGGGCTCTTCTTGCCAAATTCAATGTATATTTTACTGAATACAATATAGTATACAGTATTATATGCTTCCCCAAAAGAAGTATATTATGATCAAAAGAGCCATAAGATAGCAAACTATTTTCACAAAGGCTATGCTGGGAAAAAAAGTACTTGAAAGTGTAGCAAGAAGAAGCAGGTTTAGTTCAGTAATGTATTTACATGTACTTAATATGTGCTGCTGACTCTTAAAGAAATGTTTTAAGTGTTCATATTTGATTAGACCTGCTGCCCAGATTCTATTCAGATTTAGATACAATAAATATACAGTTAAGGATCAAATGCACCCTGAAATTTCAACATCTTTGGAAAGTTCTAGAAAGGGTCTTTCAGATACTTCTACAGGTCTTCCACAAAGCCAACACTCCAAAGATCATTCTGGCGTCTCCTCTTCTTTGACATCAAACTTCTCTGGCCTTTTCTCCATGCATCTTGATCACCCTTCACTCTTCAAACCACCTAGTTCTGACAGGTAAGTGTCTCATGCTACATTGCTACAAGACTGACACCTAGTCCTGCTAGTTTCCAGATAAACTTCTTTTCAAAAGAGCACAGCCACTTAAACACCAAAACTGCCCTCAGAGAAAAAAAGAATGTGTATTATTTACATGATTCACTTATTATGATACATATTCTGTAGTGGTGCTTGTTGATATTATGCTGGGGACGGTGTAGAGGCCAGGGCCATACCCAGCGACGCTGGTGGGTGAGGGAGGGATGTAGTAAGAATCTAACCAGACCCTCACACATGTGCTTTTATCATCCAAGCAACATTTTAGCTCTCGAATACATTTTATCCTAACTTCATGCCTCGAGGTTAAAAAAAAAAAGAGAGAGACCCGGGCCATACAGATAGATAGTACAGTGGATAAGACACTTACCTTGCATACGCTGACCCAGTTCAATACCCAGCATCATAAATGGTCCCCTAAGAATCCAAAGGGGTACCTTAAGTACGCCAAGAAACAGAGCCAGAAACAGTTTTTGGGCTCCACCAGGTTGAGCCCTTCCACCACCACCCCCAGACAAAAAATAATGATATTATTTTAATGAAGAAAAGGAAAAAAGACACAGACTTGGAACATATCTCAGTGGTAGAGCACATACTTTGTGTACTGGAAGCTCTAGTTTCGTCTGAAGGAAGAAAGGAAAGAATGAAGGGAGGCAAGGGGAGGTGAGACTGATAGAACATTTTCCCACACTGTAAAATTTGTTAGTATCATTTCTGATTTAAAATAACCAATTCAGGCAGTCCCTGCCGGGGCTGGTGCTCGGCTCCAGCCGGGTTTCGGCCCGGGTGCCCATGCCTCTGCACAGCCGGTGGATGTGGAACGAGCGGGAACCAGAGACAATTTAGGATTTGGGGTTCCAGCAAGTGCTTGCACCCATGTATGGAGACTGTGAACTAAGCTTTTGCTACATGCTGGTCCAGGAAGGGAAATGATTCATTTTCCAACTTAAATCTCCGCGGACTTAATTACTATAATACAGAAATTGTAAAGACATTTTAACTCTTCATTCTCATCAGTGGAAAACTTATTATCAAATATTTCCTTGTTAATAGAGCTGTATTCGTGGGGGATAAATTCCAACAAAAATAGTGAGTCTGTTTTGAAACTCTAACAACAATAGTGAGTTGTGTGTTGAAATCTGGAATGTAATCAAGGTAAAGAGAAAAGGAAGTGAAATTATCACTCACGCACGGCGGGGGGGGGGGTTGGGGGGTGAGGGGTGGGATGTATACTGTTTTTTTTTGTTTTTGCTTTTGTTTTTGTTTTGTTTGTGTTTTTATTGGTGGTGGAATATGGGCACTGGTGAAGGGATGGGTGTTTGAGCATTGTATAATGGAGATATAAGCCTGAGAACTTTGTAACTTTCTACTTGGTGATTCAATAAAATAAATTTTAAAAAAATAAAATAAAATAACCAATTCAAAGTAAAAGGTTGTGTCTTTTAATTTTCAATAAATGTGTGTTGGTGATAATAGAACTATTTTAAAAACTTTTATTGTATACTTCTAGTTGCCACTCTTTCCTCTTCTTCAGTACGAAATTGTTACATATTAAATTCATAACAGCATACAATTTCTCTCCCCAAAGTTGAAACCCCATAAATCATTCCATAAATTGCGTTGGCTTTCTACTTCTTGCTTTTCTATCCTTAAAGTCCCCTACTCCTTTTGTGACTTTAGGAAGACAGAAGTCTGATTAGACCCTCATTTGCATAGAAGAACATAACTAAAACAAAACTATCCTACAAGGCTAGTAGTAACCATAGCAAATGTTCCAGGAGATGGATGTTTCAGAGATGAGGAGGATAACTTTTTTTTTTAATATAAAAGGGAGGACACAGAAAAGATCAGTGATTCCTGAAACACAATTTCCATGCTGGCTATGCGGCACTCCCCCTCCCCCAACAAAAAAAAAAATAAAGAATCCCAGTTAGCATATCAAACTATAGGGGTGAAGAGGGTCTCAAAGATATGACCCATAAAATTGTACTTCCCTCTGTTTTGTTGCTCTCAGTGGCATCTGTTGGAGTTGGAATAGTAGTTCATACTCTCTTTTTTCTGTATTCTCCCACCTCTGCCTTCTTCAGTATCTGTTTCCCTGAATTTCCATTAGCATCCTGGAACTCAGCGATGTTCCTGGGTCTCCCTTCTCATGGGACTGGCCAGCTGGGAGCACAGAGGCATAGGCAGGCAACTGCAGAGAACTAAGGAATACCAGCACTGGCCCAAAGGCAACCCCTTCCAGCTTCCATCGCAGACTAGAAATAAAAGTGTTTATGGCAGCTCCCAAGTTGTTCTATCAACACAGAATGGCCAGGGCATGGAACCATGGCTCCGTGGCGAAACACATGCATTGTGTATGGTCTGGGTTTGATGCCCGACACCATTTGGTCCCTCAAGCATGCCAGAAGTGCCCCCCAAGCATAGAATTAGGAGTAGCTTCTGAGAACCACAAAGTGTGCCCCCAAACAAAACCAAACCACACATTGTTGTAAAAGAATGCTAATATTACAACTACTTTATATTCTTGATCAATGAGTGGTCCCAAGTTGTAAAAGAATCCCAAGTTGTAAAAGAACGCTAGCATTATGACTACTTTATATTCTTGATCAATACAAGTAGTTCTCAAGACATCGAAAAATTATCTTAGTTTCAATATATTTCTAATCAAAAATTTGAAAGAATAGAATATACTGAAGAAGAGCCCTTCTCATCCCCACCTCTGTCACCCAGCTTCTTTTCCCAAAGGCAATTCTGGTTACCAATATCTTTGGTTTCTTTCCAGAAATAGTCTTTACAATAGAAGTATAAACACATATTTGTATACTCAGACTTAGCACTGATGGACATATACTACTACTAATCAGCACCGTGATTTGATTCCTTACATCAGAAAGCCATCTATTTTAGTAAACACAAAATTATCTCATTCATTTTGTTTCTGTTCCTAATTTACTTAACCAATCCCATTTGGATATTTAGTGCTCTCTCTCTCTCTCTCTCGTTCTCTCTCTCATACTTTGCCATTACAAAGTTGTTATATATATTTGCATATATATATATCTTTGTGAAAATTCATTTTGCAATGAGCATATCTCTAGAAAAATTTCATAGATATTCTGGGATGTAAAGGTAGATTTTTAATCTTCCTGCATTGCCAAATTGCTATCCATATGTACTATGTGCCCTTACCCACAAAGTACTATATTTCACTGCATAATCATCACAGATTTCATGCGAGTTTTCTTTTTTTTTGCTAAAATGTAGAGTGCAAGCATGTGAAGCTATTTTTTAAAGTGCCAGTATTACTGGGAAAACAGGGTGTAACAACTATATGGTGAAATAGTAGAAGATTCTCAGTTTCTCCAAAGCTTATATCCATAAATAATATCACATACTAAAGTGCTAGAGTGATAGCACTGCTGGTAGGCCGACCTGGGTTCGATTCCTCCGTCCCTTTTGGAGATCCCAGCAAGCTAACGAGAGTATCCCACCCACGCACGGCAGAGCCTGGCAAGCAACCTATGTTGTATTTGATATGCCCAAAACAGTATGGAGACATTACTAGTGCCTGCTTGAGCAAATCGATGAGCAACGGGATGACAGTGACAGTGACTAAAGTCTTCACTGATAGTTTAAAATTCCATTTCTCTTACCATGAGTTGAGCATTATTTGATATTTGTAAGTCCTTTTCTGCAAACTACTTATCCATTTCCTTTGTTTTTGCCTACTAGATCAAGTCATTTTTATTAACACACAGTAGTATTTTACATATTTAATATTTATTCCCACCTATAATATGTTACAAATCATTGATTAACAGAGTGCTGATGTTAATCTTCAGCCTGCTCCAAATATGATCTTTTCTCAAATGGAGCTTAATTTATCTGTCTTTTATCTTATACTGCCTGTATTCTTCAAGATGCTATCTGTATTCCTCAAGATGTTTCAAAGCTTTTTTCAAGTGCACAGATAGATATCTTCCCTAATATGTGATCTTCATAAATGTTCAGAGTCACACTTTCATTTCCTTTGTTATGGCACTTTTTGAAATGAGACTGAAGATAAAGACAAACTGAAGGGGTTAGAGATATAGTACAGTGGGTAGAAAGTTTCCTTGCTCACAGCCAGCCCCAATGCTATCTCTGACACCACATATTGTCCAAGTCCTGCAAGGAGTGATCTCTGAGCATAGCAGGTTATGGTCCCCAAACCAAACCAAAACCAAAAAAAAGGACAAGTTGGAGGTATCAAGGATGTGGCTCAGCATTAGACTGTAACAGACTGTAAGACTTGTATGCATGAGGTCCTGTTGGATCCCCCACCCCACCCCACGTGTGCATGCCTATGCACATGAGCACATACACACACACACATACACACACACACATACACATACACACACACACACACGGATGCAATAACCATGTCCTTTCTTCTCTGACCTTCCTCTTCCTCTAGCCTGGGTCCGTGCAGATATTTTTCTCTCCTTTTCTTTGCTTCTTTTTGCTTCACGGAATCTCATATGACCCTATATTCGTGTGCCCTACCTCAGAGAACACACATGCTCTAATTCTTGCTTCAATTTCAAGTTTACTGAGCTCAAAAAGAATTTTCATTAATGTCTTTTCATAATCAACATGCCATTCAAACTGCTATTTTTTCTATTCTAAGAAAATTATACAACAAAAAACTGTTCAGATTCTTGCCTGATGGGGTGAGAAAATGCGAAAAGATTGTCTAGCTGCTACAGATAACAGAATGCAAAAATGTTATCACAATTTAAAATAAAATCAGATTTCTGACTTTATCTTCAGAAATTATGTGTAACAAAAACTAATCCTAATGCTCTTTTAAATGCATTATTCTTCATAGTTTAGAACTTAATAATGATTTGTTTCCTCCATCCACACTGTGTTATATATTAGAAACATCCAGGGGACTTCTTTAAGCTTATGAAAAAAAATTAGGCACTGGGTTTAGGAAACACATGACAAAGCTATTGCTGGAAATTGGGGCCAGGTTTATTTTAGATTTGACTTTTGAAAAAAAAATCTAAAAATATACTGCATTTGTTCTCCCTTCTACTTCACTCTCTTTTGAGTAAGATTTAGATAGGTCTGTCTCAAAAGCTACACTGAGCATCGGAAGATGCTCAACGAGCTGCAGTGATGCTTCACGTGTGGAGCCCAGGTTTAAGCCTCAGCACCACACATTCCCCCAGCGGGGTGGAGGGTGGCCATGGCCTGGGATGTGAGGGCACTGCAACAATGATGGACAGAAGTGGACATTATGGAAGGAGTGGTGCTGGATTATGTCATGCATGAAATACGGCCATTAACAGTATTATAAATCACAGTGCCTAAAGTAATTTATAAAGTAGATTTCATGTATATTTCTGACTCAATTTCATCCACAGTTTACTTTATTCTCATATTATTGTATAAAAATAATTATGAAGGAAAAGAGAAAACTATGCAGCACTGGCTATTTTTCTATACCCTTTCCGCTTCATTGAATTAAAAGATAAACAAATGGGTATTAAAATAGCAGAAAACAAAAAATCTAACTAGTGAGATTTATAATGATATTTCTTTCATTAAATTCTTGAAATAACAACCTCTTATTCTTCTAGAGAACCTAAGAACACTTGAAAATATATATCACGGGCCTGCAAATCATAACAATATTGAGATATCATCTAAAGCCATTGAGAATGGCATATATGAAAAAGTATGGAAACAAGCCAGTGTTGGTGGGGTTGTAGTGAATAAGGAACCCTCATCCACTGTTGGTGGAAATATTATCTGATTCAGTCCTTATTAAAAGCAATATGGAGATCTCTCAAAAAAAATGAATAGAACTACCATGCAACCCAGTGATACCACTTCTCAGCATCTAACACCCAAAACACAAAAATATTAATTCCAAAGGATATAGGCACACTTATCTTCATTGCAGTGGTTAGTACAATAACAAAGATATAAAAACAGCCCAAATGCCAAATTATGAATGAATGAATCAAAAAGCAGTAGAATATCTGCACAATAGAATACTATGCATTTCTAAGAAAGGACAAAATCATGAAATTTGCCATGATATGGATGGAAACAAAGGATCTCATACAGGGTGAAGCCAATCACAAGGGATAAAAACAGAATGCTCTCTCTCATATATGGGACTTTAGAAACACAAGGTGGCAACAAAGGCCCAAAGGCAACATGAAGATCTAATCCATAGAACCATGTTGAGGATGGAGGCTTGAAAGAGAGAGGTGTTGGGGACCCTGAAGGAGGAAGGCAGATACACTGTGACAGGCATGGTGTTGAAATCATGTGATTTACACCATGTCACACTGGGGTAGGGCTTGAGGTGCTGGGGTTCGAGTGCAGGCTGTACATTGCCACATGAGTCATCTTTCTGGCTCAACACGGTGGTTTTAACTTCAAAATGATTTGCCAAACCACTGTCACAAGGAGTCATGGAATGTTTCTGCTTCCTCTAACTAACCATTTTGTTAACATCATTCTTATTTACAGATACTTAACATTTATACTATGATATATTTTAATATTAAGAACTACACATACATAATGAACACAGACTCACAAGAGAATGAATTCATATATTTCACAAGAAACCTCATTTTGAGACCATGACTCAGGACACTCAATTCCATGTAATATCCATACATGCTCTTTCAATAAGTATTCATCTTCACCTGTTTTCTATTCTTCCTTTTAAAAGTCAAATCAACACCAAATCATAATCCACTGTGAACATAAACAAACCCATGCACTGATCCCTTCCTTGACCTCTGTCTTCTCTTATTTGCTACTATTAAAGCATCTTCATGACAAAAGGACTTAGGAAAGTGAGTCCTGCTTTTAGAAAGTCAATAAAATAGAACTACATTTAAAGCAACTGCTCTTTGCAAAGGCTGCATTTTTTCCTTTCCCATAGCACTCTCAATCCAAGGAGGTCTAAACATAAATCCCACAAAACTTGAAAAGAACAAAAGAAAAAAATAGATACCGCACGCAGATTCTGAAAGCAAAGCCAGATTCATCTAACACATGTGCATACATATTCAACAGTGGTTTGGTAGATTCTGTCTTGGATGGACATGTTGGGACAGGCAGGTTTGTGGTCCAACTTTAATATGGTGCCTACACCAACTAGGTATTCAATAACCACCAGTTGGATGAAGAAAGGCTGAGGCCAGAGAGGTAGCTCAACAGCCCAGAGCACATGCTTTGCATGCAGGAGACCCAGATTTGATGCCAGGTTCACTAAGCTCCATCAGAACATTGATCCCAGGAGTGGCTTCCAAGCCCCCTCCCCAAAGGAAAAGAAAGTCCCCATGTCACCTTCACATGAGATCCACAGATACTGGTGAACCCCTCTGGGAAAACTGTCCCCTAGGCTTTTATTACTGAATGGACACATACACGAGCCTCCAAGCTCATGAAAACTCAGAAAGAGGCTAAGCACAGACTAATGATTTCAGTAACAGAGATGTACATCACATCAGTAATCCCAAAAACCAATTTGGGCTCATTGCCTGACCAAAGCTACAAAGTCCCAGCTGGATTTCAAATCATGAAATACATTATCTATTTAAAGAATGTAGGAACGGGCAGCTGACGTGAAAAAATGCAGCTAAATAACCTTGAGTATTAGGTGCAGTATTCTTCTCTTATGAGCTTTTTGATAATTCTGATCATTGGAAAGCAACACGCTTTTTTATCCTTTGGAGTCTGCTTCCTTTTTGGTATTAAAAATGCTGCCACATTTATTTGGAACTACTACTGCTGGGAACTCCCACCAAGATGTTTGCCAAATCACTTTGCCAGGTGCAGGGTTTTGAGGACTAGATTCTCTTGCAGAAATGTACAATTAATTTTTTGTTTGTTTGTTTGGGGGCCGCACCTGCTGATACTCAGGGGTTACTTTTGGCTCTGTGCTCAGGAATTACTCCTGGTGGTTTCGGGAGAACCACACGGGGTGCCAGGGATCCAACCTGGGTCAGCCACATGCAAGACAAACCACCATACTCGCCATATTATCTGTCTACCAATTAACTATTGTATAAACTGATATACAAATCAGTGAGAAGAGCCAGAGAGGTAGTACAAGTGTGAGGAGGTGAAGACACTCGTCTTGCATGCAGTAAATGCCCAGTTGAGCCTCAGTTCTAATCTGCATATGATCCCCATGTATCACCAGAAGTTACTCCTGAGCAGACACAAATAAGCCTTGCGCACTGCTGGATATGACCTCAAGCAATAAATTAAAATTTTAAATCAGTAAGAAAATAGAGATGACAAGAAATATATGTAAAATCAGAAAGAGAATTCTAGGACTTGAGAAATGTTGAAAACCTACCACAATGTTTACAAATTCAGTCACTGTCACTGTCATCCCATTGCTCATCGATTTGTTCGAGCGGGCACCAGTAACGGCTCTCATTGAGAGACTTATTGTTACTGTTTTGGCATATCCAATATGCACAGGTAGCTTGCCAGGCTCTGCCGCTTGGGCTCGATACTCTCGGTAGCTTGCCGGGCTCTCCGAGAGGGACGGAGGAATCGAACTCGGGTCGGCCGAGTGAAAGGCGAATGCCCAACCGCTGTGCTATCGTTCTAGCCCCGACAAATTCAGTAATGAATTAAAATCATATTAAATTGAAATGAGACTATTACTATTTCAGAATATCTTTAGAAGTAAACAAAACAAACAAAGAGAAAACAAACCAATTTTACCCTGGTCCTCAGCAGACAGTATTCGCAACTCTATTATAAAGATCAGAACACTGAGTAGGAGAGCTATCTCCAAAGGGCTGGAGTGCATCTTCTGTATATGGAAGTTCTGGGTTGGATCTCTGTGACCCCTTATCTCATTCAAGGAGTTTGTCAGAGAAACCAAATTTGTGCAGTTACACTGTAGCAGCTAGGAAGCAGAGGAAAGCAAACATGACCAATAATATTCTGAAACTTGAATCTTTTCCTGTTCTTGTGCCTATGAAAAGTGACTCTTCGTATCTTCCTTACAGGTGTGCAGTAACTGAAAACTAGCTCTTTGACCGAAATAAACCACACACAACTAATAAAGTAACAAGCAGCATTTTATTCCCATCCTTCTCATTGTGGCCTCAGCCTACTCTCAACCCCATGAACTCAACCTCATCAGCAATGCTGAAAAAGTTTCACAGATTTACCCCAGGCATTCTTCTTTTTTCTTAGTGTATGAGTACAGCTATTTATTCAGCCATTGATTAAGCTGATTGAAGTGGACATGAAGTCCACATAAATTTTTCTTTAAATTTTTTTAATTGAATATCTGTGACATAGACCACTACAAAGCTGTTCATAATTGGGTTTCAGTCATATATCCAACACCCATCCTCCACTAGTGTGTTTCCCACCACCAATGCCCCCTGTTTCCCTCCACCATCCTCCAACACCCCACCCGTCACCCCTAGTCCCCTTCTATAGGAGGCACTTTCCTTCTGCTCTCACTTTCCTTTTACTTTCATGCATTATGGTTTTTAATACAGGGACTAAGAAATTATGATGCTTGTTCAGGGCATTCAATATTTTTATAGGGACAGTAAGGCTGGAGTAGCTTTTTAACTGGGTGGCATATTTAACCCCCAGACATTCTTAACCTCAGTCACAGTAATAGCACTGTGCTCAGGAATTATGAAGCACTGTAGCACTGTCGTCCTGTTGTTCATCGATTTGCTAGAGCGGGCACCAGTAACGTCTCCATTGTGAGACTTGTTGTTACTGTTTTTGGTATATTGAATATGCCACAGGGAGTTTGCTAGGCTCTGTTATGTGGGCGGGATACTCTTGGTAGCTTGCCGGGCTCTCTGAGAGGACGGAGGAATCGAACCCAGGTTGGCCGCGTGCAAGGCAAATGCCCTACCCGTTGTGCTACCGTTCCAGTCACAGTAGTAACAAGACAAATGAATGTTGTGTCATCTCCCACCTTTCCCACCCTCACTAAGCTACATCACGAGGGATTCACATTCTTCAAATAGAGCTTTTCAATACCTACTGCCCCACCTGGCATGTCTAAATCCCACTAATCATACCCACAGCAACTCATTCTTTTATAGTTAAGAGTCAAGCATCTTTTCACTCCTTCCTCCTCTTCTTATCAAGGATCCCAAAACTTGGATTCTTCCTCCAGTGCCAGTTTAAATCTTTTCTTCCCCTTTCTAGTTCTCCCAGTGGAGAAAGCTCACCTCAGTCAGCAGCCTCTCAACTAGCTACCCAGGCTCTCAATCCTTGACCCCAGCCCGACCTACCCTCAGCAACCTGGAAAGAGATCTGAAGAGGCAATTTAGAGGCTGGCTACTGGAAGTCTTCCCACGGCTTCCTCCACTACTCTTCTGAGCATCTCCCCTATCCACAATGGTTTTCCTCTTCCCGTCCATCCTTCCTAGCAAATCTTGGCCATATGAGCCTGTTCACTGATATTGCTTACTCATCCTTCACTTGGCACCTTGGGGTCTTTTGTTCTGCCTCAGAATGACCCTGCACTGTCCTTATTTTTCTCTCTCCTTGGAACTTACAAAGCATCACAAATGTGATGTGGATGTATCTCTTCTATTTTTTAATGGAGTAATCACCTATGAATATGCAAACCCAAGTATCAGATTCTTGCTGATGACTTATACCCACCTACTGGTTTTTCCCCTTGCCATGGTCCTCCCAAAAGACAACTATCATCTTAAGTTTTATATTCATTAAGTGGGGGATATAACTCAGTGATAGAGGCTCTGGATTCAATCCTTGGCACGACACATGCACACATATACAAAAACACACACTCATACACAATTTTCATTATTTCCTTGCTTTAAAAAAAGTACTTCAACAGACATACATATTATATAAAAAGGATCATATTTGATTACTTATGCTTTCTACTTTGTGTGAGTGCAATTATGAAAAATAATTTAACACTTCCTAATAAGTTGACTTTATATACCCCACAAATTAACAGTCAACATCTTGGATTTTTACCCAATGAAACACTAGCACATATGTCCTGGGGAAAATAAAATGAACGATCAGAGCAGCACTCTTTGTAATTATTTTTTAAGTGATAAACAAAAAGGGTCACTGGCAGAGGAGAATGGAAAAGTGTATTAGGTTACAGACACATAAAGAGAATGTTTTATAGGCTGAAAAAAATGACTTTAAGGGTTGGACCACATGGTTTGCATGCAGAAGGCTCTGGTTCATCAGCAAAACTATATGGTCCCCAATCACCAAAGGCATGTGTCACAAAAGAGAGACACAAAAAGGAGAAGAGAAAGAGTGGGAGAGGGAGGAAAAGAAGGGAGTGGGGAAGAATACTGTACAGTTCCAAAAGATAATGAATTATAAGGACTGGAGTACAGATGGTAGCATACCTGCCTTGCATGCAACCAATCTGGGTTCGAATTCGGCACCCCATATGGTACTCTGAACCCTGAAAGGATGATCCCTGAGCACTGGCAGGTGTGGCCCAAGGAAAATTAAAAAGAACTATAATTAGATACAATATGTGTCAATCTTAGTGACATAATGTTGAATGCAGGGAGGAGGGAAAAGTTAACAAAAGTTAACAACATAAAACCCCTTTCTCAGAACCAATCTTAGCAATTAAAAAGAAAAGTCCTTTAGGGAATTCATGACTTATGCTACCAAATTCAGTTATTAACTCTAAAGGGCAAAGACATCTTTCTTATTCTCATATGCACTTCCCATACCACCTAAGCCAGTGTCTTGAATAATTATCCAATAAGTAGTTATCTACTGAGTGCTCCATAACCATTACATTTTAATAAATTCTCATTTTCTTCCAAACCCAAAAGTTTCACGAACAACCTCATATAAAAATGTACCTATTTACGCATTTCCTCAGATCTGCTTCTACAGCGACACTACAGAGGTCCACCTGCAACTACTACATTTTGGAAGAATTTTACCTTTCTTCTTGGAGCAAAGATAACATAAAGTTAAAGTGATTATAATTTTTTTTTGGTTTTTGGGTCACACCCGGCAATGCACAGGGGTTACTCCTGGCTCTGCACTCAGGAATTACTCCTGGCAGTGCTCGGGGGACCATATAAGATGCTGGGACTCGAACCCGGGTCTGCCGCATGCAATGCAAATGCCCTACCTGCTGTGCTATCACTCCAGTCCCAAAAGTGATTATACTTTTATGCTTAAAATTTTATTTTAGGTACTGTGATTCACAATGTTGGTAATGGCAAGGTTTCATGCAAAAAAAAAAAAACCACAAAAAACATTGCAACACCACAACCTCCACCAGAGTGGTCAGTTGCCCTCCACCATGTCCCAGTGCCCTGTCCAGCCCTCCCCATCCCCCTCTACAATGATATGCTTCCTATTAAACACCAATTCTTAGTTTTCCTTGCCTTTGAGTATTTGTTGTTCCTTTACTATGTTACTTTATATACCACATACGCAATTTAGAAACAAGAAGACTAATAAGGTTTGATCCTACAAACCTCCAACAAAATAGAACAGGATAATCAAGAGACATCCTAGAAGCCTTCAGCATTTGAACCAGGTATCCCAGAGGAATTCATTCATTGAATTATAATCGAGCTATCAACATCACAACTAAAACATGGGCCAAAATGGGATGTTTATGCTTTCTAAAAGCCTAATATTTGAATTTCAATGTATTCTGCTTCTATGGTGAGATAAAAATATTTTTAGGATGAAACACAGGAAAACCAGCGATAAAAGCTAAAGTGGGATAATATTGCACCAATCAGGGCTTCTGCTCCCCCCAAGGAGGAGAATGTACAGTCCCTGTAGGTGATTAGAGACAGTTACACTGCAGCTTCCCTTCGACCTTGGGAACTCTGCTAACTCCCAGTTACTGTGAGGTCTTGTGTTTCATTTGTTATTAGTCTTTGTATCTGCAATGCTGTAGCATTCGATAGGAATATCAACAATGTAAGCTCCCAGTACCTAAAACTGTAAAATACCGACGCCCCCTCCCACCAACACATGCACATGCTGCTAAAAAATAAAAGTGGGGAAGGGAGAGGAAACAAATACAGCCAAGAGGTAAAAAAGTTAATGGTATTAAGATGGGATATTTTACATTCTTACCTTTGAAAAAGACCACATTTTTTCAGCTCTGTGATACATTAACTACCCACTGATACATAATTTTTCAGTTGTAGGGGAAAAAATGTTTTGCTATGGTGTGTGTGAGGGGGTGATCACAACTGAATACGAAATACTATATGCTAAAACTAGTCCAGCGATCTGAAAACGGGGATTTTTAAAGAGAAAAAGCCTAAGAGGGCTTTATGTGCGGGAGAGGAATAATCTGGCAAATCAGTGGGCTCACTTAGTTTCGTGTCATTTGCTCCCTGTCCATTATGTAATGCTGTCTCCAGCTTTCGGGCTCTCTGTGTAAGCGACCGTTCAGTTATGTCAGCGAATTGCCATCAAATCAGCATTTGCCCATAACTTTTCTCAAACAGCTTTAAAAGGTGTCACGTCGCTGTGCCTAGGCACCGTAGAGGCTTTAAAAAATCAATCATTCAATCAATCTGCCGGTGTCATGACTTCTTCCCTGCTTGCTCCCGGGTCGTCCATCCCTCCTCCCGCAGCCTCCCCAGCGACACGGTCTGCGGGCAGCTCGGGCTCAATGCAGGGGGACGTGCGTCTTGACTGCAATGCCCAGCCCGTCCCGGGCAGAAGCGGGCACGGCAGCGGCGGGCCCGGCCCGGGGCGGTGCAGCGGGGGCTGCGCGCGGGGCGCGGGCGGCGGGTGGGCAGGGGCGGCCGTGAGGACAGTCCGCAGTGCACGCGCACCGCCAGCCCCGCGCGCAAGTTCCCCCGCGCCCCGCTCGGCTTCCCGGTCCCCGGGAAGGGGCGGCGTAGGCGTCACGGGCGCGGGCTCGCCGCTCCGCTACAATTACATCAGTCCTTCTCCCGGCGCCCGCTTCCAGCCGCACAGCCCCCGCGAGCCCCCGCCGCCGCCGGGATTCCCCCAGCCGGGGGCCGCCTCCCGCGAGCCCCCCCCCCCCCCGCCACACACACCCTGTTACCCCGGCCGCGGGGTCCCACGGGCACGGCCGCCCCCGCACATCCCCCGCCGCCCCGCAGCCTCCCGGCCCCGCGACACTCCCGCGGGGGACCTCACCCTCGGGAGTCCACCACCCCATCACCACCACCACCACCACCACCTCGACACCCCCCCTCGCCCCCCGCCAGGCCGCCCACCCGCAAGTCCCTCGGGGTGCCCAGCCCTCCGGACGCGCACAATGCACCCCGCGGCCGCGCTGCGGGCGCCCGGGTCGCGGCGGCAGGGGTCGCCTCTGCGGCGCGGACACCGACCTGGAGGGCTGGCGGCGGCGCGGCTCCTGCGGCGGCGGGAGGCGGCCGGGGCTGGCGGCGGAGCGGGCCACGGGGTCCGGCCGGGACCGCGGCGGCGGCGGCGCTGCGCCTCGGAGCTCGGCGCGCCGCAGCCCCTCCTCTCCGCGGGCGGGGCGCGCAGGCGGGCGGCGCTCGGGGCCCGCCCCGGCTCCCGCGGCTGACCAGGCCCCGCCGGGCCCCCGCGCCTCCGGAGCGCGCCCAGGGCTCCTCCTAGCCGGGGATCCCCCCCACCCCCGCCCGGCCCAGCCCCGGCCCGAGCGCCCCGCGGTGTCCCGGGTTCGCCGCCCTGCAGGCTCTGACCCCGGCGTCCCCCCCCGCCCCCCCCGGGCGCGAGCGCCGCAGGAGCGCCCCCTCCGCCCCGCCTGAGCTGTCGGGGAGCGCCACACCAGCAGCCCCAGAGAGCTGGTCCTGGGGTTCACAGGGGGAGGCAGCCCGGAGGCCTTCCTGGAGGCGCTACCGAACTCCCGCCTGAGGCTCTGTGTGTGCGTGTGTCTGTGAGTGTGTGTGTGTGTGTGTGTGTGTGTGTGTAGCGAAACTTCCCAGGCCCAAGAACTTCCCAGAGATACACCTGTCATTGGTGAAAGGAGGTGTGTGTTGCTTAAACATCACTTCAAGGGGGCTGAGAGATATAGTACAGGGCTTAGAGCACCTGCCTTGTACGTATCACACCCTGATTCCATTTCCAGCACCACACTTAGTCCCCTAAGCCTCTCCAGGAGTAACCCTTGGGCATAGAGCCAGGAGGAAGCCCTGCACAATGCCAACAGTGATCCAACATCAACAACCACACACACACACACACACACACACACACACACACACACACACACGCACGCACGCACTACTCCAGCCCTTCCCAACCCCTTGAATTCTTCCCTCCTCTAAAGGGCTCCCTGCCTGTGCCCTGGGGCCCACTAATCTCAAGGCAAATTTGCCTAGAAGGACAGGGTTATCTAAATATTTGACCAGACATTTCTTCTGTAAATAGGTGACTAAGGAAAGGTCAGAAGTACTTCAAGGCGTTTTGACATCACTGGGGGAGTTTGGGTGTGGTTTTGTTAAGTGGCCACACCCACAACTCCCCTCAGAGATGTCAAAATGGAATTCAGAGAACTGAAGGTTGTTGGAGGAACAGAGCCGTTGCTGGTTGCTGGAGGAGTTCTCTAGGGGTCCTGTTCTGATAGTGTGGGGGGGGCGGGGGGGGACTGTGACTCCTGGGTTGATGATATTGCTACCGACTGAGACAGATGATGGCATTTGACAGTGCCTTGTTGGTAAATACAGGTTTGCCATAAAACGGTGAAGGAGGTGCACTTCTCACAATTTATCTGAAATTTTGTTTCAGGAGTCATACTGATGGTGCTCAGGGTACAATGTTCTAATGTCACCTCTTGCTCTGACTAGCACTATTTGCATATTGCCCTGCCATAAAACAGTAGCTGCTGGCCCCTGTGACATAGTCTCACCTCAGCTCCTCAGTGGAGTGACTCTTAGCTGACTTTCCTCTAAACTCAGGGTCTTGCTTTGATTTGTTTTGTTGCTTCAGGGGCAGACCTGAGGTGCTGGAGGCTTCTGGAAAGACCCTGTACTGCCTGGGATCTAACCTGGCCTTGGGAATAAAAGGCTTGTGCTCCAGCCTTTTTTTTTTTTTATGGGCCACACACATTGATGTTTAGGGGTTTCTTCCAGTTCTGCTCTCAGTAATTGTCCCTGGTGGCCCTTGGGGGAATATAAGGAAAGCAGGGATTAAACCTGATCAACCGAGTGCAAAACCTGTACTACCTCACCAGCCCCCTGTGCTCCATCCCTTTGAGCTCTGTCCCCTCCCCATCTCACTGTCTTCACCCTAAAGAAATATAACTGTGGGGGCTGGAGCCATAGCACAGATGGTAAGGCATTTGCCTTCCATGTGCCCGACTTAGGCTCAATTCCCAGTATCCTAATCCTACATGGTCCCCCGAGCACCGCCAGGAGTGATTCCTGAGTGCAGAGCCAGGAGTAAGCCCTGTGCATCTCCGGGTGTGACCCCCACAAAATATATATATATGTATATATATATTATATATATGAAAGTTTTTCTACTGAAGCTATAATAGCAAAGAACCATAATCTATTAAAGAAGACAGTAGTACCACAAGTTAAATCTTGTGTTTTATCTTAAAATTCACAAGTTTATCTTTATTCACAAGGTTGAAGGTGTGGCACTGCTCTACAGTAAGCATCGTGAATGTTTGAGGTCCTGAGTGTGATCCAAGGAAGGAAGGAAGGAGGGAGGGAGGGAGGGAGGGAGGGAGGGAGGGAGGGAAAAAGAAGTCTTCTGTTTCAAATGTGACCTTGTATAATCTGTGACAATCCTGATGGAGGCAGTCTCCTGCATCCCCTGTCATCAGCTCAGTGACTCAGCCACCAGAGTATGCTTAAGTTCAATATCATATATATATATTTTTTTTTCTCACTAAAGTTTGAAAAACCAAAAAGAAAGACAGAAAAGAGAGAAAGAAAGAAAGAAAGAAAGAAAGAAAGAAAGAAAGAAAGAAAGAAAGAAAGAAAGAAAGAAAGAAAGGAAAGAAAGAAAGAAAGAAAGAAAGAAAGAAAGAAAGAAAGAAAGAAAGAAAGAAAGAAAGAAAGAAAGAAAGAAAGAAAGAAAGAGAAAGAAAGAGGCACAAGTTTGCAGACTTTCAGTCTTGGCTAGTTTAATATCTCTATTTTACTCTGGCCTCTTCAATAGTTTTTAAAGATAGAAACCCTACCTACCTAGCTGATGATTGATAGATAAGATGTGAGAGTAGGGCTGGAGTGATAGTATAGCAGGTAGGATTCTTGCCTTATAGGCAGCATCCTGGGTTTGATCCCAGCATCCCATACGGTGCTCTGAGAACTGCCAGGAATGTTTACTGATTGCCGAGCCAGGAGTAAGCCCTGAGCATGGACGGTTGTGGCCAAAATATAAAATTGTGAGTAAAAAAAAAAAGATATGAGAGCATACTTCCATCCATTTGGGAAAATGGGTCGATTAAAAAGAGCTGGCACATCGCTTCTCGGCCTTTTGGCTAAGATCAAGTGTAAAAAGAGCTGGCACTATATGTAAGGCAGTTTCTACACTGCTTACACATCACAGTATTTTCCATGCTCGCATCAACATGTCAATATGATTAACAAGCCTTTTTGAGCTACAATATGGTTATTTGCTCAGAAGTTACCAGAAAGCAATGCTTTCATTAAGTGTTTGTTCTTGCTGAGAGTTTAAGTGAAAGTTATATTTTGGCTATAAAGGGATCTCTGCTCCCTAATCCACTCCTTTCATTTGACTTAGAGAAACGCTTATTCATGGACTTTTTTGATAAAGTTAATGCTCTTTAAGTTTACCAAAATTAAAAGTTCTCTTTAAATATTATTAATAATAGCACTGCACGGTAGCACTGTCATCCCGTTGTTCATTGATTTGCTCTAGCCGGCACCAGTAATGTCTCCATTGTGAGACTTGTTGTTGCTGTTTTTGGCATATCAAATACGCCACAGGTAGCTTGCCAGGCTCTGCCATGCGAGAGGGATACCCCTGATTGCTTGCTGGGCTCTCGGAGAGGGATGGAGGAATCGAACCTGGGTCAGCCATGTGCAAGGCAAACGCCCTACCCACTGTGCTATCACCCCAGTCCATTATTAATAATAGTATAATTAATTTCATTGCACAAGAATGAAAGGAGTGTCACATAAACCATAGCCAAGGCCATCAATTCTTTATCCTAAGGCATTTTCATGGTGGTTTTTCTATACCTGGGGTTTCTTTTCTTTTCTTTTTAAATTAAAGCATTATGATTTACCAAGTTACTCATAGTTGAGCTTTAGACATACAGTGTTCCAGCATCACTACCACCAGCAGTGTCAACTTTTCTCCCCCTGTGTCCCCCAGATTCTTTCCCATCACTTTCCCACCCTCCACTCCCAGCCTGTCACCTTGACAGTTACATTTTTAAATTTGGTTGTTTGGTTCTCTTGTTTTTAGTGGTGTTGACTCTGTGGTTTGGATATTTAGCTATACACCACTGATTTACTCCTTTACACCATGGATATCCAAATCCCTTTGACCCCTACTGCTTCCTATTGCTTCCTGTCTCTTCCCTCCCCCCACCTCCCACCTCTTCCTTCATCCCCGCTTCTGTACCCTCCTCCCTGTACCCTGCGACTAGGAATCCCCTCCTTAGAACATTGCATTCCCTTGTCCAGTTATTATATACACCACAGATAAGTGAGATTATCCTGTGTTTGCCCTCTTCTACTTACTTCACTGAACATAACATCCAGTTACACCCAGGTTGCAGCGAACGACATGATTTCATCATTCCTTACAGCTTTGTGGTGTAGCTGGGGTTTCTAAGGAAAGTTGAAGTGCTAATGCTTCATTGAAAAATGAAACACCAGGTGATCAAAAGGAAGAAAAAGAGAGACGATAATGTTATCAACTTGGCCTGTGTTTCATGTCCCTGAAGTATTTGTGGACACATTCAAAGAAAAACTGTGCTCAGAGACAGTGAATCAAAGAGAGGAGCAAACAGAAATGTAGGGCCAAGGAGATAGCCCAAAGGGCTACAGTGCAGGGCCAGAGCAATAGTACTGTGGGTAGGGGACTTGCCTTGCATGCAGTCAACTGGGTTTGATCCCCAGCATCCCATATGGACCCCTAAGTACTGACAATAATAATTATGGAGTGCAGAGCCAGGACTAACCCTCCATATTGCTGGATTTGTCCCAAAAACAAACAGAAAAATGAGGGTGCTACAATGCATGTTTTGCATGCAGGAACGCTGGCTTCCATCCTAGACCTACAGAGATCCCCTGAGCACCACCAGCTGTGCTTTCTATCCCAGCAGGGTAAACTAAAGAGCTCCCAGTAGGAGCAACCCCAAGGACCACTTAAGGAGTATCACTGTCACTGTATCACTGTCATCCCGTTGCTCATCAATTTGGTCGAGCGGGCACCAGTAATGTCTCCATTGTGAGATTTGTTATTACTGTTTTTGGCCTTTGTATTTGGCCATGGGTAGCTTGCCAGGCTCTGCCATGTGGGCGGGATATTCTCAGTTTTACTTAGGCTTGCAGGTAGGGCATGCAGGGTGGTCATGCTTAGCAAGTGCCTTAACATTTGTACTATGTCATTGATCCAGAGAAAGCAGAATTTTCTCTCTATGTCTCTCTCTCTTTTTGGGGGGGTGGGGGTAGCAGGGGACATCCAGTGGTGCTCAGAGCTTACTCCTGACTCTGCATTCAGGGATCACTCCTGGTGGGCTCGGGGGGGTCATAAGAGGTGCTGGGGATCAATTCCCGATTGTTCATGTGCAAGGCAAGGGTCCTATATGTTATACTATTGTTCTGCGCCCCCCCATAGTATTAAAAAAAATTGGGATAAGCAATTGCACCAGCAGAGACAGGTGATAGCATGGCTGTGTGCTACTGGAGGGCCATACTTCCAGAAAAGGGTGTGACCCAAAAAAACAGACAGAAGAAGAAATTCACCTGCAAGTTCCCTCCCATCTCATGTCCCTTGGTCAAAATTGGTACCCTGGATGCATCCAGGATGATGTATCCATCCACTTTGGCGAGGCTAAAAGAAACTGAATGCCTGCTCGAAGCCACGGCATGATGGTTACACAGAGCTGTTCTATAAGCAACGTGGTTATGCCAGAAACCTTTCTTCCATATTATTTTCCTATCTTCTTACAGGTCTCTATCTGTCCAGATGGATGAAAGTGAAGTTGTCTGATATTTCAAAGACAAAAGCAAAGCAGCAGCTACCAACACTTCAAGCTGACCTTGACCGGAGGTGGCAGGAGACAATGGGTCTTGCCAACTCTCTTGCTTCCCTTTTGTGTTCTCTGCTAAATAACTGCAAGCACATCAAGCTGACGGACTTCACAGAGAAGCTTCTGTAGGATCTACCCCAGGGCTCCTGAAGGCAGCAGCAGGATTGATAGTGGAATGTGCATGGCTTCCAGATTCCCTTACAAGCACTGCTGAGGCTGGGAAGAGCTGGTCTCTGAGCAGGAAACAGTCACTTCCCCAGCTCCTCGTCCATACGTGGCCATCTAACTCCTTCAGTAAATTCCCATTCAATAGTCTCTCAGAGGTGCAGCTGGGAATTAAGTTTGCCACAGATCAGTTTCAGGAGGGCCTCCCTAGCCTGTTATTTGTGGGCAATTGAGTCAGGGCAAAAATCTCAAGAACCTGGAGAAAAAGGAGGCAAGAGAATATCAATGCTAGCTGTGTCTCACACAAGCACCAGAAAGAATGTGTAGTCTTGCTTTGTATTAATTCATGGAGAGTGTTCCGCCCCGAGAATATTTTTATGGATGAGCTACCCTACTTTGCTGAATCACTCTGCTAGCATCAGAATGACAATGACCTATTTTCCCTTCGGTGAGACATCATTTTGGCTC
Organism: Sorex araneus; assembly: GCF_027595985.1. Classification (NCBI taxonomy): domain Eukaryota; kingdom Metazoa; phylum Chordata; class Mammalia; order Eulipotyphla; family Soricidae; genus Sorex; species Sorex araneus. Next base: position 212,059,205 of record NC_073313.1, on the reverse strand, counting down.
CTTGAAAAAAACACCATAAATTAAATCCAGGTTATAAAATTCTGACCACCATCTGCCCTCACCTATGGACTCACCCTGAGTTTGTCACGTGGTTAGAAACATAAAAGGGAATGTTTCCCTGTGTTATTTACTCTTTAGAAAAGTAGTTGTTTGGTTTTTGGATTTGGTTTTGCGTTCTAAATTTGTTGTTTCAATAACATCAAGGAGGGGCCAGAGAGATAGAACAGCAGATAGGGTGTTTTCCTTGCACCCAGCCAACCCAGTTTCGGTCCCCAGCACCCCCCCCCCATGGTCCCCTGAGCACTGCCATGAGTGGCCCTTAAGCATCACCTGGCATGGCCCCAAAACAAAAAACAAATAAATAAAATAAAAGCAACAACAATAATAACACCAAAGGGCAACAGTGAGAAAAATACAAAGACCAAACTTTGAAATAGTGCATGCTTATAGGAAGGCAGCATGTTACCTAGTGCTTCTAGATGAAGAGGATCCATTCATGTCACCTAGAGCTTCTTAGATGGAGACTCTATTTGCCCTTTCCTACAATTTGTTAAACTTCGTGCTGCCTTTAGAGATATGGAAGCATTTTTTTTGCCTCCAAGTTCAAAGATGTTCTTAAATTCACATGTTATCAAAATTTTTCTTTGGAGGAGGGGGTTGTTTGTTTGTTTGGGGGCCCACATGCAGTCCAAAGCTTACTCCTGACTCTGTTGCTCAAGGATCACTCTTGATTTGGCTTGGGAGACCATAAGTGGTTCTGGGTATTGAACCGGGGCTGGCCATGTGTAAGGCAACTGCTCTATCTGCTGTATTATCTCTCTAGCCCTGTTGAAAGTTTTCTTATCAACAATACTGCCATCAAGAATTCCTGGGTGGGGGCCAGAGCGATAGTACAGTGGGTAGGGCTTTTGCCTTACCCGTGGCCAAACCCAGTTTGATCCCAGATATTCCATATGGTCTCCCCTGTACTGCCAAGAATAATTTCTGAGTGCAGAGCCAGAAGTAACCCCGGAGCACCACTGGGTGTGACCCAAAAAAGTCAAAAAATAAAAATAAAAAGAGAATTCCTGGGTAAGCATCTGGCAAGCTCCAAAACTTAGCTTCCAAGTCCTGAGATTTCATTTAGTCTTATAGTTTTCTTTTTCACTCCACCCCATGATTCGTTCTACCCACGGAACACTGTTCTTTTCATTTCAGAGGGAATCTTCCACTCAGAGTGCTTATTGGTCTGCTGAATAGAGGGAGTACTGAGATTTCTTTGAAGCTATAGGAATGAGTTGTGGGGTGGTAACTGTTTCATTTATTAAACTAAAACTGTGTTTGTTGAGTGTCTGCTAAGTGTTAGGCATCATTCTGGGTGTTTGAAATAGAATGGGGTATTAAAAACAAGGGCCCACCCTCAGGGAGCTTACTTTCCAGCAGGGGGAGACAGACAATAAATAAAAGAAATATAGGCGAGTGTTACATAAATATATGGAGGCAAGGGATATGGCTCAGCAGTACAGTGCATGCTTCACATATGTGAGGCCCTGTGTTCAATCACCAATACCCCTCCCCCCACACAAAGATATAGAGGGGTTCAGTTAAATTGCTTTAGTAAAGAAGAGTCAAGTGGCTTACTGACTCATAATATTAAATAAAGTGCTCAAACGGCCTTTACAAAGAAGATGATACTTGTTAAAACTTGGAGGCGATGAGGAAGTTAGTCTATTCGATGAGTGTATGAAAATGGGAGGTTTCAATTTAGTAGGACATAAAAAGCCTAGGTAGAAACTTTCATTAAAAACAAAACAAAACCTTGGATTTTATTATACGCAAGATGGGAATTGATCACATTTTGTAGTGCAGTGAGGTGACTCAACTTATGTTTAGAAGAACCACTCTGGGATCAAGGCAATAGTACAATGGGTAGGGCATTTGCCTTGCAACCCGGGTTCATTCCCCAGCATCCAGCAGGGTCCCCTGAGCAGTGCCAGGAGTGATTGGTGTGGCTCAAAATAAACAAACAAATAAATAAAAGAACTACCCTGGGATCACAGAGATTCTCAAAGGGCTGGAGCACAAGCTTTGCACGTGGGAGCCCAGGTTCATTTGTTGGCTCTACAGGGTACTCTAAGCATGACAAAAAGTGCTTCTCTGGAGGTATCTAGGAATAGGTCAGTGCTATAGCACAAGTTCAGTCTCTGGTATCACTTCCCGCTGTGTGAGCACAACCCCACGCACACTACTTTTGGATTACCAGGCCCCAGGCCTGTTTAGAACATGCCATTTTCAGCACACTGTCAGTGTGAGACCCCAACAAGCACCACAACTTAAAGATGTGTGACCATCACAATCAGGTGTGTGACCTTGGCAAGCACTGTAACCCAAATGTGCAAAGCACCCAGCTAAAGACTGTGACACCAGTGAGCCTATGGGGGAGATTGCCAGGCATGAATTTCCAGCTTCCTAAGAATCTGCTGAGGTTCTAAAATTCAAAAATCCACACTTTTCCTTGCTAAGTCTAAAGAGAACGAATGGATTTAGAGGTTTATTTTGTTTTTTGTTTTTTTTTTTTTTTGCTTTTTGGGTTACACCCGGCGATGCACAGGGGTTGCTCCTGGCTCTGCACTCAGGAATTACCCCTGGCGGTGCTCAGGGGACCATATGGGATGCTGGGAATCGAACCCGGGTCGGCCGCGTGCAAGGCAAACGCCCTACCTGCTGTGCTATTGCTCCAGCCCCCGGATTTAGAGGTTTAATGGTAACCTAGTTGGCCCTGGTCCCTATTTGAGAGTGTTGAAAATTCCTCTATGTGGTACTCATTACATCTGTTTCCTTAGGCTGATGAGCAACTGTAAATTACTAGTATATCTTTTGGCATTTTAATTGTCCTAGAAGTCCTAATTTAATTCAGGACTGGAGTGATAGCATAGTGGGTAGCAAGTTAGCCTTGCATGCGTCTGACCTGAGTTTGATTCCTCTGCTCCTCTCAGAGAGCCTGGCAAGCTACCATCCTGCCCACACAGCAGAGCCTGTCAAGCTACTTGTAGCGTATTTGATATGCCAAAAACAGTAACAACAAGTCTCACAATGGAGACGTTACTGGTGCCTGCTCGAGCAAATAGATGAACAGCAGGACGACAGTGCTATGACAGTGCGTGCAGTGCTCACCTAATTCAATTACTAGAAAGTGAAAAATATCTGGTCACAGAGAGGTCACATAAATAAATGTGCTATCACCAGAAGGGGAAAGAAGGAAGGAGAAAGGATGAAAAATAAATTAAAACATTTTATATAATTTTTTAAATGAAAAAAAGAACTGCTTTTGGCTCCTGTGGAGAAAAGCTGTGGGGAAGGGAAGCAAAGCGCAATGTCATTCTGGGAGTGATTAAGGTGACCCAGGACTAGAGGCAGAGGTCAAGTTCAATACACAGTTTAAAGGTGGGGTCAACCGGGTTTTCTCATGGCTTGGATGGCGCTTTGAGGCTGTGTATGTGCATGAGTCAGGATTAAGATCAGATTTCACTGTACTGGTCACTTTTTGGAGAGGTTGTGGGAGAAAAGGTAGGTTCCCACACTCTCCACACACCAGGGTTGCTGATCAACTCCTAGTGATTGGCTCTGAGAAGTCCCCTACTGTCCTTGTCTGTCCTACAATGAGGCCCTGTTTCCTTCCTTGGGGATTATAAAACCCACAGAAACATATCCACTTAAGCAAAGGATCTAGAACAGTGGAATGTTTGGGCTTACATGCAACCCAGCTCTCAGGTGCCCCAAACTTCTAAAGTTTCTCTCCCCAGATTGGCTTTGTAAAGGGAAACTAATTTGCGTAAGTAAACTCAGATCCAGGACGTTGGAAACCCACCAGACCTTTCCTTAAAGGATCCTTGCTAGTGCTTTAATTCTCCTGGCACTTTAGTTCTCTGGAGGACCCAAGGGAATTAGAGCCCTTCATTTCTCTGTTCATTGTGTTCCTATTCACAAAAGCCAGAGTCTGGAAATAACTCAAGTGCTCAAGAACATATGAGTGGATAAAGAAACCATGGTACATCTATACAACGGTATACCACATAGCTGCCAGGAAAAATGAAACCATGAAATTTGCTTATAAATGGATGGACATAGAGAGCATCATGCTGAGTGAAATGAGTCAGAAGGTGAGGGAGAATGACTGCACTCATTTGCGGGGTATATAAAAACATAGTATGAGACTAATACCTAAGGACAGTAGAAATGAGAGCCAGGAAGATTGGTCCATGGTTGGAAGCTTGCTACAAGTTGGGGGAGGAAGGGGTGGTGGGGAGGGCAGTTAGGATAGAGAAGGGACAATGATAGCACTGTAACACTATCATCCCATTGTTTATCAATTTGCTCAAGCGGGCACCAGTAACGTCTCCATTGTGAGACTTGTTGTCACTGTTTTTGGCATATTGAATACACCACAGGTAGCTTGCCAGGCTCTGCCGTACAGGCGAGATACTCTCGGTAGCTTGCCAGGCTCTCCAAGAGGGATGGAGGAATCAAACCTGGGTTGGCTGCGTGCAAGGCAAATGCCCTAGGCACTGTGCTATCTCTCCGGTAGGAAATAATCACACTGGACAAGAACTGAGCACTGAAAGGAGGTAAAGGGATATATATGATGACTTTTTAGTACCTATATTGCAAACCACAATGCCCAAAATGTAAGGGGTAGATAGGGAAAGAGGAGGAGGGGGGAATGTACCTACCACAGAGGCAAGGCAGGGTATGGGGCTGGGGGGGGTGACAGGAGGAAAACTGTGGATACTGGTGGAGGGAAGATGTGGAATATTGTTTGACTGAAACCCAACAGGAACAACTTTGTAACTGGATCTCATGGTGATTCAGTTTTTAAAAAAAGAATAGAAAAGAGCCCAATGTTCTGAATGTGCAAGAATGTGAGAGTCAAAAATTCTCTAAGAATAATTAGCACAGCAATGGAAGCAGCTGACCTGAGGCACTTACCTCCTGTTTTCTGGGTCATTAATCCCCCTCTCTGTTATCTCCGCAGTGTCTCTTGACCCTGCACATGGCTGTCTTCACCGGGGCCCCCCAGAGCAGGCCGGGTTGAATTTCCCTGCCTGCCCTGAGCAGAGCCCTGGCAGCCGAAGACCTCCAGAACCCAGCCACAGCCATGCTTAAGGCCCCTCTTCACAGGCTCCGATGAGCCTCATGCATGAAGGAACTGGCAGAGGAACCCAGGTGTGCAGGACCAGGGGTTGAGATCTCCACGCCTGCTCGGATCAGGACTGGGCCTCCTCCATTCAGACCCCCCCCCCCCCCCCCGTTTTCCAGTAGCTTGACAGCCACACCCAGAAACTGCCCCCAGCACCGTGTAATCCCATTAGCGGCCAAGATCCAAAGACTATAAAACCAAGCTCCCAGAAGCGCATGCAGCGAAGCGGAGACATCTTATAGCCTAGTTCTCCCTCTTGGAGAACCTGGCAAACTACTGAGAGTTTCCTGCCCACATGCACAGGAGAGCCAGCAAGCTCCTGGTGGCATATTCATATGCCAAAACTAGTAACAATGATGGGTCTCAATCCCCTGACCCTGAAAGAGCCTCCAATGCGGCACCATTGGGAAGGACGAGCAAAGAGAGGCTGCTAAAATCTCCGGGCTAGGACGAATGAAGAGGGTACTGAGACCACTGGAACAAATTGACAATCAACAGGATGACAGTGATACAGTGTGATACAGTGTTATCTCCTTATGTCGAGATCTTCTCTTATGATAAGGGACAGGCATGCACCAAAGTGTGGTGAGGTGGTTTGGTAAATTCCATATAGCTTAAAGATCTGGAATCAGAGTGAGACTATCAACTTTTCAATTCTTTTTATCAAATTTCTTTCTATCTTTTATCAATTCTTTCTATCAAATTTTCAATTCTTTCCATAAATTTTGAGTTGAGGAGGGTTGGCTTCAAGAAGAAAGATTCAATTTTGCTCTCATAGTTTTGGGGGTTGAATTGTCTATTTTTTGCTTGTTTATTTATTTATTGGTGTCAAAGATTGGACCCAGGGCCTCACACACACAAGGCAACTACTTTACCACTGAGCTAAACACCAGGCCTGTGGGTATTTTTTAATCTTTGTGTTTCATACTTGCAAATCTCAATTTTAAGAAAAAGCAAGGTTACCCTTGCCTCAAAATTTTTTATCCTAATGAGATGTTTCCAGAGTTTAATGACATTTTTCTTATATTGGTTGGGGGTAAGGTAACATTTTCCGTTTGCAGCATGTGATATGGTTGTAATTCAAAATTTCCTGTAAAAATGCTGCTAGTTGAGAGTATTTTTTAAAAAGAAGTCTGTTCAAAGTATGCTCTGTAAATAATACTCTAGTCAGTAAATAGAAACCCTCTCAAACTCTGCAAATAACAAAGCTATAAGGAAACAACTGAAATGAAAAAATCTGGGAATTTGGAAAGTCCAAATAGCTGAGATTCTAAACCAAGACCAAGCTCTCCAAGATATTTGATTTGGAACGTGTTTCTCAACCTCCCAAGCTTCGGGTTTTTCTTTTACCAAAGAGCTGGGAGGGCTAGTGCAATAGTGCAGTAGGAAGGGTATTTGCCTGGCATACAACCAGCACGGGTTTGATCTTTGGCATTCCCATGTAGTCCTCCAAGCACTACCAGGAGTGACCCCTGAGCAAAGGGCAGGAGAAAACAAAAAATTGGAAACTTTTCCAAAATCAAGGTTGTTGTAAGGTTGTAAGAATGATATATATGTACCTCTTATGCAGAATGTGCTGGACAAATATCATTTGGGTTTTCTCTACCTTCCAGAGGAATCGATTTTTTATTCTTTTTGAGATGAAATACAGATGAGCATCATGATCTTCATGAATCTTTTCATCATTTCCAGATTAGAATGTGACCTGGATCCCTGCAGACCGTATCCTGTATTCTTCCTACTTCTTTCTATTATTTCTATAGATTTAGGCTTGCTAAATCTAAAAAAAATTCTAAAACTTAAAAAGAAATAAGACTTGCTCTATTCCTTTCATTTAACTATATGCTGCATGAGGAAAATTCTTTGCCCAAAATCTTTTATATTAGAGGCAACTATGTTTGAGTAGCAGCTTAATTCATTAATCATTTATTAAGTGACATATCCGTGCCCCATACATGTACCTCAAAACAGTTAGTCTGCTGGGAATCACAGGAAGCCCTGGATTGTGTATGGCCCAAAAATCTAGCCCACACAGAAGCAAGCCTCATGATAACACAGCCTACCTTTTTTTTCCCATTGTGTATGGATACTATGGAGGTTCATAAAGCGCATTTCACTTAAAGGTCTGACTAGCAAGTTTTGGTTATTGTGTATGTTTTTCTTATTTGATGTTTTCATGAATGAATGAGTCTGGCTATTTTATTTGTTTTTAATATTGGACTGGAGCAATAGCACAACAGGTAGGGCATTTACCTTGCACGCACTGACCCAGGTTCAATTCCTCCATCTCTCTTGGAGAGCCCAGCAAGCTACCAAGAGTATCCCGCCTGCACGGCAGAGCCTGGCAAGCTACCCGTGGTATATTCAATATGCCAAAAACAGTAACAACAAGTCTCATAATGAAGACATTATTGGTGCCCACTTGAGCAAATTGATGAACAACGGGACTACAGTGCTACAATTTTTAATATTATGAGTTTTTTTATATTATGAGTTTTTTATTTGCCTTTAATATCATGAGTCTTTGCACTGAATATGGTTGGCATCACCACATTAGATGATGCTCAAAAACATAGCTCTGCTCTTGATTTATGAGATCAAAGCTAATATCAGTATAGGTTTAGTTGATAATTATTTTTTTGCAAGTATAGTAGAGAGCAAACAAACTCAGGACCTCAGGAAAGAAGGAACATGCTTTACTACTGAGTTCCATATATAGTCCCAAGGTTGATAAACTCTGAAGATTATATCCTAATATCAAACATGATCATAAGATATATGTTTGCTTGATATGCTATATAAAAAACTAAGAGGTTATGTATTAGTGTTATGCTCCTGGGTAACACTAGAAGCAGTAATAGTATCTGCTACACAAACAATATATGTGCTATTATATCTTTCTTTTATCTGGGGAGTCGAGGTGTCTCGCGAATGATGTTCAGGAGGCCTTTGAGCCCCTTCCAGTGATTCTTAGCCAAGTATGCCAGCAATTCAATGCAAGGGCCAAGGACACAGGGATACTCAGGTCCTGTGGTGCCAGGGATTACAGGGGCCCCTTCAGCAGAGCTGGGGTCTCCAGGGCTGCACCTCCTCTGGCAACACTCAGAGACTATATAACACAGGGGATTACAGGAGAGTCATCTACATGCAATGCATGTATGTTTTTTTTTTAAAAAAATGCTTATTATAGCTAAGGTAATGTGTTTGTAATGGTATAGGCCTTCATGGTATGGGTGGATACAGTTCCCTCCCCTCACCACCAACAAAGTGTCCAAGATCCTCCACCCAGGCCTCTGAGTCATCCCCAATAATATATGTGTCTTAACTGCACTATTATTTAGAGACAACGTTTCAAATTCATTTATCCTGTTATAATGTGGCCATTCTCTGAAATCCATGTGTATGCATCTCATTTGATATAAGAGGAAACTGAGGCCTGAGTAGTCATGACATTCCCAGGTCACATTGATTAATGGAACTTCTAGAGTTCTACTCTCTCCACCTCAAGAACATTCCCATTCCATCGGCAAGTTTCACTGTCCTAGGGATCCGGGCAGAAATAAGAATGAGACCCATATAACATAGGCACAAATGTTCAAAAGTCTAAACCAAACAAACTGGATAAAATATGTGTCTATTCACCTTCTCTGACATCTTCATAATGGCCTGGAAGGGATTGTGAATTTCAAACTCCCCTAGTTCTAGCCAGATGACTCATCAGTGCAAGACCTTACATCTTTGGATCTTGCCTGTGACCTTCATTTCATTTCTCCTCATGCCCATCTCTAACCCAGTCCAGGAGGGTGTTCACACATGGGGACAGTCCACAGTCTCAGATCTGTTCATCTGCACCATCTTGTCCTCCAACAGCTGACTCTCAGCACCTGATTATCCAGACCTGGTCCTGCACCTCATTCCTGGGTTCTCCAGAAGAATGGCTGGAGGAAGGTCTGACAGGACCTTGAAAGGGAAGGCTCTCTTTTCTGACCCAACTATCCTTCTGGTTGGTATAACATTTACCATTGGGACTTGATTATCCCAGGGAAGAAAGGCAGTTAAACCAGTTGCCTTAGTAATATGAAGCATCACAATCCTTCTTTCTCATTAACTCCATTCCATCACCACCATAAAAGTAGTCCAGTCATTTTGTAGATGTATCTCAACTTCCAAAGCAAGAACAGAAACAAATAACAAAACAAAAGAAAACAAAAAACCTACTGTTTTAAATTGATTTAGAGATAGGCATAGTTATAGTCAAGCTCATCAAGGGGGTTGTAGAGAGGAAATTGCCAAAAGTCATTCATAAAACAAAAATATTCTTTTTCAAAAACTAATTCACAAACCAAACAGTAAGACTTTGACATTTAAAGACCAATTGTGTGCAGAAGACTAAAATGAATGCATTAAAGAAAAGGTCCAGAAATTAGGAACAAGGGTCTGTCTCATAGAGACTCACCTTCCTTCCATTTTCTTATTCTGGTTCCCCTAATCTATCTACTCTCAGTTCCCAGCTATCTGAGTTCCAAACATAAACTTCCTTTCTCCTGTCCCATTTACCAGAGCTGACATTTGCAAAACATCGTCAGTGAAGACTAAGGACAAAGTGAGCCACCGTGCTTGCTCAGTAGGCTTGGTGAATGCTACTGTGCTGGAGGCCCAGCTCTGTCCCTGAGAGACGGAGCACAAGAGAGAGTCACAGTACTGCTGAGCACTGCTGGGAGTAAGCACAGAGCCAGGAATATCCCCCAGATACCACCCCCTGTACCCAAACTCCCTCACACTAAAAACTAAAAGGGGTGAGATGGGGGCTAAGGACAAAGCAAATGGAAATAACCAGAGAAAAGTAATTAACTTAAATATTGGACCAGGATGTGACTCAGTGGTAAAGCAGAAGCCAACATCTTGTGTGAAGCCCTATGTTTGATCCCCAGCGCTGCAAAAACAAACCAAAAAAATAACAACTTAAATATGGCCTCACTACTAGAACCAGTTTACAGTATGTTAACTCCTGCGGGTTCCAATTTCCCAGATAGCTCACAGAACATCTTTCCAGAAGGGCTCCCTGTCTACCAGCTCACTCTCAAACTCCCAGTGAGGTCTGGCCTTGTGGGTGGGCACCAGCTTTCCACATGCAGTTCATAGATTCCTTTGGAGTCTCTCACACAGTCCATGCTGCTGCCTGGAAAGAAAACCTCCTGTGAAACTAATTATGAGGATTTCTGTCAACAAATGGCAATGATGGTCTATCTCCACAGCTAAAACATTGAGGGAAGAAACTTTTCTCTCTTCCCCAATTACAAGGCAATGGCCATGAGTCCTAATCTATTGTAGACTGACCATACTGCACTGTGTAGGCATCAGCATAGCATTAAAGCCACCAAGTTAAGCTTAAAAAATAATTGAAAAGGAAATTATTTCATTACTGCAGATGAAGGATATTTACTATTACTATGAAGGGAAGTGATCTTTCTCTTTTTTGCACCAATCGGAATCTCCTGTCAAAGTTGATTACAGGGACTGAGGACATAGTTCCAGAGGTTATGCTTGCCTTTCATGTGGCTTACTCTGGTTTTACCTATGTTCCTCCGAGCATGCTCAGGCATGATCTTTGAGCATGGAATCAAGAGTAGAACCCAAGTACCAGCTGTTCCCCACCCCATCATCACCATCACTACAGTGGACTACAGTGAAAACTGCATTAGTCACATTGTCAAGTTCTTGAGTACCCTGAGGCACATAATTCCTTATTGGACAGCAGAGACTGGAATATTGCTGTCATCACAGGGTTAAGGCCCTTGCCTTGCATGTTGCCAACCTAGGTCCAATCCCTATACCAAATATGGTCTCCCTCAGAGCCTCACCAGGAGTGATCCCTTAGCACTGTACTGGTAATAGGCCCAGAGAAAGCTGAGAGTGGCCCCCAAACAACCAACAAACAAAATTGATGGATGGGGTAGAGAGATAGTGCAGAGATAAGACTCTTACCTTGTATATGGCACAGTCTGGTTATTTGGTCCCCTGAACACCATTGAGTGTGACTCAAGAACCCCCAAATAAAATAAGAATAAATAAAAGTTGATAGATGAGAGAGAAAAGTCTCTAAGAGTAAATTGCAAGTTGAGCAAATAAAGAGTAAAAAAGAATGTCTTGATGTATTGAGCCCTAATGTATACCATTTTGATGGAACAGAGTAGAAGAAATGAGCACAAATAGGAAAGAGAGATTAAGAGAACATCAAAGTTGGTCTTATTGCTTTAGTAATCAAATCTGAGTAAGAGATCTGGCCAGATCTGTAAAGAGTGCTACAAATTATTACCAGAAATACAGTATATGTCTTATATAGTTGACTATATAGGATGTTAGTTAACTACATAGAAAAATCACATATTAAAAAGTGGTATATCACTCTAGCCCACTGATGTACCAAAAGTGGCACACATTTGTTTGGTTTTAACATAAATGCTTGTAATCTCTTATATAAGGGCTTAAATGGCTGCAGAATGAAACACAATAATCTTCACACACCTTGGTCTTATGGTGGTGGGAAGGTGCATGGTGGTGGCATTGGTGTTTGAATACAATGAATTATTGTGAACAACTTTATAAAAATAAAATTAAATTTAAAAATAAAAAGTGGTATATCAGAGCATGTTCTAAAATGGTTAAAAGGAGTTATGAAAGTTTTCATAAACATTTAAGTTATACAGATATATAAAGATATATTAAAATGCAGGTAGACCTACATTTATATTGCCTGATTCTAAGCATTACCTTTAATTTTAATTTGTGGTTATTTACATACAGAAATATTGATTTGCTCATATAATTCAGATAGATAACTTTCAGCTGATTTATTCTTCCTTCCAAAGGTTTCCTTCGGGGAAACTGATTTTTCTGAGGACTTGGCTGCCACTGGTCCTTCCCTGTTGCTGATCTTTGATCTTCTGTGTAGATGACAAACCTGCAGCTGTGGATGACAGCAAGGCACAAATCTGCTTCAGGCACACATGGATCATGGTGAAGAAATAAAAATCAATGTCACTGAAGAAGCAGGAAAGTATTTTCCCCTTTCTTAAATAATGAATCGCACACATAGGTGCGCATAGCAACATGCTACATGCATATACACCTCACAACATTGAAGGACCCTTCCGTCCTGTGACAAAGCATATTTCCTAACCTATTTTGAACGGTCACCTATCTTCCTGTCCTCCATCCTGAATTATAAATGGATTTCCACAAAACTATTTTATGCCTCTTCCCATCCTCCACCCTGAATTACAAGTGGATTTCCGCAAAACTATTTCATGCCTGTGGTGAAATGAAAATACAAAGTTCAATTGACAACAGTCTAAATGCCATAGGGAGATAAGCAGAGTTTGATTAAGACAAGGAAAGAAATACAAGTCCTATCTACCTGAAGATAACCTCACAGTGGCTGCGGGAAACCACTGCCAGCTTCCTGCAGCTACCTCTTTCCCCTTCTCTCTAGTGCCCTCCTGTTTTTCCTGGGTTCTTTGGTCCAGTCTAGAGTCCAGGGTCCATCGTTATTCTCCATGAAAACCTTCAACTTCTGCACTGTTTTCCTTAAGGCATTAAATTCTAACTCTCTAAGACCCCTAATTACCCACCTTCTGTTGCTCTGCATCTGAGTTGTTGGGCATTGGTACGCAAAATTAAACCTAGATATTGCCCTACCTCGAACTCCTAGTCCTAAAAAAATCAACCTCCTACCTCCCCACCCCCCTTCCATACCACACACCTGGCAATACTCAGGGCTTTTTCTGGCTCTACACTCATGAATTGTTCCTTCCAGTGCTTGGGGGACCATAAGGGTGACAGCGATCAAGCCCAGATTGATTGCTGCAAAACAAGTGCCTTACCTACTATACTATCTCTCAAGTGTTCAAAAATGCCCTTTATACAATGTCACAACCATGCTACATTTTGGTGGATTTCTTTTTGCATTTCAATAACACTATCTTGCATTTTCTTCTCTATTCTTGATTCTGCTATCCCATACTAGTTCAAAACTCTTAGCTGGGCCTGGGGAAAAAGTTAAGGGGTCAGGAATTCATCCTTTGCATGTGCAAGACCAGGAGTTCAATCCCCAGCATTCCTCTACCATACCCTATCCCTAGCATCACTGTTGTGGCCCTTATGGCATTGCTGCCTCCCAGAGTACCATATTGCCAGGTGGATTGTTGAACCATCCAGCCCAGTTGACTGAGTATCCCTGGGAATGACTTGCTGACCCCAGCACTGTTTAGGGGGTAAGAAACAAAACAAAGACACTCAAAGCTGAATATCTTGCTTAGCTGAGAAAATAGAAAGTATTCAAAGGAAAAATTATTGATTTTCAGATCTACCCATCTGCAAACTTCTCATTCCCATCAGGGACCAAAGCCCGTGCTCTGGATCCCAGCTGCCTTAGCTACCTTGAGGACTTTGCTCAATCTTGAACTGTTTACAACAATGTACAAATAAGCTCTAGCATTGTCCATTTTTAAAAACCTCCCTTGATCTTATCATCTGTCCTGCTGCTATGTATATGTGTGTGATATATATACGCACATGTATATGTGTGTATATATATACATATATACATATCAACCTATATATATTTATATACAGATGTATCTTCATCTATATCTAAATGTTGCTCTGTCCCCATTCATAGCTAAATTTCATTTCTCTACCTCCTAACTTCTTATTCCCCCCACAGCCTTCTTCAATCTGGCTTATGCTACATTCCATCAAAACTGTGATGAGTAAGTACTACAGCTTGTTCTAAGGAGTTCCACATAGTAGATCCAGTGCATACCACTTCTTATTTTTCACATTCACAGCTTCCTTGAAACATCCTGTCTTTTTTCTTGATTGCTGACATACCATGCACACTATCAAGATTTTCTTTCTCTATCTGATGTACTCCAACTTTTTTCATATTTCTCCTTTACCAACTTTTAAATTTAGGGATTCTCTGTTTTCATCCTGTTCCCAAATTACTCCAAACCTCTTCTCTGAGCTACAGACATTACTTTTCAACTTCCAGTACAACATCTTAAGTTAAATATTTCACAAGAATTTCATGTATATAACAGATAAATCGAATATATAAGCTGAAGTTCATTCATTTTTGTCTGACAAAGTGTCTAGTGTTTGGTATGACACCACTTTCTACTTAATCACTCAAGTCAGAATTTCTCATACCTAAACAACATCAAATCCTGTTGTTTATTTTTTTCTTTTACCTGCAAAATATATCTATGGACTTAGTACAAAGTTGCTGTTTCTCTGACTCACTAGAAATCAAAAGCAGCTGAAAGGATGGAAGAAAGGAAGGCAAGAAGGAAGAAAGAAGGTCACAAATTATTTTCTCAGTAAATGAAAAAGAAGGGCTACGGCCCTAAATCGCGAAATATGTGATAAGATTCAACAAAAACAACCCCCAGGACTGCCTGCAGAACTGAGCTAACCAAATGGCAGAGGGTATGAGGAATGATGGCTGTGACAGGAACTGGGGCAGAGATAAAAAGGGATCTAAGAATGGTGGTAGCAGATATTGGCAGGATGATGGCAGATATGAGGTAGTAACATATACCTAAGACATTAGCATCAATGCTACTGTATATTACGGTACTTCAACTTGAAAAAAGCATCAAACAAAAGCGCAAACCTTTATTTTGGGTGTGTGTGGGGGGGTCACACCTGGCAATGCTCAGGGGTTACTCCTGGCTCTGCACTCAGGAATTACCCCTGGCTACCTTTGGCGGTGCTCAGGCGACCATATGGGATGCTGGGAATTGAACCCAGGTCAGCCGCGTGCAAGGCACTCTCCCGCTGTGCTATCATTCCAGCCCCTCAAACCGTTTTCAAACGAAATAGTTCCTGTCCAGCCACCATTAAGCTCTCGAGCGCATGCTCGAACACACACACACACACACACACACACACACACACACACACACACACACCAATGAAAAATAGGGGAGATCATTCAGGAGTGTAATTAGCAAAAGTGAGAGAGGGGTCATGGATATAAATTTAAGATCTATCAAAGAATGTTTGGGGTTTTGTGGATTTGTCTGTTTGTTTTTGTGAAACTCCAGGGACCAAACCCAGCCTCATGTACAAGTTATGTGTTTTATCACTGAGTCACATCCCCAGCCCAGCAAATGTGTTTATTTGTTGTTATTGTCATAGCTTTGTTTATGTGTCTTTGTGGTGCTGAGGATTGAACCGAGGGTCATACACATACGTATAAGACAAGTGTTCTACCACTGAGCTATATTTCGACTTCAGAAACTATTTTTGTTTGTTTGGGTTTGGTTTGGTTTGGTGTGTTCGCGTGATTTAGTTTAGTTTGGGGACCATGACCAGTGAGGCTCATGAGCTCCTGGCTCAGTGCTCAGGGGTTGCTCCTGGGAATGTTCAGGGGCCTGGATGTCCTCCATGCAAAGCATGTTCCAGTCCTTGATCTTTTAAAGGTGACAGGTATATATTTTTAGTACTAAAACCCTGTTTGCAACAGCAGGAACAAGGTGCACATGCAGGCCATCAGCATACCCCTGGAACACATTTGGTTCTGAGAGGCAGGGAGGAAGATCTAACTGTGAAAGTAGATGACAAGCTATAGCTACAGAAAGTAGTCTATCTACAAGAGAACAGGAAAAGAACACTGCATTGTTAATATTCTCTGCTTTTTTCCACTGGTCAAAGAGAAATAAAAGCTAAACAAAATTGCATAAAATCAAGAATAAATAAAGTTCATGCAAAAAAAACAAACAAAAAACTTTTCAGCTAATTTGGTAGATGGTCCCTTCCATCTACTAGATGAACAAAGAAGGAGAATAAGAAAATCCTAGCAGTTTCAAAGGTAAGGAATTAGAGTGCTCATAGAATCCATGCAAAGATGATACACAAAGAAAATAGAAACAAAAGGCTGATAAACACAGTGGCCAAAAAATGTTTGTAGAGAGCAGCTGAAAACAATGATCAAGGATTTTACCACATCCTTTCAAATGAAATGAACAAATCACATATATGAGTAATGACTATAAAGCAGAGAAAAAAAACTTGGGGAACAGATGTTAACACAGCAAGAAGTGAAACATGAGTTGACAGAGCACATGGAGAAATGGGGGTGGGGGTAGGGGGAAATAGAGCCATAAGGTCAATGAAAAAAAAATGAGAGGAAAACCTTGGGCAGATAGGTCCTACCACAGTTCCAGAAAAGGGCATATCTGGTGTAAATGAGGAAATATAACATGAAAAAAAGACTGAAGAAAGATGCAACGGGATCAGGAGCAATGATAGATATATAAGGTAAGCAAAGGTGAACCAAGTGTGTCGTTGAAATATGAGGGGGAGGAAAATAATGTATAAATATATAATTATGAAAAAGTCTTCCTAAAACTATAGAATATTTGAATGTACAACTTAAAAGTCCTCCCGTGTGGCTGCTACACTTCATATCACACACCACCCGTACTCTAGGAGTACCACATTTCATTTGATGGGGTTCCAAGTAGGAGGCAACCAATCTTAGAGGGAAATTTTTTTACAGGTATATATATATACATATATATGTATATACATCTACTTATATATATGTAAAACGTATATATAGGGGCCAGAGCGATAGTACAGTGAGTAGGGCAGTTGCCTTGTACATGACCAAACCGGGTTCGATCCCTGGCAACCCATATGGTCCCCCAAGCGGCACTAGGAGTAATTCCTGGGCATCACTGGGTGTGATCCAAACAGCAAAAATAGAGAGATAGGAATTATGTGACAAGAAACCATGATCAATATAATATTGAAATACATAGAATCTCAATTAAAACAGAGTGGAAAAAAAAACCACCAAAAAACCCCATATGTGTGTGTGTGTGTGTGTGTGTGTGTGTGTGTGTAAACACATAGCAGGGCCAGATAAATAGCTCACCGACTGACCTCCACTACCTCCACTACCCAGACACCACCACATTCCAGGCCACTTTCCAGACACTCAGGCCGAGCCTCACACATGAGTGAAACCCCACAGAACCAGGTAAAGCAAAACTTTGTGACCTTGGACTTCAGGCTCAACAGGACCTGGAAACAGAGATCCTCTCCTGCTTCCCCCAATCTCTGGCGCCCCAGGGATCATACCCAGACAACCCCACCCTACAGGCACCAGATAAATACCTTATTGGCCGACCTCCACTACCTCCACTACCCAACCACCACCATGCTCCAGGCCGCTTTCTGTACCATCATAAGACACTTAATACCTATTTTCCATAATTACTGGCACCATATTTGATGAGATTTAAATATGATGTGAACCATGGGAACACCTGGAAGGGCAATTAGAGGCCGCCTTAAAAGCCTCCATCCTTCTCAGAGAGCCCAGCAAGCTACTGAGAGTATCCTGCCCGCATGGCAGAGCCTGGCAAGCTACCGTGGCGTATTCAATATGCCAAAAACAATAATAACAATGGGCCTCATTCCCCTGACACTGAAAGAGCCCCCAATTCGGCAGCATTAAGAAGGATGAGCAAAGAGAGGCTGATAAAATCTCAGGGAAGAACTAGACTGCCAAAACGAAGAAAGGCTAAAATGACTGTCTGTACTTTCAACACACTTATCCTGGCATCGGAAGCATCAATCGAGGACCTGATGGTGCAAGCACAGAAGATCAAATACGATATCATTGGTCTGACCGAGACGAGAAGGCATCAATCATATCACGCTATTTTCGACACTGGAGAAGAACTGTTCCTCGGAACATGCGACAATAGAGGCATTGGTGTCCTTGTCAACACAAATTTGCCCATGAACATTGATTCATTCGAATGCCTAATAACTCAAATTGGGTGATTACACTTGAATGGATGTGGCTCACTGCCAGCAGTTTCTATCTTCATTGTCTATGCACCAACATCCAACTATGATGAAGAAGAAATTGAGAAGTTCTACATGGAACTGGAGAAGTTCTATAAAGAAGACCACACCTTCTACAAGATCATTGTCAGTGATTTCAATGCCAAGATAGGACTGAGAAGGTCGCCTGAAGAACTCCACATTGGGACCCATGGCCTAGAATGGAGTGAACAGGATGAGAGACTGTCTGAGTTCATCATGTCGACCTCAACCATCCATGGTAACTCACAGTTCCAGAAGGCCAAATCTAAACGTTGGACATGGGAGTCTCACGGTAGACAGTTCCACAATGAAATTGACCACATCATATTCAATCCAAGGTTTTCCCTGACTGATGTCTCTGTTGTCCCGAAATTCCAAACAGTATCGGACCACAGTCTACTTTGTGCAAAATTCTACTTCACAGAGTGGGGAGAAAGGACTGCAAAGCTTAAGTTTAAGAAGAGAACTTCCAGAATGACCACCAACTGGGAGCTCTTTGGAACTATTGTAGCAACATGGGAAAATGCCATCTTTGACAACGTTGAAGAGAAATACAATCAACTGTTTCAGTACCTCCATGACTGCGCAAGGAATGCCGAGAGTGGGAAAGCCACAAACAGACGCCTGTCTTTGAAAACTCTCGAGCTCATTAGCCAACATGGTTTGGCACGAGCCTCAGGCAATCACAAGCTAACATCCAAGCTCGAAATGCTGTGCAGAGAAGCGATAATGGAAGACCTCAAAGAAAGAAGAGCAGCAGTGTTGGCTGATGTGGCAGAAGCCAGGAAAAGTATTCGCAATGCTCACCTGTCCTTCACCAACTACAAGACCAAGATGACTGCCCTCTGACGTCCTGATGGAGCTATCATATCTTCCAGAAGGGCAATGGAGAGGATTAATCATGACTTCTACTTGGATCTCTTCAACAGCCATGTCCACCTGCCCACATACCAAATTCCACAGGATGGATATGTCATTCCCAATGTCCTCTCAAGGGTAAAGACACATACAGCACCCAATCCAGACAAGGTCAGACCCAAACACCTGAAGTTGCAGTATCTTCCAATAGTACCCGTCAATACACTGGCTCGGCTCTTCCCATGCTACCTGTCTGAATGTAAGATTCCGTTCCAATGGAAAACTAGAACAACCGTTCTATTGTACAAGAAGGGAGACATCCATGACATTTGCAACTATCGCCCAATCTGCCTGTTGTCTGTTATCTACAAGTTGCTCACTCGAGTCATCCTAAATAGAATAGGCAGAACACTAGACGAAGGAAAACCATGCGAGCAAGCCAGGTTCCGAAAAGGATTCAGCATGGTTGACCATAATCCACACAGTGACCAAGCTCACTGAAGTTTCACGAGAGTTCAAGATGCCGCTTTGTCTAACGTTCATCAATTTAAAGAAGGTCTTTGATTCTGTTGAGATTGAAGCAGTCATAGAAGCCCTACCCAAACAGGGTGTTCAAACTCAGTACATCAAGATCCTCTGCAAGCTGTATTACGGATTCACCACCAGGATCTCACCATTCTACAAGGAAGTGATCATTGACATAAAAAGAGGGGTTCGGCAGGGTGATACCATTTAACTGAAACTCTTCCGTGCCACCTTCAAGAACATCATGCAACGACTGGAATGGGAAGGAATGGGAGTGAAGATAGACGGTCGGCAACTATACCACTTCCATTTCGCTGATGACATCATTCTAATAACAACCAAACATTAGCCAAGCGGCACAAATGCTGGTCGACTTCGAGGAAAGGTCAGACTACAGCTGTTTCTTACCGAAACAATGTTCATGAAAAACAAACTAGTCTCTGACATTCCATTTGCTCTCAATGGAACAGACATCTCTGAATGCAGCAGCTATGTGTACCTGGGTGAGAACTCAACATGAGGAATGACTTGGCACCAGAACTGCGCAGGAGAAAGAGAGCAGCGTGAAACACTTTCAAGAAGATCGAAGAAGTAGTTAAGAGAATGAAGAACCTCCAGCTCAGGGCACATCTTTTTGACTCCACCCTTCTTCCTGCACTAATATACGCGTCATCCTGGGCCCTATGAAAACAGGACAAGAATGTTATTTGGGTATTCCAAAGAGGAATCGAAAGAGCTCTGCTTGGAATATCACATTTCACTCAAGTGAGAGAAGGAATCCAGAGTCCTGACCTCCATCGATGGTCAAGAATCAGGGATGCTGTCTCATTTGCCAAGGTGTTGAAAATCAGATGAGCTGGACACATAATTCGATTTAAAGACGACCGCTGGACTACAGCTATTACCGACTGTATTCCATGTGACATCAAAAGACCCCGTGGTCGCCCACCTACTAGATGGTCAGACTTAGTCAAAACCCTGAACGAAATGGTTTGAGGCTCTTTGTGTTCTTGGAGCGAGCAGAGACCATTGGGCTACACTAGCACGTGACAGGGACGAATGGAGACATTACTGGCGCCAGCTCAAGCAGATTGAAGATCAATGGGATGACAAGTGATACAAGTAATGTTGATGCTATTTTAATTGATAATAATATAAATAATTCACACTTTCCTAGTGAACTGTATCCTTAAGTGTCATAAAGAGCCCTTTTACTCCTACCTTTATACTCAGAGCATATTCTTGATCAGGGATCACTCAGGGCAGGCGCAGGGTCAGCCATGTTCAAGGCAAATGCCCTACGCATGTACTATCTCTCCAGTCCCTTGGTATTTTTTCTATATTTAAAAAAAAAAGATGTCACTGGCAGTCAATTTCCTTTGGTATTTTCCTTGCACATTTCTTTAAATAATAGAGCCTGTGTTATGCTACTTACTAATTACAATGAAAACTTTACATAATACCCAAACCCTTATTTTAAACATTTCAACCTTTTTCCTGCCATAAGCATTGATTAACCTGAAGTATTTTACTTCTACTCCTTATTTCTCCTCTAGCAGATAATTTATATTATATTTATTCATTGGCTTTTAGCTATTAAAGATAAGAGAATCAGCATATTTATGTGTCATTTGTTTTCTTTCCACCTACCTCTGAAAAATTCTTATTAGGTTTTCAGTTTTGCATTATTAAGCACAGTCAGTTTTCATTTTGTTCTCTTATTCAAATCCCCACATTGATTTTACCATTAGATAAACATATCGCTGCTCCCTGACAGTTATCTATCATAGTTCTCAGGTCATCATTTGTTTAGTCTGTCATCTGATAGAATCATTAAGTAGGACCTATGGGAGCACTACACATTCATGTTTTTATACTTGAAAAGCAATTAGAAAGCATCTCTAGATTCTATCTTTGTTTCCTTTAAAGGTATTCTAGCTTTGGGGTCAGAGAGATAGTATAGGATTATCATGCTTAGCTTGCATATTACAGATCACAGTTGGATTTCCAGCACTGCACAGGTCTCTGAATACCAGGCATGACACCCAAACACAGAGCTGGGAATAGCCCTTGAACACTGATAAATGTCACCAACCGCCCACCCCAACCCCATAAAGTGGATTTGGATATTGCTATGGAGAAAGAAATTTAAAGTTATTTTTTCCCATGATAAGTTACTTTATTCTTTTGATAATTATTATTTTTTGAAACCCAGAAGCTTTATTAGGCTATGTGTTTTCTTGGATATTTTCCCCCTGATTATATTGAGGAATTTTAAGTTTTTTTAAATTTTTTTTTAATTTTATAAAGTAGCTTACAATATTTGATTATATTTAATATTGAAACAACAATCCCACCACCATTACACGTTCCCACCACCATATTTCAAATGTGTTCATCCCAAACCCCAACGCCTGCCCCAAAGCAGAACTGAAATTATATATTTTGTATTGTATGTTATGAAAAACTACTGAAAATGATACAAAAATGCATCCCTGTCGCATGTTAGTGTAGTCCAATGGTCTCTGCTCTTTCAAGGAACACAAAGAGCCTCAGACCATTCCTTCAGGGTTTTGAAAAAGAAGTCTGACCATCTCATAGGTGGGCGACCACAAGGTCTTTTGACATCCCATGGAATCCAGTCGGTAAGCTCTAGTCCAGCGGTCGTCTCTAAATCATATTATGTGTCTGGCCCATCTGATTTTTGAAGCCTTGGCAAACGAAAGAGTGTCTCTGATTCTTGACCATCATCGGAGGTCGGAACTCTGGATTCCTTCTCTCACTTGAGTGAAATGTGATATTCCAAGCAGAGCTCTCTTGATTCCTCTTTGAGATACCCAAATAGCATTCTCGTCCTGTTTTCATAGGGCCCAGGTCTCTGAGGTGTATGTTAGTGCAGGAAGAACGGTGGAGTCGAAAAGATGTGCCCGGAGCCAGAGGTTCTTCATCCTCTTAACCACTTTTTCCATGCTCTTGAGGGCATTCCACGTTGCTCTCTTCTCCTGCACAGTTCTGGCGCCAAATCGTTTCTCGTATTTCGTTCTTGACCCAGGTACACATAGCTGCTGCATTCGGAGATGTCTGTTCCACTGAGAGCAAATGGAACGTCAGGGATTAGTTTGTTTTTCATGAGCATTATCTTGGTGAGATTCAGCTGTAGTCTGACCTTTCCACACTCACGGTCGAAGTTGGCCAGCATTTGTGCTGCTTGGCTAATGTTTGGTTATTAGAATGATGTCATCAGCGAAGTGGAGGTGGTGTAGTTGCCGACCATCTATCTTTACTCCCATTCTTTCCCATTCCAGTCATTGCATAATGTTCTTGAGCGTGGCACTGAAGAGTTTCGGTGAAATGGTATCACCCTGCCGAACCCCTCTCTTTAAGTCAATGGTCACTTCCTTGTAGCATGGCAAGATCCTGGTGGTGAATCTGTAATACAGCATCAACATTATAAGGCAAAATAGAAAGTGATACAATCAGGAATAGATACATACCAGTAGTGAGAGACTGTTTCCTTCTGTCTACTATAGATCAAGGAGACAAAAACAAAGTGAAATTGTACTACACCTGAATAATATGCAAAAGATAGTGTTACTGTCAAAACAGAATATATCTTCAAAAAGGCTGTTTCAGCATTGTACAACTGAGACCTAAGCCTGAAAGCATTGTAATCTTCCACATGGTGATTTAATAAAATAAAATTTTTATTTAAAAAAAAGGCATAGGAAATTTATAAGAATCTATCATGTACTAATATGTAAAGAAAATCTCAGTAAGATATACGAAGAAAAGAGATGGGCAACTTACCTGATCACAATGCAGGAAGGGTAGGAATTCACAATAAAAACACATTACACAAAACTTTTATCACTAATATGTAAAGAATAGAAAACTAGAATTGCCCCTAAGTTTGGGTAATTAAATTAAAACTGAAATTAGAGATTATATAGAAAGTAACTTCAATAAAAAACTGTGTAAATGAGTTGCAGGTAAAGAACCAACGAAATATAGGTGGTCATGCGGAATAACTCCAAGCTACAAGATACTTCTATCAATAAAAGAATAATAAAAATATGTGAATTAGTGTTAGAGAATAAATCACAAAATAATCTTGAGAAGAATTATGGACATAAATAATTTTGACAGTGAAAGAGTAAAATTAATAAACATGCGAAAACCATTTTCAGAAAAGAGCAAAAATACAATATAATCTGCTAAGTTCTCAATACCAATAAAGCAGAGGAAGCACAAATGCACAGACTAACAAATGAATTTTTATTTAAGGATGCATGTGACTAGACACTAAAATAAATTATATTCCATGTTTTAACAATAAAATCCCATACTATTCATAAAATTAATCAGGTGACCTAGAAAATAAAATCTGTCAAATCTGACCAGAAAAAAAACAACAGAAAATTCAAATGGTCCAAGCACCACAGAAAAAAAATAGTGTTAAAAATTGGCATTCTAAAATTTATTTATCTTAACAAAAAAGTATCAAGGGCAAAGTTTTCATAGGGATTTCACAGGAAATCAGAAAATCCAAAGCCATTTGAAGTGGTTTTAGGCCATAGTGAAAGAAGGAAAACTCATTGAATTATTTTTTTAAATGCAACAACTTTTTTAATGCCACACAAAGCAGCCTCACTTATGAGCAAGAGTGAAAACTTCCTTAAAATATTTGGAAATACAATATTTTTGGCATAGTATACCAGACTAGGTAAGGTTTATTTAAAAATGCTATGGCTGTGGGTAGGACTGAATCCCTGACATCCCCCCCTTTTTTTTTTCTTTTTGGGTTACACCCAGCGATGCAAAGGGGTTACCCCTAGCTTTGCACTCAGGACTTACTCCTGGAGTTCCTCGGGGGACCATATAGTATACTGGGAATCAAACCCAGGTCAGCTGCATTCAAGGCAAACGCCCTACCTGCTGTACTATCACTCCATCTCCGCTGACACCCTTTTGGAAAACAATTATTCATTCCTATGAGTTGTCTATGAGGGAGACATTAATTCATCTGAGCATGTGCTTATTAATGTCTTCTAGTACACACCATTGCATAATGTTGAAGAGTTGCATGCTTAACTCTAAATATGAAGTATGTGCCATTTCTCCGCGCCCGCACCCCCAGAATGACTGACGAAGAGGATGGAGCTGCTTGGGACACCGGCAGCCCACCAGCAACCTGCAGTATGTGACTTGAGAGTTTCCGCCAGGTCCCCCGAGCGGGGGCCTAGCGTTTCTCTTTTTTTTTTTCTTTAATCTATCTCTCTTCCCCTCAACCTCTGGGCACAGCACAGCATCTACCCCACTTCTGAGCACAAAATGGAGAGACGCACCCAAGTGCGCGGCGCGGCTGGCGGGGGATCGAGGGCGGGGAAGTACCGGTCTCCGCCCACATCGGACACTTAAAGAGAGTGCAGCCACGTGGGCTTCCCCATTTCTCCGCGCCCGCACCCCCAGAATGACTGACGAAGAGGATGGAGCTGCTTGGGACACCGCAGCCCACCAGCAACCTGCAGTATGTGACTTGAGAGTTTCCGCCAGGTCCCCCGTGCGGAAATCTCTCTCTCTCTCCTTCAACTTTTTCCCTGGACTTTAGACAGAAACCCAGAACCGCGCGGCAGCTGCTGCGGCCGCGCGACCTAATGACATCTTAGTATCAGCAGTATGTAATGGTTCCTTCTTAATGGGTCGGACTTTTGTGGGTGATCCTAACAAGAATAGTAAGTATTTTGTTGAAATATTGAAGGCAATCAAAATGGTAGCCATCTCTCTAGACTGAACTAAGCTATATCCCCACGCCGGCTGAGAAGAAATATCCTTCTTTCTCGGGAAGAAACGTGGCGTGGTGTCAAACATAGTGTGATGTCCATTAAGCAAACAGACCTGGTGGCGTGGGAATGGGAAACAAGGGGAAAAATTAGGTACATGGACCAGCGGGACGCTGGTGGTATCTCGAGCCGGAGCCGATATCAGCGCAAGACCTTTGGTTCCAGAAACTGCTTCCAGACACTCTACTAGACTATCAACTAAGCCAGAGCCCCACGCCGGCTGATGACGGGAAATAACCATCCTCTTCGGTTTTTTCCCTTTGTCAGACAGCGTGGCGATTACTAAACAGGCGTGAACTTGGTGGCGCGGGGCAAGGGGGAAAAAGAAAAGTTATGTAACAAACAGCAGGACTTAATATCTCTATATGCTTAGTAATGGAGAATTATCATTGGCAATAGGACTGTCTTTTTCTTTTTGGGGGGAAACCCCAGCAATGGTAGTGAGTTGTGTGTTGAAACATGGAATGTAATCGAGATAAGCGCAAATGAAGTGAAACTTATCACGTACAAGGGTGGGGACTAGGGAGGTGGGAGGGGGCAGCAGATATACTGGGGGGGTTGGGGATGGAAGATGGGCACTGGTGAAGGGAGGGGTGTTTGAATATTGTATAACTGACATAATCCTGAGAACTTTGTAACCCTCCACTTGGTGATTCAATAAAAAAATAAATAAATAAATAAATAAATATGAAGTATGTAACTGTTTTATGTACATCATTTGGGTTGATTGTAGAATACTAGATCCCAGATGCCTTGCAGATAAACAGGATACTCATATATTTCAATTATTCCCATTCTCCTTTGACAGCTTAAAATAATATTATTTTAAAAACCTAACTAGTCAACTCTTATTCTTTTATTCCAAACAGATGGTTTTAACAATAGGAATAATGATGTTGTACTGACTACATATTCATGACTTAGAAGTACAAAAATTTCACAATTGCCGTTAGAAGTATGCTTTGGAATGCACTTTGTTTTAGAACAAAAAAGATAACTTTTGGTATCTCTTCGGGGATTTCTTCAAAATGGATTACTTACCAGGTTAACAGTCAATAGCTGTTTAAGTTATTTAAAACATAGGCCCATTATTATCCACAAACAATTTGACTAAATTTCAGTAACACAGCAGTGGAAAGACCATAGACATCATCTAAGTGGGAGAAGAATATGGTAGCATGTTTCAATGGATTTCTTCACAACATTTGTCTCTAATAAGTATTACCAGTGTTGGGATACACTCATAAAAATGATTCCCCACCCCTAGATGTATGGTAATATAATTGACATAGCACATTTTGTACGTTTATGGTATACAACATGATAGTCATATGTCTGTACATATTATAAAATAATAACAATAAGTTTAGTTAACATATCCATCACCTCACAGTTATAGTGCATGAGTGTGTGTGTGTTTGTGTATGTATGTGTGTGCGTGCGTGCGTGCGTGCATGTGTGAAACAAAGAGAAATGTTTAGGATCTACTCTTAGTAAGGTCCAAATGTGTGTTATAGTATTTTAAACTATAGTTACAACTAAAAGTTGTACTAAATATTTTATTTTTATTATTTTTGTTTGTTTGTTTGTTTGTTTTGACCACACGCAACAGTGCTCATGGGCTACTCTTGGCTCTGCACTCAGAAATCACTCCTGGCCATACTAGGGATGATACCGGGATCGAATTCAGGTTGGATACAGGCAAGGCAAACACTTTACCCACTGTTCCCTATACTAAGCACTTTAAAAGGTAAAAGATGAGTATTGGGTGAATTTCCTTTCCAATTCTGTAGACTGTCTTTGCATTTTGACACTGCTTTTCTTTTGAGGTGCAGAAGCTTCTTAGTTTAAGATAGTCCCATTTGTTTATCTCTGTTTTTACTCGTTTGGCCAGTGGCGTGTCAGCTTTGAAAATACCTTTAGCTTCAATGTCGTGGAGGGTTTTACCAACCTTGTCTTCCATGTACCTTATGGATTCTGGTCTGATATTGAGATCTTTAATCCACTTTGACCTGACTTTTGTACATGGTGTTAGGTAGAGATCTGAGCCCTATTTTTTAATATAGCAGTCCAGTTTTGTTAGCACCATTTCTTGAAGAGGCTTTCCTTTCTCTACTTCACATTTCTTGCTCCCTTATCAAAGATTAGATGATGATATATTTGAGGGTATGTGTCAGGATAGTCCATCCTGTTCCATTGGTCTGCGGCTCTGCCTTTATTCCAGCACCATACTGTTTTAATTATTACAGCTTTATAGTAGAGATTGAGGTGGGGGGGCAGTTATTCCTCCCATCTTCTATTTCCCAAGAATTGCTTTAGCTATTCATGAGAGCTTATTGTTCCATATGAATTGCAGGAGTGTTTGCTCCATTTCTTTGAAGAATGTAATGGGTATCCAAGGCACTGGTTGAACTCTACAAAAAGAAAACATCCAATCCCATCAGAAAATGGAGAGTAGAAATGAACAGAAATTTTCTCAAAGAAGAAATCCAAATGGCTAAAAGACACATGAGAAAATGCTTTACATCACTAATCATCAAGGAGATGCAGATTAAAACAGTGAGATATCATTTCACACCACAGAGACTGGCCCACATCCAAAAGAACAAAAGCAACAGGTTTTGGTGTGGATGTGGGGAGAAAAGGACTCTCAATCGTTGCTGGTGGGAATGCTGACTGGTTCAGCCCTTTTGGAAAACAATATAGACGATTCTCAAAAAATTAGAAATTGAGCTCCCATTTGACCCAGCAATACCACTCCTGGGAATATATCCCAGAGAGGCAAAAAGGTATAGTCGAAATGACATCTGCATCTGTGTGTTCATTGCAGCTCTGTTTACAATAGCCAAAATCTGGAATAAACAAGAGTGCTCAAAAACAGACGACTGGTTAAAGAAACTTTGGCACATCTACACAATGGAATACTATGCAGCTGTGAGAAAAGATGAAGTCATAAACTTTGCATATAAGTGGATCAACATGGAAAGTATCATGTTAAGTGAAATGAGTCAGAAAAAAAGAGACAGACATAGAAAGATCACACTCATCTGTGGAATATAAAGTAAAAGAGTGGGAGACTAACACCCAAGAGTAGTAGAGATAAGGACCAGGAAGTCTGCCCCACAGCTTGGAAACTGGCCTCACATGCTGGGGGGAAAAGGCAGCTCAGATAGAGAAGGGAACACCAAGTAGAGTATGTTGGGAGGACCCATTCGGGTTGAAAGATATGTGCTGAAAGTAGACTATAGACTGAACATGATGGCCACTTAATACCTCTATTGCAAACTACAACACCCAAAAGAAGAGAGAACAAAAGGGAATGCCCTGCCACAGAGGCAGGGTGGTGTAGTGGGGGATGGGGTGGGGGTGGTGGGAGGGATACTGGGAACATTGGTGGAGGAGAATGGGCACTAGTGGAGGTATGGGTAAACTATCATTGTATGACTGAAATGCGAACACAAAAGTTCATAAGTTTGTAACTGTACCTCACGGTGATTCACTAATAATAAAAAAGGTAAAAGAACTAAAAGAAATCTAGCATCTATAATAATTAAGGAATATGAACTAACTGCTTTAAGGATTTGAGAAATCATATACTGTAACTATAGATTCTACTTTAGAGACCTAAACTTTAAATTACAAATATGTAATTCATAGAAAAACATTCATTTATGCTATATATTTATAATAGCACTGTAACAACTGTAGCACTGTCATCCCATTGTTCATCGATTTGCTCCAGCGGGCACCAGTAATGTCTCCATTGTGAGACTTGTTATTACTGTTTTTGGCATAACGAATACGCCACGGGTAGCTTGCCAGGCTCTCCAAGAGGGACAGAGGAATTGAACCCGGGTCAGCCATGTGCAAGGCAAACACTCTACCTGCTGTTTTATAGCTCCAGACCAGGTAGGGTGATATCAAGGTTTAATTTCTCTAGAACGATTCTAGGTTGTATACATAAACAGAAAGATATTTTAGGGAATTGGTCACTTGTGGAGGCTAGGAAGTCCAAATCCCCCATGATGGGCTGAAAGACTGGAGACCAGGAAAGAATAAATGCCTCAATTCAACTCCCCCAACCATCTGCTGGCAGAATTCTTATTTGAAGCCCTCTTATTTAGGTCTTCCAAGACTAAAGGATAATCACACTATGAAGAACAAGAAAATTTACTCAAAGTCTCTTATTTATTTATTTTAAATTTAATTTTATTTTTATAAGGTTGTTCACAATAACTTATTACAGTCACTATTCCAACAACAATCAAAATCACCACCATTACACCTTACCCACTACCATTATTTCGAATTATCCCAACCATCACCTAAGTCTGACCCAATAGCAGGCCTTAAATAATTTATTTTGTATTGCTTGCTATGAATAATTCTCTAAAAATGATCAAAAAAGATTTCCTTAGAAGAAAGTGTGTGCAGAGAGTTGTATCTCACCCTGAACCTATTATGTAAGAGATTAATAACATGCTGTTATAGAATGAACTTTGTGTGCTAATGTTTTTTAATCGAGATTGGTTGCCATCTACCTTACATCCTATCCAATATGTGCGACTCCTGGTACATCAGTGATATAGAGTATGAAATGCTCCAGGAATTCTAAAATTTTAAATAAGGTGATACAGCTGGAATAAAAAATTTAACTGGATGGTGACTTTGGGGTCTGAGGTATTTCTCTCAAAGTGATTTACTTTGTGTCAACTTCATCCAAGAACACCCACACGGGATACTCAGAATTATGTCTGATTAAACCTCTGGGCTCCACAGCCAGGCCTAGTAAAATTAGCTATCACATTTCCCTGTCAAAATCTGTTGACTTTAAAAAAAAATCTGTTGACTTGGTTTACAATTTTTGGCTAATATAATGTGCATACTAAAACAGAGATCGTCTTACAGACATGCAAGTACATTTATCAAATAAATTCCTGAAAGCAAAATTGCTGTGTCTACAAGAACGCAGTTTTAAATTTTTGATAGGACTTGGCGAGATAGCACAGAGATTAGGCACATGCCTTTGCCATGACTGACCCTGGTTCAAACCCAAGGCCTCCTATGGTCCCCCAAACACTGCTAGGATCCCTGTGAACCCAGGTATGGCTCATTAAAATAAAATGTGATAAATATTGCTGGATTGTCTCCTAACTGCTTTCATCAATTTATACCCCAAAGCATGAGAGTGTCCTCTTGCCTAACTCTTTTCAACACATTACATTAGGAAACCTTTCAATCTTTGTCATTTGGATAGGTGTGATATGAATGAAGTAACTAGTAAGAAACATTGTATACAGGTTGGCAGTCTTATCACATAGGCAGATTGAGGTTGTACAAGGTAGTGTTATCACAATTATGAAGGAATGGGATGTAGAATACAATTTATTTTAGTATTATCATTTAGTATTATCAAAGCAAAGGGTTAGAAATGAAACTTAATCTTTTGTACCTATTATTTTAATTTTTAATGTTTGGAGGATCTTCCAAGTTGTGCCACTGCTCACAAGTCTTGGTCAGCCTGGTTAACATTCAAAGCAGGGGGCCTGAGAATGAGGTGCTGCTTGGGTCTTGGAGTGCCAGGGACCATTCCAAGCCACGCTGGTATTGCTCAGGCTCACCAGAGCCACATCTGGCTGTGCTGGGGTCCTTCAGGGCTAAGTGCAATGGTGCTCAGAAGTCACGTGGTGTTGGGGATAAAATCTGATGTTAGTGGGTGCAGAGGATGTGCTCTAACCCTTTGGTGTCAGCCTTACTCTATTCCCTAACTGACTGCATCTCAAAGGGACACATAAATGTGTTCATCATACTATACAGAGAAATCAGTGTGCTTGAGTATTTATAAATTTGGAGATTCCGTGAAGTTCTTCAGATATAGCCCTGTCGACATCAAAGATCCAACACTGAAATGAAGAGGAGAGGCAGGATTCATGGGCATTTATTTGGAAGGTCAATTTAATAGTGAATGCTTAGATTTGGCAGTCGTGGAGGGGTGCAGCGGGAATTGCAAAAAACACTCTCCATTATCTCCATTTTCTGGCTTTAGAGGTTGGTAGGAATCTAATCTATAAAAGACCAAGACCCAGCCAGATTTAGTTTCCCCACATTGTCCTGCTGATAGTAATTTACATGGTTGTCCTTTTTTAAAAAAATTAATTTTATTTATGATTATTATTATTTTTTAATGAATCACAGTGAGGGTGCAGATACAGATTTACATAGTTTCATGCTTGTGTTTCAGTTATACACTGCTTGAGTACCCATCCCTCCACCCGTGCCCATTCTCCACTGATGACTCCAGCATCCCTCTCACCCCCCCATCCCATCCCTCCACCCCACCTGCCTCTGTGACAGGGCATTCCCTTTTGTTTTCTCTCTCTCCTTTTGGTGTTGTGGTTAGCAATGGAGGTATTGGATGGCCATCGTGTTCAGTCTATAGTCTGATTTGAGCACGCCTCTCCCATCCCGAGCAGGTCCTCCCACCACACTTTACTTGGTGTTCCCTTCTCTATCTGAGCTGCCCTTTCCCCCAGTATGTGAGGCCGGCTTCCAAGCCATGGAGAAAACCTGGTACTTATTTCTACTATTCTTGGGTGTTAGTCTCCCACTCTGTTGTTTTATATTCCATAAATGAGTGCAATTCTTCTATGTCTGCCTCTCTCTTTCTGACTCATTTCACTTATCATGATGCTTTCCATGTTGATCCACTTATATGCAAAGTTCATGACCGTCTTTTCTGACAGTTGCATAGTATTTCATTGTGTAGATGTACCAAAGTTTCTTTAACCAGTCATCTGTTCTCGGGCACTCGGTTTTTTTCCAGATTCTGACTATTGTAAACAGTGCTCCGATGAACATACAAGTGCAGATGTCATTTCAACTATACCTTTTTGCCTCTCCAGGATATATTCCCAGAAGTGGTATTACTAGGTCAAATGGGAGCTCAATTTCTAGTTTTTTGAGGAGTGACCATATTGTTTTCCAAAAGGGTTGAACTTAACGAAGGCTCAAAGCAAAGCAGAACAACAGTGTGTGTTGGCATTCTGAGTCTTGGTTATTCTGATGCACTCTCTTATCTATTCTATCAGACTCACAGTGAATTTTCAAAAAAACCTCTGCTAATGTTCACAATCCTGCTTCTTCCCTACCCACTTTCCCCCATATCCCCCTGCATATTCTTTTTACGCTGCTTTTCTGTTCCTTTCCTTCCTCTTAGCTTCAAAACAATTCACTAAGGACCTTCATAAGCTAGGTAATGTGTTAGGTCCTGCGCATCCTGAGATGAATAAGATACAAAAGTCTCAGTTCTCTAAGGAGAGAGTTTCAAAGAGGAAGGTGTGAATGGATAATTTCTAAACTCCTTTCAATTTTATTACTTGCCTTGATGTAGCTGCTATAAGATTTTATTCTAATCTCCTGAATTTGTTCTTGATATATAGAAATATTTGTCAAAAACACACAGAATATGTTTTCAGCAGCAACAATAATAAATGTTCCAAGCTAGACCTGTAACCAACCCTTTTATGACATATTATTTTGACATTTTTCTAAGAGACCTCATTGGCTCTACAAATGACTCAAATTGAGCAGTATCTGCTCTATCGAGTAGAAATGTTTACTTATTTTTTACATTTCAACCCAGTTTCAGAGGCCTAATGATTGATGAAATTTATTATTTTTTGTTTTGCTCTTTGAGGTCACACCCATTGATGCTCTGGATCTGCACTCAGAAATTACTCCTGGCGGTGCTTGGGGGACCATATGGGATGCCAGGGATTGAACTAGGGTCGACCATGTGCAAGGCAAACACCCTACCTGCTGTACTATCACTCCAGCCCTGACAAAATTTCTTATTTCAGTCATAATTTGTAATATATCTATTCTTAATTAATGTTATACTTATTTCTTATTTTTTCTTGTATCTGGAAAAGTATTACTATATTGTTATCCTGTAGCTCAATATTCTATTCTGTGATGCTTTAGCCACTGAACCATCTACCACGTAATTTTATGTATATATGTATATATATATATGTGTGTGTGTGTCTGTCTGTCTGTGTGCACGCACACACACACTATATATATACATGTATATTTACATACATATATATGTATATAGTTTGTGATGCTCAGGGCTTATTCCTGGTTCTGCACTCAAAAGTTATTCCAGGTAATGCAAGGGGACCATATGGGATGCCAGGAATCAAATTCGGGTTGGCTACATGCAAGGCAAACACTGTACCTGCTGTACTATCACTTCAGCTCCTATATATATTTGAAGGTAGGTTTTTGATAAACAAGGTAATGACAACTTTCTGGATGTTAGAGTAAATTGTTTATTTTTAAGGAAGTAAAATATATTATCACATTATATTTAAGTGTAACCTTTACATAGCAATAAATTAACCTATATTTAATCTAACTAGAAGTGATATAATTTGGTTTCTTACCTTGGGGGGGTTACATCATGATAGTTTAAATAAAGCAGAGTCTTATTTTTATACCAAATTATTTTCAAAGAAGAAAGTTCTTGTCAGAGAATATACTTTCTGTTCACAGAAACAGATGGCATGTAATATTTGACCTTCTCAGAGGGACAAAATTGAAAAGTACACGAGCAAGTGTATAACTGTATGACTTATGAAATGGTGCAGGTGAATACACGAGTTGTAGTTAAAAACTCTCTTAGAGCATATCTCTCATCAAATACCAGACTTGTCCTTTAGACAAGGGGCAGCTTGGAATAAAGGAAATGATGCATTACAGCAGTTTGCTTCTCTTTCATAGTGCTAGTGGAATGAGGAGAAAAATGACAGTGAGGAAACAAAGGACTCAGATTCTAGCTTTTCACGTTGCATATCTATAATGTGCACATCTGTAGCCACAATAGTGAAGCCTTCTCTGGTAAGAGATATGAACTGAGTGGGTTTCTCAATTCACTGTTATTTCCAGTCAGTGGAAAACAGAGCCAAGAAAGGAGAGGAGGAGGGGAAGAAGAAATGTAAAGCATCACATGGACATCTATCTATAAGGATGACTGCTACCAAGTAAACATTAAAAGTATTTGAAGGAATCCAGAGAAACTAGGACTCTTATGTGCAGATTGGTGAGGATGCAATGTGTTATAGCTACTGTGGAAAACTGTGTAGCTCATAAAAGAAAAGCGTTGCCATATGATGCAAAAATTCCACTTCTGGCTCTATATCCAAAAGAATTCAAAGCAAAGTCTCAAAGAGATTTTTGGGTTTCATGTCAATAATTCACTGAGTCACAAGTTAGAAGGAAGGAAGCTGGGTTGATGTTGGGGTTGGGGGAGGTGAAGCAAGATATGATCTAACTGTCCATTGTTGGACAAACTGGAAAAACCATTTACGGCACGGGACAGAATATTTAAAAAGATGCAGGAATGGTACACAGATAAACTATGAGGATATCATCTGTGATATAAGTGAACCACAAAAGACAAACATGAGATACTTATATGAGATATTTAAGAGTAGTCAAATAAATAGAAATACAAAGAGTGGGAGGCATATGGTACTGCAGGGGAAGGGAAATGGGGAATTGACTATAGTACCAGAGAGGACATAATGTTGGCTCTGTAAGACACAAACTGGTTGCACCACCAGGTAAATACACTAAAGGATACTACACTGGATACTTAAGAATGGTTTAGGTAGGGACCAGAGAAATAGTACAGCAGGTAGGGCACTTTGCCTTGCATGCATCAGATCCAGGTTCAATCCCAGACATTCCATATGGTCCTCCAGGCCTGCCAGGAGTGATTTTTGAGTGCAGAGCTAGGAGTAAGCCCTAAGCACCAGGGAGATGTGACTCTAACACAAACAAAAAAGATTAAGATAGTGAATTTTGTTCACCTTCTTGACTTCAATGAAAAAATGAAAAAAATTATTCTTAGAATAGCTAAGGGGGGAAGTGTAGAAAATAATCTCTCTAGCAATCTCTCTAAGGTAAACATGACATCAAAAGTAAAAATCCTGGAGAAAAGGAGATAGTTTAAAGGGTTAGTGTGCATTTTGCATTCAGGAAGCCCAGTTCAATCCCTGGTTCTGTGTGGTCCCCTGAGCACCAAGAGGAACGCCCCGCCCCTGCCCAGAACATGCAGAGAGTAGCCCTTGAGTACCATGGGTTGTGGCACCAGAAAAAAGAAACAAACAAACCAAATGACCCAAAATGTAAAATTCATAGCAATAGAAAATGTCAAGAAGAATATGTTAATGCTGGTCATCTGCTGGTCTTAATGTTATGGCTATTTTTTCATCTCTATGTTTCTATAATAGACACATGCATTTGAATAAAAGGGAAATTTCATAAGTAATTTTTAAGTTAGAAAAAAATAAAACTTTTTTTTCCTTCATTGAAAATTGTGAAAAATCATGAAATTCAATGTTGCTGCAGGTTTGGAAACCCTCAGACGTTGCTCATGGAAGAATCATCTGGTGCAAACATTCTGAAAAGTGATTTTAGTCACATCTATCAAGAGCCTGAAAATGTGAACATTCTTTGTTCCAGCAATTTTATGCCTGAGAATTTTTTAAGGAAATAGACTTGGAGAATGAATGTTTTGCTACAAGATAGCTTATTGTTGATCTCAGTTTGGTCCATAATACTAAGACACTGAAAACAAACTAAAGGATAACAACAGGAAAATGATATAAAATAAATTGCAGTCATACTGACAATCAAATACTTTGTAGCCATTTAAAATAGTGATTCAGAAGAATTATTAACACCATGAGAGTAGTGCTCATGCTATGCATTTAAATTTAAGAGTAGTTTTTAAAATTGTATGAGAGGCATGATATCCCTTGTATCCAAAAAATACAGAAAATATGTAAGTCCAGGAATAAAGACTTAAAAAGCAGACATTAAACTGTCAACTGTGCCTTTTTTCTACTAAATTATAGATAATTTTTGGCAAGTGTAGTAGGTAAAATGCTTATGGATTCTCAAAAGTTAGCTGGGCTCAGAGGAGAACTTGATCATTTTTCAATGTGCTTAAAAATGGATAGGGCACTTACCTTGCATGTGGCTGGCCCAGTTTAGATCATAAGCTTGCCATATGGTCCCTAGCCCAGAAGAAGTAAGATCTGAGCACAGAGCCTGTAGGAAGACCTAAGCACAACTGGGTATGGCCCCCAAAACCAAAAAATTAAAAATGTGAAATAAATAAAAATAGTTCATCTGAGGCACTAAAGGGATGG
The DNA here is from genome assembly GCF_027595985.1 of Sorex araneus. Taxonomy (NCBI): domain Eukaryota; kingdom Metazoa; phylum Chordata; class Mammalia; order Eulipotyphla; family Soricidae; genus Sorex; species Sorex araneus. Next base: position 212,022,669 of record NC_073313.1, on the reverse strand, counting down.
CACAGTGGGAAGGGCACTTATCTTGCATATGGCCTACCTGGATCCCATCCCTGGCACCATATGTTGTCCCCAAACTCAACTGGAGTGATCCCTGAGTGCAGAGCCAGGAGCAAGCCCTGAGCATTACCAGGTGTGCCCTTCCCACCTCCGTTCTTTAAAAAAAAAACCCAGAAAACAAAAATAAAACATGTGAAACATCCAAAATTTTTTTTATTCTCTGGCATCCTTCTAATGAAACGCAGTGTTTTCATATGAAAGAAACAAAAGGAAATAAAGCCATCTCCTCACCTGGCATAACAAAATGAACTGACAATTTTGTTAATGAAATTAATAGTTAAATGTGACTTTCATGTTCTTTTCTAGTGAGTGGAAACAAAAATATCACTAAGTTAATTGAAGGCAAAACATTTTCTCATTTTCATCTACTTCAATAATCACTCCATTTTCAGAATTTCACTTTATTTCTAAGGTCACAATTTTCCTCCTACCCCTCTAATCTTTCTCATACGTTTAGATAAGGAATTTTTGCTTACATTTATTTATGTAATTTTGTGGTTCTGGGCATTTACTCCAAAGCCTCATACTTGTAGAGCATGTTCTTTACCACTGAACCACATCCTGTGCCCTTCTATTCCCTCATCTCAACCCTTCATTAAGTTCCTATCCTTTCCTTCTGTACTGATGTTTTCAGTGTATGTATTAAGTGGCCAGTGACGTGAGTTTTTCTACCCTGTCATCTCTTGAAAATCCACTTTTAAAAAGTGGCCCATTTGGATAATGGGAACTAGCCCCAGTCCATTCATTTTGGGTTGAACATGTAATTCCACGTAGAGGGCTAGATGGCAGCTCTTCATATAAAGGTCTTTGACACTTTTTTTAAAAAAAATTAATGGAAACAGTATATGAATAAATTGTTAATGAAGGATAAAAAATTATCTCCTTCCTTTAGCTGACTCCTTTAGAATTGTCCTATAGTATGAATATCAATTTATATGAGATTACATAGATCTGAAGGCTTATGGGATAAGGAAGATTCAAATAATCCTACTTATGTCATTTTGAGCAGTCTTAAAAAAATATTTAGTGCTACCCAAGGCCACTAATTTGGCAGAATTTTAAACTCACATTTTTAAAGATAGATTATTGCCTTCTGGACCTAAACATTGACTTGTAGTGCCTGTGGTCTAGTTAAAAATAGATGCTAACAAATGAAATGAAACTAATTTATGTCACTAAGAATTAAACATCACTCTGTTCCTGCAAAAGATGATTTAGCTTGCTAATGCTTGGGGTAAAGGATTCATATCAATTTTACAAACAGGAATCGTTCTGAACACTAGTTCCTTCCAAGTTATTTCCCTAAGGCTTTTTTGTAAGAGAACTCGAATCGATGTAGAAAAGGAGAAGATTGCCTACATGGATGATTCAGTGGGGCACCAAAAACATCCATCTTACTAATGCCAACAGATTCCTTTACTTCCTTCCACCCTTCTGTGGGAGTTCTCTGAGCCACAGCGAGCCTCAAAAAAACATGAAAACTCATTAAAGGGGATGAAATATTAGGCTGGAACACCCCTAGGGAGAATGAGCTACTCTTCTGAGGAAGGAGGAGTCCAATAAAACTCAGAATCTGCGATACTGGGAGACTGGGGTGGGAGAACAACAAAGGAAAGAGAGGTGCCCCAAATCTGCCTCCCCAAATTACACTCTGGCTTCAACCTGTGTCTTTTCAGTTTCCATCCTGCTCTATTCCTTCCTGACCAAGCAGCCAAAGGGGGAGCAAACAGCTGGGTTGGGGGTGGGGGGAGAAAGCAAAACCAAGGAGTCATCTTTCTGGCTCCAGAGAAACATCACTGAGCACAGCTTGGCATCCCTGAGGAAGGTTTGTGAAGAGCACTCTGGGGATCATCATCTATTACAGGCAGACTAGGGTAGGGAAAAGGACTGGCAGATGGAGAAGCTGCACTGGGATACATTCTCAAAGAAATCTTAGCCCTTGGGAACACTTTGAGATGAACCAGGGCTAGAGGATCGTGTCTCCGTAACTCGGCATTGACCAGGACTGAATGCAGAGCACCCTAGGACAGGAGGGAGGTCTTAGGGAAGGAAACTCTTTCTTGAGGCAGTGGAGGAAGAGACAGTCATGAAGTCATCCCGTGTGTGTTGATCCTACCAGATGGGGAATGAAGACTTTGGCTTCTCAAATGAGACTCAAAAAGCGTCTACTACAGTGGAACACTCATACTTACCATACACGGGCTTTGACAGTCATAGTCATGCCACAGACATTTGGATACTAGAGAAGTCTTTTGTCTTTCAAATTGCTCATCCTGTCCCAGCTGAAAAAACAGGTATAAAATTATTAGAGCTTTCACAATTACCTTAAATCCCATTGCTCATTGATTTGTTCGAGCGGGCACCAATAACGTCTCTCATTGAGAAACTTATTGTTAGTGTTTTTGGCATATCCAATATGCCACAGGTAGCTTGCCAGGCTCTGCCGTACAAGCGCAATAAGCTCCGTAGCTTGTCGGGCTCTCCGAGAGGGGCGGAGGAATCGAACACGGGTCGGTCGAGTGAAAGGCAAACGCCCTACCGCTGTGCTATCACTCCAGCCCAATTACCTTAAATACTAATTTTAATTCTGTAGGAGAACTGACAAGGAATCTCCATAATGAAACCCTACCTGTGGCCAAGGAAAATGTAATTATGTGACAGCTATCTGTGAGATTCTGCTGTTACTCATAGGTGCATTTAGTTTATTTTTATTTATATTTTAGCCACACTTGGCAGCGCTTTGAGTTTATTCCTGGCTCTGCACTCAGGGATCGTACCTGGTAGGGCTTGGGGAACCATATGGGTGCTGGGAATAAATAGTATCTGGATCATCTGCGTCCAGTGCAAATGCATTCACTACCTGCTGTGCTCTCTCTCCAGCCCCAACGTACTTCAATTCTCCATTTTTATGAAGTACATCTTTCATTTTGAAACAATGTCAAAATTTGCAGAACTTTGTAAGAAAGGTAAGCAAAATTTTAGCTATTTTAACCATTAGATAGTAAATTTCTCAATTTCTCCCCTTTACTTTGTTATCCTCTAGTATTTTAGTGTGTATTTTCTATACTCAAGAGTCAGACCTAACTATACATAGTCAACCAAGATTAGGAAACTACCATCAACATTTTACTGCCTTCAAATTCTTTAGACCTTTTTCAAGTTCTATCAGTGTTTCAATTTCATTTATAGTAAAAGGATTCTAGTCTGGAACTTAGTATGGCATTCAGTTCTATGACTGAATCTTCAATCTGGAGCCATTCCTTGATCTTTCCTTAACTTCTATGGCCCTGATACTGACATTTCTAGAATTTTTTAAATGTGCCTGTCAGTAATTTTTAGAATGTGCCTGTTTAGCTTAGCTTTGTCTAATGTTACTTTATAGTAAGGTTATGCTCCTTCAGCAGGAATCACAAAAGTGATGCCTTGTCTCATTACATCTGTGTGTGTGTTTGCTTTTTGGGTCACATCTAGTGATACTCAAAGTTCCTCCTGACTCTTAACTCAAAGTATTCCTGGGGGTACTCTGGGGACTCTTTCCTTCCTTCCTTCCTTCCCTCCTTCCTTCCCTCCCTCCTTTCTTTCCTTTTTTTGCTACTCCGGATCCTAGGCTGAGGGAGGGATAACTGGTTGGGGTGGGGATTGAACCGGTGTCAGTCATGCAAAGCAAGCATCTTTTTTTTTTTTAAGATCTAGAAACTTAATTTTTTAAAATTATTTTTTAGTTCACAATATTTGATTACATTCAATATTTAAACACCAATCCCATCACTATTACACTTTCCCATCACCATATTTTGAATGTTTCCATCCCGAACCTCAGTCCTTGCCCCAAAGCAAAACCAAAATATATTTTGTATTGTTATGAAAAACTGCTGAAAATGCTACAAAAAAGTATCCATAGAGGAAAGAGTGTGAAAATTGTTGTATTTCACCAAGGGGCCATTAAGCCAGTCTAAGTCTATAAAAAAAAAGATTGTTTGCCTCCTACTATTTTTAAAAATTTTTTTATTAGAGAATCACTGTAATGTACAGTTATAAACTTATGAATTTTTGTGTTTGCATTTCAGTCATACAATGATCCCTCCACCCATCTGTAAGAAAACACGCAACCCGGAGATTCTTCTTGCAGTGTTTTATTCAGAGACCTTCTCGGGAAAGAAGAGGAACAGGGAGGAATCCCCCTAGCTAGGCAGCTTCCCTCCTTATATACCCCTCGCTGCCTGCTTACGCCCAAGTGTCTGCAGCTGATAAACTAGTTACAGCTAGTGGCGTGACAAGACATCCTGATTCCTTATCAGGTGTTATCTACGAAGCATGGTTCCGTGGCGGCTCTCCACAGTTCCCCCTTTTCTGTTTTAGAACAATTCTTTGTAGCGACCTCGGCCCCCTTGGCCTTACCCGTCATTGGGAGCCCTCTCGCTTGTAGGTTCCTGTCTTAGGTTGGTCCAAGGGTCAGGTGGGGTATAATGCACCCTTTCAAACTCAACTACAGGAGGTCCCCTGCAGTTAAGGGCTCTCAGCTGCATAATACTTTTGCTACATCCGGCTAGACCTGATTGTTCTAAGCGAGATTATTGTTTCAAAGTTGCAAGCCAAAGCTTGGGGGATTGCTGTGCCTCCAGGGCCGGGATACCTGTAAATATCACGCCTTTGTAAGAAGCTGTTCTTGCTGCATTTTATATAGACACCAGGCAAAAAAAACCAAAGCAGCAAGAAGTAATAAGGATAGTACTGCTCCCACCCCCACCCACTCTTAGATAAAATAGAGGGGACTTTCTATTCTGGTTTTATCAAGATGGGTAAGGACAGGATTAAAGCAGGCCATGTTGTAGCAATGGCCCAGAAAGCTGCTTCTTCAGCTCGTACTGACACAGGAACCAGGCTGAGCAGGAGCACCAGTCCGCACATCCTGGTCTACTGGAGGCGCGGTCTTCTGTGTCAGGAGTTCAGGAATCCACACTGGTTTTACCCCGTCCTGCGGAAAAACACAAACAAAACTCCTGGCTCAGGTTAACACGGGGTCCTTGAACTATCTTAGTAAGGTTGCCTCGGCAGTCCTAGGTACAACCCAGCTCACGCTTGAAAAATAACTCTAAAGTTACTAGAAGCCTCCGCAACCGGGGCTTTTATCTCCATGTCTGAACAGAAAGAGTCAGAGAGAAGCTCCAACACGAAAAGACATCCCAGAGATAAACAAGGCGCTCCTGCCAAATCATTCCTTTTTTCTTCAGGAACCTGTGAATTTCAAGGAAAGGGTAGAAGTAAAGTATTATTAATTCAAAATATGGAGGCCTGGTATTGTCCGATCCACGACCTGAAAAATAAGAGTATAAGGAAAGGTCTTAATGTGACCTCATTAGATGTGTAAGGAGCTAGAGGCCTTTGCTCTAGGTCCTCTGACACTGGCTCCTCCTCTTTCCTTGTGACTTCCAGCTGAAATCAGTTTGGCGATGAATCAGAGCTGGAATTTGAAGGGTTGTGAGACTCTGTTGGTCTGAGATCCAAATCAGGTGGTTGAATTCTGCTTCTGATAAGACGTAAAGGGATCCAAAGTTTCTTAGTGGGGTTATCATCTGTTGAAACAAAAGCATAGCCTTTTCCTCGAATGAGTTTTCCTGCTACATTCAATTGAGAAAATACCTCCTTTTTGTATTTGATTTAACATTCCATATGTCTACTGAAAATGCAGAGGTGGTGGGCTTAAGGCCGTAGTGTTCTATACTGAAGAGGGGTTGTAGTAACTGTATCGGGGCAGGGAATAGGCTGCGCTTCCTGCCGTCCCTGGCTGCAGCGATTATACTGATTGGAGCTCTGAAACTCCACACTGGGGAAAGGGGCTGCAACTGAGAACATCCCCTGATTTTGCAGGGCCTGGGACTGGCCCCCTTGCAGGTGTGCCGAGTTGGGATCACTCACTGCACCAAAATTAAAGTGACAATCTCTGGCCCAATGATTTCCCCTCTTACACCGGGGACAGGGCCCGGGAGGTTGCAAGTCTGGCTCTGCAGTCTCTGGCCCAGTGGTTTCCCTTCTTACACCTGGGACAGGGCCCAGGAAGTGCTCTCGTAGCACGGCTTGGGGGCGCATTGCAATCTCTACGAAAGTGGCCTGGTTTTCCACAATTAAAACATCTTTTCTGAGCTTGTCTCTGTAAGGCACACGAGACACAGGCCTGTTTGAAACGACTGAGAGAATCCATCCTTAACCTATGATAAGATGGATGCTGCTTCTTCTCTGCCTGGACTGGGCGATTGGGAGCATGTCCCAAGCGGTCTGGAGGCCGCTTGGCTGAGTCACTCTTGGACTCAAAATCTCAGTAAGTGGCAGCAGACTCATAACCTGCATCACTTCTATCTAATGAACTGGACGTGGAACTATATTCGTCAGTCTGAGAAATATTTATACTATGACAACCTTTTCGAGGCTTAGGTGTGGGAGGACCTGAGGCCGTATTATTCCTAATGTTCTCCATATCAATTGCACTATTCAAAAATAGAAGAATAGAATTAACAATCTCCCATGTAGTCCAGAATTCCACGGGGATCTCAGTCCTTTTCTTAGATGCCTTATAGACTTTTTTTTTAAACTTGTCTCCGTATCTTGCTATCTAGAGTTCCTTCGTCTGGGAACCATGGGTTAACTTCATAAACTACTTTAAGGCAGGACCGGAGTTGGTCTCTGGAAATGTAGAGTTCCGGGTCTCCTATTCTGTGGGAGAGAGACTGAGTCAAATTTATAAATGACTTGCCCTCTTCAGTCCAGCTCGAAAAAATATAAAAGATTTTGAAAGGCCCAGAATCTGCCCCATTTTATTGGGGTATTGCTGTTTGGATTCTAATCCGCAGCACACAAAAATATCCTAATCTCCTGCTCACTTTCTAGAGTGGGGTGCACCAAACGCTTATTCTTACCTTTAGTTGATAGTTCGGGCCCACCCAGGAACGCCAGCTGTAAGAAAACACGCAACCCGGAGATTCTTCTTGCAGTGATTTATTCAGAGACCTTCTCGGGAAAGAAGAGGAATGAGGAGGAACCCTCCTAGCTAGGCAGCTTCCCTCCTTATATACCACTTGCTGCCTGCTTACACCCAAGTGTCTGCAGCTGATAAACTAGTTACAGCTCATGGCGTGACAAGACATCCTGATTCCTTATCAGGTGTTATCTACGGAGCACGGTTCTGTGGCGGCTCTCCACACCCATCCCTCCACCAGTGCCCATTCACCTCCACCAATGATTCCTCTCACCACCCCCACCCCCTCCCCCACCACCCAACCCTGCCTTTTGTTCTCTCTCCTTTTGGGTGTTATAGTTTGCAATAGAGGTATTGAGTGGCCTTCATGTTCAGTCTATAGTCTACTTTTAGTTTGAATCTTCCAACCCGAATGGGTCCTCCCAACATCCTCTATTTGGTGTTCCCTTCTCTATCTCAGCTGCCTTTTCCCCCAGCGTGCCTCCCACTTTGAACCACATCAAATGTAGTTCGGTACTCTTGGAATATGGGCAGGGTGTGTCCTATGAGGTGTCCACGTGGTCCAGGAATAGGTTCACTCTTGGGCAAGGTTCGACCTGAGCATGAGGAGAGCGGCCGTGAGCACGGCAGCAATTGAGTTCTGGAGGTTTTTGACTGCCAGGGTTGGGTCCCGTGGGGCGGGGAGGGGTCTCACCTGCACCCCTCTGGGGGGCCTCACAAAGCAAACATCTTAACCCTGAACTACTACATTATTTCTCCACACCTTCTTTGCTTTTCTTTTTTTTTTTCTTCTTTGCTTTTCTTAAGGAAAGAAAAACACTGTGGTGAAAAATGCAGACTATTCAGACTATTAGCTTTTTAAAAACGTGGCTCAGAGCCAGGGAGATGACTGAAAGGACTAAAGCACATGTTTTGTCTGCAAAAGACCCATGGTGGATCCCAGTACCACAAAGTCCCCAAGCACCACTTGAGGGTATGGCCTAAAAATCTAAAAAGTATAGTGAAAAAAAATTTTAATATGGATAGTCCTTACATACCATATTTTCTCATCCCCGGTTCTTTAATATATCTCAAATGTCAATTCAGTTCTAGACTTTCTGATGATTGTGCTGATTTCTGATTATGGTCACATTCTTTTAAGTTCAGAATATTTTATTTTTCGGGTCATCTGCAGATAAAGTATTTGTTATGCTGCTAACATTATTAAAGATGAATTACTAATGAAAATAAAAGCTTGCAGTTCTTTTAGAGATGAAACAATGGTTTGTTGACTCTAGGTAGACCTAACTAGTGAAGAAAAAAATACTGAAGAATTCTCACTCATTTTCACTCAGTATAAATTTTTATTTTTTACTTATTGGGTCACAGCCAGCCATGCTCAGGGGTTACTTCTGGTTTTGCACTCAGAAATTACTCCCTGTAGTATTCTGGGGGACCACATGGGATTCCAGGGATTGAACTTGGGCTGGCTGGGTACAAGGAAAACTCCCTACCCACTGTACTACCACTCACTCTATTATTACTCCAGCTCCTCAGTAGAAATTTTATAGAGAGGAAATAACAAAACAAATAAATTCCTGCTTTTTACTTTTAGAATCAGAGTAGTTTTTAATTCTTACATGTTAGAATTTATACTGAATTGCTTAAATATAAAATGAGATATTTTTGCTGGAGTAGGTGAGAGTGTAAATTCAGGATCAATAACATTGGTTATTAAATTGCTAGATAATATTTTAGGTTTGCAAGGCCATTACAATCTCTGCTGTAATATCTCAGTTTTGCTGTTGTTACATGAAAGCAGGCATAGACAGTGTGTAAATAAAAAGACAACATTTACTTACAAAAATAGGCAGTTGCTCAGATTTAATCTGATTTAGTCTAGTTTGCCTGGTATTAAAACAAACGAACAAACAAACAAGCAAAGAATTTGCCAGAAGTAGCAAATATGAAGCATAGGAATGGGTACTCAGAGGTTATTATATGGTTCTGTGCATATACTTATTTTTTGCTTCCTTCAAGGCCACCTTTGGTGATCAGGAATTATTCTTGGTGGTGCTGGGGTTGGGCATGGGAGACAGAGATGAACCTGGTTGAGCTGTGCATGAAGCAAGCGCCCTACTCACAGTACTACCACTCCAGCCCCACATATGGTATTTAAATTTATTCATACCTGGCAGTGCTTAGGGATCATTTCTGGCAAGGGATCATGTAATGCTGGGGTTGGAACCTGGGCCTGCCCCCATATAAAGCCTTCAGTCCAGCCTAAGGAGCCATCTCCCTGCCCCTATATGTTAAAATGTTTTCATCATAGATTTTATATAATTAAAAATATTTAAAAAGATATTCTAGATATTTGGATAAAGCATAGAGAAGAGGATCGAATAACCAAGTTTTGATAAAATAACGTAACAATATACACATTTTAAAGTAGTTTCTCCTAAAAATCAGTGTTGTAGGCAAGATAGAGGGCTATTTTCTATTTTCCTTTTCTATAATTTGCCTGATCACGGAAAAAAATGTACTAATTTTGTTTATAATGACTCTTCAGAAACTCCATACTTTATGATATGCTAAATTTAGGCATACATAAGTGCCAAGAAATGTTAAAATAGATTCTATTTTTAAAAATCATCACAAAAATAAAACAGAAGCTTCATCTGGGATTCTAAGACTTTGGGTGTCAATTCCATATATTTAGAAAAAAAAATGCACATTTAAAACTAAAGAGAGACTGAAGAGACAGTACAGCAGAGAAGGTGCTTGCCTAGCATGTGGCAGATTAAACCTCTGGCACTGCATATACGACCCTTCCCAGGAGTGACCCCTGAACCAAGTCAGGAGAAAGCCCCAACTACAACTGGGTGTGCCACCCCACAGTAATAATGAGAGGAAGAGCAGAAGAAAGACGGAAGGGGAAAAGGAAGAAAATAACTGTTTTAGTGAAACAAAAATAAAACTATGTTTTAGTGAAACAAACATTTCTGTGAATTAGATACAGAAAATAAATTCAAGGAACAAAGTGGTAGCTGGAGTCAGGCTGATGGGCCCTGGACAAAGAAGTAGATAGAGTGCTTGAGAGCTCACTTCTTTTTGTTTTAGGGCCACACCCAATCGTGCTCAGGCTTTCTCCTGGCTCTGTGTTCAGAGATCACTCCTGGCAGTGCTCTGGAGATCCTCAGATGCAACACCTCAGTCAAACCAGGGCCAGCTGCATGCAAGGCAAACATTTTAACCCCTGTACCAGCTCTGCCCCCTGAGAGCCCCACTTTTTGGGGAGGAGAGAGTAAGTGTGCGTAGAGGAGAAGGAGATGTGAGAAAAGCCTTACTCAAGGCTTAAGCAAGGTCACTTACCCCTACCCCATCCAAAGGAAGATTTAAAAAGGGGCTATTGCCAACTGCTTGGCTCCACAGTTTTATGGGCAATTACATGCTCACACCGGCCCATGGGAAGTGCAGACTGGCAACCCGATTCCAATACACCGATATGGAGGATATCATCATTGCTGGCCTAAACTCTTCTCCCTTTCTCATTCCATGACCCATGTCATTGGAACTTCAGTTTTGTCCTGCCCTGGAACTACAATATACTTTGCCACCCTCTGATCTTGGGATCCACTGTGGGACTTGCTTTGCCAAAGAGATGAATGCAGGTACATGACATGTATTTGTGTATGGTGGTTCACCCTCTTGCAGCTTCAAGGGAGAGTTTCTCCCAGGGGAGCTGCTTCTCTTCAACCAAGGACCCCATATGAATATTCATAGTATGAAACTGCCCAACTTGCCCAGTCATCTATGATGGAAAGTAGCATGGCTCAGCTTTTAGGGACAAGCTGACTTGCAACCCCATACAGAATCAAATGCTTATGCTACCCATCACTGAGGTTTGCGATAGGTTGTGAGGCATGAATAGCTACTTCTAAAGAAATTAGCTCCGAAGAATAATCCATGCTGGAAAGTAGTGGTTTTAAAAAAAATTCAAATGTCAGTGATCACAATGTCTACAGATTAAAGTGATAAATATGGCATACAGAATCAAATTCTATTAAAATAATAAAAAATAAAAATAAAATATTATTCCACTTTATGTTGCTTATCAGAAACATACCCAAAGTAACATAACACAAGGTGAGTATGGCACTTGCCAGATACTGGTTTGATTTTGGCACTCCACATGGTCCGCAAGGTATTGCCAGAAGTGATCCCTCACTGCAGAGTCAGAGTAAGAGTAACCCCTGAGCACTGCAGGGATGTGTCCCCACTTTCACAAGAAAAGTTTAAAACAAAGAAAAATACACGAGGCAAAGTTCTGCCTCTGGAAGCACAAGAGAAAAATTTAGCAGATTAAGAATTTTCTCCTAGAACAATTTCAAACTCTGAACAATATATTTTTAAAAATCCCACACAACTATTTGAAAGCATTGGAAACTGATCTAATGCAGAGAAAGACAGAGGGATATATGCATTTTGAAAGGAGGGACTGGGTGAAATTTGTATTTATAAAGTTTTTGCTTGAGGGCATTATCCTGGTTTGAGTGTAGGGATGCTAGAACCTAAGCAGTTTTACTAGCCAGTCAGCAGAATTTAGGGATGCCCAAAAAACCTTCTGTGAGAAAGGCATATGTTGCTGTACTATACTGAACATTCTTTTGCTTATTCTTGTGCTTTACTATTACACTCCACCAATAAAATTCATATGTTTGGAGATTCAAAAGAAAGCTACATAGTATATTTGAATGTCACTTTAATGACAATGAAAATAATGTCATGGGGATTAGTTATTATAATATAAATTATTGATACTTTATTATTTTTTAAAAAACGAATCACTGTGAGATGCACAGTTACAAGGTTGTTCATGATTGAGTTTCAGTCATACAATGCTCCAATACCCATCTCTTCAGATTTCCCACCACCAATGTCTGCAGTTTTCCTAAACCATTTATACTTTAGACAAGAAGTCATGAAAATGCTTTTTCATTCAATTCAGAAAAAATTTTAGAACTGGACAGATAGCACAGTGGGTAAAGCTCTTACCTTGAACATGGTTTACTTGGGTTTAATTTCTGGCCAGGACATCATTTGTTAGGAATGACCCCTGAACATATAACTAGGAGTAATCCCTGAGCATATCCTGCTGTGGCTCTGCAGCCCATACAGCTTACCTCAAAAATAAAGTTAAAAAGGAATTTAGAATATGAGGAGTCAACAATCCTTAGGATTGATCAAGATTGATTGATCCTGAAGTTGATTAGTTATTCTATTCTGTAAATCTAATCCATCTACTGTAAAAAACTAAAGAACGCCGAGGGGGCGCGTGCACTCGCGGGCTCTCCGGGCGGCTCTGTCTCACCGCCCGCGTTCGGTGCCCAGGAACCGCTGTGTGTGCCGTCGGTCAAGGGCAGGCGACGGAAGGAAGAAGGAAGAAGGCCAAACTGGTTGCTCGATCCGTTTATTTCATTCTCTCCCTCCGCTTCTCTCCCGCTCTCCTGGATCTCTCCCCGTGGATCTGGCTCGTGGATCTGGCTCGTGGATCTGGCTCCGTGGATCTGGCTCCCCAACCCACTCTCACAGCCTAGTTAAATCTCCACAGCATCAGGGGGTTGGGGCCTACACGTAGGTGTGGTCACCATCAATAGGGTAAGGTTCCTTTCCCTTAGGGGATGCTTCTCCTAGGACTTAATTCTCTTTCAGCAGAGGATCCACCCAAGGGCGGAGTCCGATGAATGTGTTTCTCTTCTCCTCAGCCAGCAAACATATAAGAATTCATAATATTAATCATTTTGTATGGACACAATAAGAGATGCATTAAAGCTTATAGAATTGCTCTCCTGGGGCCATCTCAATCTCAGACTACAGTGCTCAGGCCAGATCAGTCTTTCCTATCCCTGGCAGGGTCCCAGTCTCATAATTACTATTGGATCATGACAGCATTTGTCTATGATCAAGCTCTTAACTTATAGTTAAGAATTAGGCACTTTGGCCAGGCCCATCTCGATGCCAGGGTAGCACATAACTCACCGCTTGCCCTGGATCCTTCCTGTCCCACGTCGGGGACCCTACTTTGGGGTGCTAGGAACTGAGGGCAACTGAGGCTTAAGTGGAGAAAGCAGAGGCCCGGGAGGGAATATTCGAGGCCAATTAATTCCCAAGTTATAAAAACATAATATTGTCTTCTTGTGTCTATACAAAACAGTCATAGCTTTAAAGTAAATTATTCAAAAGGCACAAGAAGAAGAGAAAGGCAATATTAACTTATATAATATAAATTTAGTATCTTAGGAAGGTCTGACCTTGCAAATTAGCAGAATCAGTTTAAGGGAAAGCCGCGGATTAACTCTTTTGGGGAAGAGAGCATGGAGAAGTGATTATAGCTAAACAAAGGGATGGGAGAGATTCGGGAACACCTTGATGGGTGAGACTGGGGTAAGCCTAAACTCTGGGTAAAACTGGGACAAGCGACTTGTGGCAAGGAGGGAAAGGACAAAGTAATGTCATCCTACAATCTACCACTCATTGTAATTAAGAATCTGCATTCTGTAACATTTATCAACCTTTAAGATGTAAGTATATATATAAATATATGTCACTGTCACTGTCATCCCGTTACTCATTGATTTGTTTGAGGGGGCACCAGTAACGTCTCTCATTGAGAGACTTATTGTTACTGTGTTTGGCATATCCAATATATATATGTATATATATAAAATTCTGGTGCTAATATGTATCTGTCCTGTTATATATGATTGTTTTTCTTTTAAAAAATCAGATAACATTCTCTATAGCTTATTATTAGGTAGCATTTGTTTGGCTTTGCTTCTTCCACAGGGAGATTAGGTTTATTGAGTTGCACCCATCACAGTATTCCCAAGGCACACCCAATTCTATCAGGCACTCCTAAACCTACATTGCTTTTCTTTTTCTCTTATGTCCTTTGCATGGTTTAGCAACGTTCTTTTTTTTAACATACACAGGAAGACCATTGATGCTATGCTTTTGTAACATGGGAGTTAACTAACTGATTCTGGACATACATCATATTTACTTGACTTAAGCCTCAGTTGCCCTTACTTACTAACACCTCCTAAAGGAGGGTCCCAGCAAGGGACTTGAGTGGACCCAGGGCAAGCCATAAGCTACCCTGGCATTGAAAAGGAACAGGCTAAGCTCCATAAGAAGTATAATAAGTTAAGAGCACATTCATGGAACAAATTCGGTCATGATCCAAAAAGAAATAACTGAATAAGGACCTTGCTGGGGTTTGGAAAGACTAACCTGGCCTGAGGACTGTAGTCTGGGATATATAGTGAGTTGTTCCCAGGAAGAGCCACCCTTCAAGCTTAATATACCTCTTACTGTGTTCATACAAAATGACTAGGTATATTGGTAAGAAGTAAAATTAATATGATTATTTAAATGGATTTCTAGCTAAGGAAAGACGAAAGCAGTAGGACCTTAGATGGAGTCCTGCCCTTGAGATCCTGCCCTTGGGCAGATCTCCTAGTAATCTAGAGTGCTGAACCCCGAGATGGGATTTTGTCTTTGAGTTAATCTGGAAGAACTTCCCCTGAAGGAAAGATTTTGCATCTGTTTATTGTTATGATAATGTTCAACCATACCTATGTGTACCCCCACCCTTTATGATTTCTATGTAACTAATAACTAACACTGTGAGATGGAAATAAATGGTCATTGATTACCAACGAGCCCATGATCCCATTCTTTGTTCCTTCTTCATCTGTCACTGTTGGCAGGCCAGGGGAATGGTTCTAGGCTACTAGAACCCACACTTGAACTCAGTTTATTTAAGATAAATACCATTCTTTAAAATATAACTACTGTGGATTATTAGAAAATTTACTCTCCTTTGAATTTACATGAAGGGACTGGCAGAGGAACCCAGGTGTGCGGGACCTGGGGCTGAGATCTCCAAGCCTGCTCTGGTTGGGACTGGGCCTTCTCCACCCAGACCACCATTTTCAGTAGCTTGGCAGCCACACCCACAAACTACTCCCTGCGCCATGTAATCCCACCAACGGCCAACTTCCAGAGACTATAAAACCAGGCTCCCAGAAGAGAGCGACACAGAGTCTTTTACCCCCCACACCTGGCTGTCTTCACCAAGGGCCCCTTGGAGGGGATGGGTTACCTTTCCTTCCCTGCCCCAAGCAGAGCCTTGACTGTTGAAGACCTCCAGAACCCAGCCACAGCCATGCTCAAGGCCACTCTCCACACGCTCGGACGAGCCTCACGTATGAAGGGATTGGCAGAGGAACCCAGGTGTGCGGGACTTGGGAGTGAGATCTCCAAGCCTTCTCGGATTGGGACTGGACCTTCTCCACCAAGACCCTCCATTTTCCAGTAGCTTGGCAGCCACACCCACAAACTGCCCCCCATATCAAGTAATCCCACCAACGGCCAACATCCAGAGACTATAAGACCAGGCTCCCGAAAGCTTATAATAGCCTTGTTCTCCCTCTTGAAGAACCTGACAAGCTACTAAGAGTCTATTGCCCACATGGGAGAGCCTTGAAAGCTCCCCATGGCGTATTCATATCCCCAATACAGTAAAAAGTATATATATATATATATATATATATATATATATATATATATATATATATATACCTGTCGGATAGCCCGGCAAGCTACTGAGACTATTCCGCCTGCACAGCAGAGACTGACAGGCTACCCGTGGCGTATTCAATATGCCAAAAACAGTAACAATAGGTCTCATTCCCCTGACCCTGAAAGAGCCTCCTATCGTTGGGAAAGACAAAAACGATGGGATGACAGTGACAGTGACTCTCATTTAATTTTATTTTTCACAATAAAATAAGAGTATTTAAATAAATTTATAAATGAGAAAAGCAGGCCATGGAGACAACTCAAAGGGCTAGAACACACGTTCTCCATGTAGAAGCTCCAGGTTTCATACAGGTTTTAGTCCTCCACTAAAATAAGTCAAGAGAGAGTATCAAGGAAAGAGCCACAAAGTAAGAATTTTTTTTTAATTTTTAAAATTTTATTGAATCACTGTGAGATAGTTACAAGCTTTCATGTTTGGGTTACAATCACACAATGATCAAACACCCATGGCTCCACCAGTGCACACTCCCCACCACCAATATCCCAGGTATATCCCCCCTTTCTCGCCCTCCCCCTGCCTCTAAGGCAGACAATATTCCCCATACTCTCTCTCTACTTTTGGGCATTATAGTTTGCAACACAGATACAAAGTAAGAATTCTTAAATATTTGATAAACCTCATCCAAATTTTTGGCTGAATTCTTCAGCTATAAATGTGTATGCAAAACTACAGGACCTGCGGGGAAACAAAAGCAGGATAAAGACTATGACAGAAATTTTAGCTGCTGCCCACTGCAAAAGAGACAGCACTGAGGGCCAGCAAGAGAGCATAATAGGCTTTGCATGTAGTTTTGATCCTCTACATATCATATGCGCCCCCCCAAAAAAACACAAACAAAAATACAAGCACATTTAAAAATCTGAGTCCAGATAAATGAAGAAACTCCTAAAACAAAAATGAACATTCTTCAGAAGAAAATAGAATTCAGAGTCTCTACAATGATTTGTTCCTAATGGGTGCTGTGCATTAGTAACACTTCTGGGTGTTTCACAGCAGCAGTTTTGGGTTGTAAATGTCATGTCCATCAACAGTCAAAATCATCATTATCATCATCCTGTTGATCATCGATTTTCTCGAGCGGTCTCAGTAACGTCCCCATTCGTCCTAGCCCTGAGATTTTAGGAGCTTCTCTTTACTCGTCTTTCCCAAGGTGCCTCACTGGAGGCTTTTCCAGGGTCAGGGGAATGAAACCCATCATTATTACTGGTTTTGGCATATGAATATGGCACAGGAGCTTGCCAGGCTCTCCCATGTGGGCAGTAAACTCTCGGTAGCTTGCCAGGTTCTCAAGAGGGAGAACTAGGCTATAAGATGTCACACTGCCGCAAAGCTCATCCAAACGTGCGGAGCGGGGCCTTGAGCATGGCTGTGGCTGGGTTCTGGAGGTCTTCGGCTGCCGGGGCTCTGCTTGGGGTGGGGAGGAAAACTCAACCCACCCCTTCCGAGGGGCCCAGGTGAAGAAGGCCAGGTTCGGGGGCAAGAGACTCTGTGTTGCTCTCTTCCAGGAGCTTCTTTTTATAGTTTCTGGATGTGGGCCATTTTTGGGATTACACGGCAGCGGGGGGCGGGGGGGAGGGCAGCTTCTGAGTGTGACTGCCTAGCTACTAGAAAGTGGGGGATCTGGGCAGAAGAGGTCCAGTCCTCATCCAAGGCGGCTTAGAGATCTCAGCTCCGTGACCCGCACACCTGGGTTCCTCTGCTGGTTCCTTTCATGCGTGAGGCTCGTCTGAACGTGTGGAGAGGGGCCTTGAGCATGGCTGTGGCTGGGTTCCGGAGGTCTTCGGCTATGGGAGCTCTGCTCGGGGTGGGGAGGGAAACTCAACCCAACCCCTCCAAGGGGCCCCGGTGAAGACAGCCAGGCATGGGGGCAATAGACTCTACTGTCCATCAACAGTAGTATGGATAAATAAAAGACTAATCTTACAGAGAAACATTCCATGGTTTTTTTTTATTATTTAATGTAGGAGCACTGCTATTTACTCAGCTATTAATTTAGCTGACTGTATTGGGCATGAACTCCACATTACTTATTAAAAAATTTTAATTTTATAAGTTATTTCATAATGTTTGATTACATTCAATATTCAAACACCAATCCCACCACCAGTATACCTTCCCACCACCAAATTTGGGATGTTTCCATCCCAAGCCCCAATCCCTGTCCCAAAGCACAACCAAAATAGTATATTTCGTATTGTCTGTTATGAAGAACTCCTGAACATGCTTACAAAAAAGTGTTCATATAAGGAACAGTGTGAAGATTGCTCTACTTTGGCAGAAGCCATTAAGACATCCTACAGGATATCACTAACATGTTGTTAAAGCTTGGGCGATGTGAGCTTTGGTATATATATATATCTGAAAATATGTATATATGCACATATATATTTCCCTCTATGATTTGTTGCCTATCATCTGAACCTTATCAAATGTGGTGTGGTAATTATGGAGAATGGGTAGGGAGTGTTTTATGATGTGTCATGTGGCTGAAAGAGCAGCCGGCTGGTCCAGGAAAATGTTTACTCATATGTGAGACAGCCCGAGCGCATGGGGAATGACCTTGAGCATGGCGGCAGTTGGATTGTGGGGGTTTGGGCTGCTGGGGCTGGGTCCCGTGGGGTGGGGAGGGCTCTCTCCCACCCCCTTCTGGGGTGCCCCATGTGAAACAGTCTAGTGCGAAGTCTGGTGGCATGGTTAAAGGGGCCTCATGTTATGTTCCCTTTCAGAAGAAGCAGCCGTGTGATCTGGATGATGGCCGATAATGAAATTATTTGGCATCAGCAGGAGGTAGCTTATAGGTGTGACCCCTGGGTCACCAGAGACTGAGGAAAATGGGCAGAGGATCTCCGCTCCTGGTCCCATTGAGCCCAGAGTCCAAGGTCACAAAGTTCTGCATTACATGGGTTCCATAAGAATACACTCATGCGTGAAGCTCGGCCTGAGCACGTGGGGAACGGCCTTGAGCATGGCAGCAGTTGAGTTGTGGAGGTTTTTGGCTGCTGGAGCTGGGTCATTTGGGGGTGGGGAGGGCTCTCACCCAGGGGGCTCCATGTGAAACAGCCTGGCATGGAGTCCAGTGGCATGGTTATGGGGGCCTCATATTATGTTCCCTTTCAGGAGAAACAGCCTTGTGATCTGGATGGTGGCCGATCTCCACATTACCTTTGTTTAAAATTATATTTTAAATGTTAATTTTATTTTATTTTGCTATTATTCCCCCCTCCTTTTTGATTCATTGTGAGATACAGTTACAAAGCTTTCATATTTGAGCTTCAGTCATACAATCATCAAACACCCATCTCTTCACCAGTGCATATTTTGCACCACCAAAACCCCTAGTAAAACCCCCCGCCCCTGTTTCAGCCCTTCCCCTGCCTGTCTTGAGCTTATATAGCTGAGTCAGATGGTTTGTGGGTGTCTTCCACATACCTAACTTTTGGCTGTTTAATTTCTTGGTAAACTTGGTCCCAAGTTGTTGGGGTCCAGCCAAGGCACAGCAGCAATTTTGGGGTATCAGGAAGCCTGAAGGCACCATCAGGCTGCTGATGCACTCACCCCACAGGTACAGGCTGACCTGATGGTGGCACCATACCCCTACATTGTCTTGATAAGGATGGAATCACTGAGACACAAAGCACAGAAAGATCTCAGAAATTATCTGAGTAAAGAAACAAACGGGAGAGTTGGATTTTAGAAGTGCAGGGAGCAGCAAAGGAAACTGATGGGAAATGGGTTTGAGGGAGCCCCAATGAAAGGGCTTGTCTCTTTTTTGGGGGGGTCACACCCAGTGATGCACAGGGGTTAGTCCTGACTTTGCACTTGGGAATCACTCCTGGCGATGCTCTGGGGACCATATGGGATGCTGGGAATCGAACCCAGGTTGGCTGCTACAAGGCAACTGCCCTACCCGCTGTGCTATCGCTCCAGTCCCAAGATCTGTGTCTTGAATGAGTGTGGCTGTCAACTACTGTGAAGGGCTGAGGTTCAAGCCTTTTGCTCTTCAAGTCCATGTTCTCCCTTAAAATATATCTTACACCTCAACATTAGACCACAAACCATAAGGTACATTGAAGACAAGATCGGCAAAACCCTCCACGATATTGAAGATAAAGGTATCTTCAAAGGTGACACAGAACTAAGCAATCTAGTAAAAACAGAGATCAACAGATGGTACTACATTAAACTAAAAAGCTTCTGCACTGCAAAAGATACAGTGACCAGAACCCAAAGACTATCTACAGAATGGGAAAGGATATTTACACAATACCCATCAGATAAGGCGTTGATATCAATGGTATATAAAGCACTGGTTGAACTCTACAAGAAGAAAACATCCAACCCCATCAAAAAATGGGGCGAAGAAATGAACAGAAACTTTACCAAAGAAGAAATACGAATGGCCAAAAGACACATGAAAAAGTGCTCTACATCACTAATCATCAGAGAGATGCAGATCAAAACAACCACAAGATACCACCTCACACCACAGAGACTAGCGCACATCCAAAAGAACAAAAGCAACCGCTGTTGGAGAGGATGTGGCGAGAAAGGGACCCTTCTACACTGCTGGTGGGAATGCCGACTGGTTCAGCCCTTCTGGAAAACAATATGGACGATTCTCAAAAAATTAGAAATTGAGCTCCCATTTGACCCAGCAATACCACTGCTGGGAATATATCCCAGAGAGGCAAAAAAGTATAATCGAAATGGCATCTGCACATGTATGTTCATCGCAGCACTGTTTACAATAGCCAGAATCTGGAAAAAACCCGAATGCCCTAGAACGGATGACTGGTTGAGGAAACTTTGGTACATCTATACAATGGAATACTATGCAGCTGTTAGAAAAAAGGAGGTCACAAATTTTTTATTTAAGTGGATCGGCATGAAAAGTTTCATGCTAAGTGAAATGAGTCAGAAAGAGAGAGACAGACATAGAAAGATTGCGCTCATCTATGACATATAGAATAACAGAGTGGGAGACTAACACCCAAGAATTGTAGAAACAACTACCAGGAGGTTGACTCCATGGCTAGGAGGCTGGCCTCACATTCTGGGGAAAGGGCAACTCAGAGAAGGGATCACCAACTATAATGTAGTCGAAGGCCATGTGGGAGAAGGGAGCTGCGGGCTGAATGAGGGCCAGAGACTGAGCACAGTGGCCACTCAACACCTTTATTGCAAACCACAATAGCTAATTAGAGGGAGAGAACAGAAGGGAATGCCCTGCCACAGTGACAGGGTGGGGTGGGGGGAGATGGGATTGGGGAGGATGGGAGGGATGCTGGGTTTACTGGTGGTGGAGTATGGGCACTGGTGAAGGGATGGGTTCCCGAACTTTGTATGGGGGAAGCATAAGCACAGATGTGTATAAATCCGTAACTGTACCCTCATGGTGATTCATTAATTAAAAATAAATAAATTTATAAAAACAAAAACAAAAACATATCTTACTTGCTTAGTATTCCATTGTGTAGATTTACCAAAGTTTCTTTAACCAGTCATCTGTTTTAGGGCACTCGGGTTGTTTCCATATTTTGTCTGCCTTAGAGGCAGAGGGAGGGTGAGAAAGGGGGGATATACCCAGATATTGGTGGTGGGGAATGTGCACTGGTGGAGGGATGGGTGTTTGATCATTGTGAGATTGTAACCCAAACATAAAAGCTTGTAACTATCTCACGGTGATTCAATAAAATTTTAAAAATTTAAAAAAAAAACTTATCTTACTTGCTTGTGTCTATGTTTGCTTATTTCCACTCTGGAGAAACCTGTGTTCTCTCCTGAACACACTTCCTTTCTTCCTCTCCTTACTCATCTATTTAAACAGTTTTGTTCATTAAAAACTTATCCTGCCTCATTGAAGGAGAAAAGGGAGAAGGAAAGTTAGCCTCATGCTTGCTGGCAGAAGCAGAGACCTCCTGGGTCAGGGACAAAAGACATTCTTATCTCAACAGTGGTGTTTCTCAACCAGCAGCCTCATGGAGCCTGAGAGACCCTGGGATATTTCAAGGGGTGGGGGACACAAGTGAAAGTTAAATAAATTGGGGGTCGCAGCATGAAATTAAGGGACCAACTATAGGCCGGGGTGGCCAGAGGAAGGAAATAAGGTCAGAAGGGTGCTGCAGTGGGGACCTAGAACACTGATCTAGAACATAATAAACAGCTTGATCCTCATGTTTGCTTTGCTTCTTCTTGTTGCCAATATTTATGAAGAAACAGAGACCCAGATTGATGCTGTACATATGGTCAGGATGTTTAAGAATGAAAGAACCCGAGCTTAGGGACCTGTGTCTTTTATTCCACTGTCCTGGAAATAGACATTTCCCTAATATATGCTCGACAATATCCAAGGCTATCTTCTCCTCCAAAAGGAGAAGTGTCTAAGATCATTCACTCTACAAACATTCCTGGAAAAAGAACTAGTGCTCTTGTAAGACAGGCAAAAACACCATTCTTCAACAGTGGTTTCAAGAGTGTAGGGATTTGTCAAAACTGACCTAATCTTATGTTCATGATTTGTACACTACACTATTATCTTTATCTTTAAACAAGCCACCTATGAAATAAAGAAAGAAAAAAATCAAGGGTGGACAACTTCAAGGGGACAGAGAAAGAGAAGTCTTTGGTGTTGGTTGAATCTGTCAAAAGTTTCAGGTCTGCAAATGAAAACAGGAGTTGGTTCTTTTGAAAGACTATATAAGATTGATGAAATCTTAGGCTCATTAAGAAGAAAAAAAAAACCCAAATAGGATCAGAGATGACAGGGAGAAATTACAACAGATACCTCAGAAATACCAAAAATCCTGAGGTTACTATGAAGAACTTTATGCTACCAAGCTTGAGAACCTAAAAGAAATAAATGAATTTTTAGTCATGCATATCTCCAAGATTCAACCAAGAAGGAAAAGAAAACCTGAATAGACCGATCTCAAGTAAAAAAAAAATGGGAACAGCAATTAAAAATCTTCCCCAAAAGCTCATTCCGAAACTATACTATGGAGGTGTGTTGTGAGAGTATAAAAGAGAGGGCTGTGCATTTGACCCAGCAATACCACTGCTGGGAATATATCCCAGAAAAGCCAAAAAGTATAGTCGAAGTGACATATGCACTTATATGTTCACCGCAGCACTGTTTATAATAGCCAGAATCTGGAAAAAACCCGAGTGCCCTAGAACAGATGACTGGTTGAAGAAACTCTGGTACATCTATACAATGGAATACTATGCAGCTGTTAGAAAAAATGAGGCCATGATGTTTGCATATAAGTGGATCGACATGGAAAGTATCATGCTAGGTGAAATGAGTCAGAAAGAGAGAGACAGACATAGAAAGATTGCACTCATCTGTGGAATATAGAATAATAGACTATAAGACTAACGCCCAAGAATAGTAGAAATAAGTACCAGGAAATTGTTTCCATGGCTTGGAGGGTGGTCTCTCATTCTGGGTAACTCAGAGAAGGGAACACCAAATAAAATGTGGTTGGAGGTCATGTGGGGGAAGGGTGAGGCGGGCCGAATACAGACTAGAGACTGAACACAATGGCCACTCAACACCTTTATTGCAAGCCACAACACCTAATCAGAGAGAGAGAACAAAAGGGAATTCCCTGCCATAGTGGCAGGGTGGGGTGGGGGGAGACGGGACTGGGGAGGGGGGAAGGGATGTTGGGTTTACGGGTGGTGGAGAATGGGCACTGGTGAAGGGATGGGTTATTGAACTTTGTATGGGGGAAGCATGAGCACAAAGATGTATGGATCTGTAACTGTACCCTCACGATGACTCTCTAATTAAAAATAAATAAAACAAAAGAGAGAGGGCTGTGGGTGGGTTCTTGAGGGAGATGGGTACACTGGTGATGAGTGTGGGGTTGGAATTATGTCCATGAGAAACCATTAATAGTATTGTAAACAACAACAAAAAATTTTTTTAAGTGACAGATCTTTGGAGTAGACTGCCTTCCCCTCTATGGCAACTGACATGCTCAATGACACACCATTTCTTTTTCTTTCTTTTCGGGTCACATCCAGCGATGTTCAGTGATTATTCCTGGCTCTGCACTCGGAGTTACACCTGGCTGGTGCTTGGGGGACCATATGGGATGCTGGGAGTCCAACCCAGGTTGGCTGCGTGCAAGGCAAATGCCCTACCCGCTGTGCTATCGCTCCAGCCTCACACCATTTCTTTAAAGTCCATGACTAGATCAGCTATGTAAGGGCGAAAAGGTTTTCTCACCTTATTTTACTCCTTAGCATTGTCCCCACTATTCAGCTGCTTAATATACATCAACTTGTACAAGCAAGCCAAAAGGGAATCAATGCTTTCGAACCCTAAAGCCAGGTATCCTATATCCTGCTATCTGCATTTTTGGGTCACACACAGTGATGCACAGGGGTTACTCCTGGCTCTGCACTCAGGAATTACCCCTGGCGGTGCTCAGGGGACCATATGGGATGCTGGGAATCGAACCCGGGTCGGCTGCAGGCAAGGTAAACGCCCTACCCGCTGTGCTATTGCTCCAGCCCCAATCTGCATTCTTTTTTACTCTTGCTTTCCTCACTTCCTCTCCTGTCATACTGTGCTCCTTTCATTTCCACCCACCATATTCTCTTAGGTGTTCATTCAACATAATACAATTGTTTCTTCATTACATGCTCCATGTGATACAATATTTTTTTGTTATTCTTAAGCAAATAAAAGAGCAGCAATTGAATGTATATGACCTTACATGAGACGACAGAGCCCTCCTTCCTGAGTGTGAATACTAGCTCACACAAGGTGACTTGATGTGTTCAGTCAGAACTCATTTAACCTCTCTGCACCTCACAGTATTAATTTCCTAAACTGTTACGAGGTAAGATGGGGAACAGCTATAGTGCTTATAAAATCAGTTAACATTTCAACAGTGCAATAAAGTACCACTGAGATTTGCATGTCGATGATCATTTTAGTCTCTAACAGGATTGCAAAAATCAAAACAATATTGAAATAGTATTAAATTGGTTTTATTGATACCATTTACATGACTTCAGGTACCATGGGAGTACCATTTCACACATTTTCCAAGTATGTGTTACCACATCACAGTCACCACTAAGGCATCAGCAGCCTTCGACTGGAGATCACAAGAGACTTTAACATGTGTCTAATTGGGATATAGACAGATAGTATAGTGGGTAGGGCATTTGTCTGGCATGCGGCAAGCCCAGTTTGGATCCCCAGTATCCCATGTGACCCCCTTGACCTCCCCTCCTCCCCCCCCCCCCCCCCCCCGCTTTCTCTCTGCCAGCACAAGGAGTAGTTCCTGAGTGCAGACCCAGGAATCACCAGAGTATCACCAAGTGTGGCCAAACAAAAAAAAAAAAACCAATAAAGAGGAACTCACTTTGAAAAGATGTGAACAAATATTAAAAACATTTATAGAAAAGACACTTGCTTACAAAAATCTCTTTAGAGGGAGACAATAGATAGTTTTTTGGGTCTTTTGGTAACCTAAATGTTTAATTTTGTGCTTGGTATGTGCAAAGTGGTTAGTTTTCTTTGAGGTTACAAAAATAAATGTTTCGCTTACAAAGTTAAATATCTTGTAGGGGAGAGATAAAGTATACTTTTTCATATTAGAAATCATATACATGCATATATACATGTTGGTCTTTAGTCACGCTAGATTAAAAATTACAAGCCATACTATATGCAATTTTGTATCCTGCTTATTTCACTAAACAACATTCTTCCTATGCTATCTGACCGTTTTGGAAGTTTTGGTTATTGCATTATACTCAATTGGTGTGGAAGGTAATTTCTAAACTCTCTAGTAAAGCCATTGGTAAGTGCAGTGGTCAAGACCACGGGTTTCTATTGATGCCTGTTTTGAAAGTCTAGTCACCTTTTGCTGGCTGTGTGGTAACGAGCAGGTTATAGAATCTTTGTCTAAGTACACTAGGTTTCTTTCTGTAAAACAGCAACAGTACTTCAGAGGCTTCTGAGAAGTAATTCCAGGTGTCTGATCAAATGATTTGTTTCAGAACTTTCTCTTTATATAGACACCAGGTAATGAAGAATGAAGTTTAGACACCAATTCCTTTCAACCAATCAGGTAAATCTCACCCCTTCAGGCAGTAATTATCTCAAGTAATTCCTCCATAATCTGGACAGACCACAGCATTCACAGTAAAATGGCAAAGTAACAAATGTGGCAAACTGTAGATCAGAGGTAGAAAACATGTTTCACACAAATGAAGCCCTCCAGTTGTAACTGGCACACAAACATATATAAATAAATGTGTATTTAAATATTTATATTCAAAATTTTTTCTTATATCTTGTTATTTATTTATTTATTTTTGCCTTTTGGATTTTTGGGCTGTACCTGGCTATGCTAAAGGCTTACTCCTGGCAGGTCTTGGGGGAATCATATGCAGTGCCAGGGATCAAACCTGGGTTGATTGCCTGCAAGCCAAGTACCATGTTTTTCTTAATGTGAACTGTTCTCTCATCCAAAAATAAATGATAATTGACAATGTTGAATTGTTCTTCAGACATACTATTTTTTTACTTCCAAATAGTTCTACATTTGAGTGAGCAGAGAAATCACAGCTTTTATTTTTATTGTCACTAGTTCTGGTATCAAGTACCTTTAATTAAGCAAATCAATATGCACAGATTTTAAAAAGTTACATACCACAGGAATAGGTGCTTCTTAAAAGCAACTATAAAGAGTTCAGGATTCATTTGAAAACATACAACTCACAGGTAACAGTTTTCCCTTTTGCTGAATCCTTACTGGCTCAGGATTTAAATATATCCCCCAAAATGTTTTAAGATTAAAGGGAAATAACAACAAAGGAAGAAATTCAGTTTTACAAGTCTCTCCTGCGCTTTTTACCTTTGTGCCCATTTTGGTTTGAGGACACACCTAGCAGTGCTCAGGTGTTATTCCCAGCTTGGTGCTTGAGCGAGGATATGGGGACAGGGTATCACTCCTGGCAATGCTTAGATGACCATGCAGCACTGGGGATACGACACAGGACATGCACCTCTTGCGTGCAAAACATGCACTCCAGCCCTCTTCTGTTTGGGGGCTCACAGAACTGTTTGGTAGCCCATGTGGCGCTGGGGAACTCTAGAACACAGCATGCAGAATGAGTGCTCCAGCCCAGGTCCACCTGATATTTTGGGGGGGTGGGGGGATGGTGCCCTGGAGGGCCCTATCCATCAAACTCAGAGGCCATTCCTCATGGTGCTTGGAAGACCGTATGTATTGTCACGAATGGAACCTGGTTTGGCCGACTGCCTTAATCCTTGTACTATATCTCTGGCCCTTCATTTGTTGGTTTCTCAGATTACTTTTATAATCTTTACAGTTTTACTTCAAAGTTTATCTTTATTATTATTATTATTGTTTTTAGTGTTGCATGTTTAAGTCCTTTCTAGGAGATTTGCCCTTCACCACAGATTTATATACACCCTGGGGCATTTTGCTTCCATTACATTTTTTTTCTTTTTGGGTCACACCTGGCAATGCACTGGGGTTACTCCTGGCTCTGCACTCAGGAAATCACCCCTGGCGGTGCTCAGGGGACCATATGGGATGCTGGGAATCGAACCCGGGTCGGCCGCGTGCAAGGCAAACGCTCTACCCGCTGTGCTATTGCTCCAGCCCCTACATTTTTCTTGAAAAATATTCTTAGAATCAAGTTTTTAAATTATTTTCTAGGTGATTATGCTTTTATTTAGTTTTATTACCTGTGGTCAAATAATAGCCTCTGGACAACGGCTGCTTTTTGAAATGCTCTTAGGGGAACTATCTGGTTCCATGGATTGTTTTAAGCTCCTTTGCAATCTACTCAGATGCCGTGCAACCCTTTCAGTTCCACAGGAAACTGAAGGAAGCGGATAGGCTCTAGGCTTAGGGAAAATTGGGAAAGTCATCTTAAAATGTCTTCAGGACAAACAAGCTGGAAAAAAACAAGTCCAAGGGCTCTGAATTCTGCTGTAAATAATTTCCATTCAGTGGATATACAGAAGTTGAGATTGTTCTGGGTTCCCCATGGTGCCTATCATGCAGCACTGCTACCTGATTAATTTGTAAAGTATTCCACTTGAGATATAGACTCCCTGCACCCTCGGGCTTTTTTAAAATTTTAGGCCACACCCTGCAGTGCACAGGGGACCATATGATGCCAGGGATTCAAACCAGGGTAGGCAAGGTAAGCACCTTACCCACTGTATTCTCTCTCTGGCCTCATGCTATTTTTCCCCCTCTATACACACACACACACACACACACACACACACACACACACACACACACACACACACACACACACACACACACACACACACACACACACACACACACACACACACACACATATATTTTTGCTGTTATAATCTTTGATTGAAATCTCTCCCTTCTATTTGCTATGGTTCAAAGAACATGTGTTTAGGACTTTACTACAACTGCTATACAATTTTAAAACCCAAATGAATACCCAAATTAAATATCCGAAGCACTGGATTGACATCTTGTTTAAAGAACACCTACTATTTAAACAGTCTTTGTAACCAGTCATTTCAATTGGTGCTCTTCTCTTACTATATTCATCTGCGGGTTCTCTGAAGGTTTACTTTTTTACTCTGAAGTTTTTGGTTATTATGTAAGAAGTAGGATTCTTTAAAAGCAGGCTTACTAGGCACAATTTACCACAGTGATAAAAGCAGCTCTGGTGTGGCTGGACAAATGAGGGGAGTCCTCCCCATCTTCCTTCTGTTGGTGCCTGAGAACCCGTTCAGTCCCGAGAAGCAGGTTGATGCCGGTTTTCACAGTGGGTTAGATTTTCTTCAGTTCCGGGACTACTGCTTCTGATGTGGATTTTAATTTAGCTCCTTTCTTTTCCTATGTTTTCTTCTACTGGCCTCTTGTCATCAGAATGCCCTGCTGTATCACAGGGGATGTGAGGTTCATTTCTCCTTCTTGCGCTACAGGCTCAGGAAGTCCATCCTTCTAATGGCTCTTGGCATGGCTCTGTGGCAAGCTCAAGTCATAATGCTACTCATTGATTTTTGCTTCCCTCAATAAGAAACAAAACCTTCAACCAAGGTACAAAGGGGGGAAAAAAAGAACATAACTATAAACAGTACACTCAGGAAGTTATGTTATCATCATGATAGAAAAGACAGACAAGATTACCCGCCCTGCTTCTGTGGTCCTCCCCATGCCATTCAGTTATGCTATGCTTGCCTTTCCAAGCGGGAAGCAATCATACTGCATATTTTCTATTTTTTTGTTTTTGTTTTGCTTTTTTGGGTCACACCCGGCAATGCACAGGGGTTACTCCTGGCTCATGCACTCAGCAATTACTCCTGGCGGTGCTCAGGGGACCATATGGGATGCTGGGAATTGAACCCGGGTTGGCCGCATGCAAGGCAAACACCCTACCCGCTGTGCTATCGCTCCAGTCCCTGCATATTTTCTTTTGTTAGCTGATTTGTCTCCATTTTTTTTTTTTGTCCTAATAAGGGTCACACCCAGAGATACTTCGGGGACCATGTGGTTCCAGGCATATGCCAACACAGGGCCTGGCTAAGGTACATGCTCTATCCTTTATGCCACATCCCTAATCCTCGACATTATGTTTGCAACTAAAACTAATTGTTACATATAGCCACAGTTCACTCATTTCCTGCTATACAGTAGTGATTTTCAACCTACAGTTTATAGACCACTGCCAGTTTGCAGGTATAAAAATGATTGATAACCACTAGATTATTCCACTACATGCATTTCACTGGGTGTTGAGGTTGTTGCCACTTTAAGGTTCTTTGAATGCCAAGAATATCCATCCTTAGATGTGCCTTTTTTTTTGCCAGGGGGTTGGTGGTGTATGTTTCTAATCTCTACTAAGCATATGGAAAATGTATTTGATATACAGAAGCTCCTAAGTGGCACTGTGGAGTTGAGGGTCGATGTCAGGTTTCAATGCTATCCCTGGCACACATTCCTAAAGTGGACGGGCCAATTTATATACCCAGCAGTGCACAGGGTCCCTGTCCCTCCACACTCAGCAGCATTTAGAGAAATATTTAACGGTTGATGCTCTTACCAGTACGGGGATATGGTACTGTAGTGCTTTTGATGTACACTTCCGTGATGACTAATATGGGTGACCAATTTATATTCTCCTCTTTGTCTGTCAAAACAAAACAAAACGAAACAAAAAAAAGAAAAAAACAAAAAAAGAAAAAAACACACCAGAAAACTTCCACTGCTTCTTGACTTTTTGTAAACTTTGGTTCAAATGTCTTGCCCATTTACTGTTGTTTTTCCTTGCAGAAGCCAGGTCTCATGCAGGCAGTCTGTACTTCACCACTGAGCCGATCCCCAGCCCTCACTCCTTGAAGACAGACTGAACGAGGCCAAGCGCAGAATCGCTAGACTCTCAGAACTACTTTCAGGCCTTTTGACACCGATGTAACATTCAGCAGTTTCCATTTCATCCCTTCAGAAAACCAAAAGAGAAAACAGATCTAGGCTTAGGGGCAAGTGATTTCCTTATAATATATATGACCCCAAGTTTTAGGCCAGAATCTGGAGTTCGAAGAAAAACAAACAAAACGTAACCAACCAAAAAGCCTTGCTATGAGGTCTCTTAACTAGTGGGGCTGGATGGCAGCTAAGAGACCCTTTTGGGTTCCTTTGGCTGACTTTGTCACTTAACATCACTTACTCTGGTCACAGGAGGATCTCTTTACTCACTTCAGTGGGTCCCCACTCACCCCACTTCTTTTTCCCCCGTAAGTCTCACTGTTCAGGTGAGTGCCAGCTGTGATTCTCAATTTGGGATGAGTTCCAAGGTAGTGCAGCCTCACTGTCACTAGCTCAGAAATACAGAATGGAACCTCCCCTGGGTGAACTCTGTGTGGATTTCAATTATTAGTACAGTTTTATTAGACTGAAGTTAGTGAGGAATGTTAGGAAAGGAAAAAGATGTAGTCTTGCTTTACTGACAGGTCATTCTGAGGTAGAATTTAACTCAGTTATTTAAAAAAATCATTTCTGAAACAACTCTATTATGGAACAACTTTGTAAATCATGGTGTCTTAATAAAAATAAAATTTAAAAAAACCTTTATTTGGTAAAAATTCCTTTGGGTTTCCCTTACTCTTACCTAAGTTTCTACAAATGGCAACTTTTTTTATCCCACATTTGAACATTCTCATGATATTTTTACAGAACATGACAGTTGCAGGTATTTATATTTATACTGTCTTTATCATTTTTTGTTTTCCAGAAGAAAAATCACATAAGACACTTATTCTTGATGGTAGTGTCATGAAATAAGATAGGCCTGGATGAAAAAAATTGGGACTACAGTCCATTGTCTATGATTCCCAGATAAAGTACTAGGAGGACTGGGGCAGTAGTTCAAAAGGCTGGAACACATCTTTGCAACAGTGGGTTGAGTTTAATTCTGAGGCAATGCCTGGTCTCTAGAGCACCACTAGAAGAAACTTCTGAATATTGACATGGGTTTAGCCCCTGAGCACCAGATATGTGCCCCCATTAGCTAGTCCCAATGCTTTCAGAAATTACAACAGATTCTTTCTAAAGTCAGTTCTACAAGTAACAAACTGAAATTATTCTATCCCTACAATTAGCACATTGGCACTAAAATTTATTTTTACATTTTTTTTTTACAGACTCTATATGTATCAAGCTTTCAATAACAGGGTTTCAAACATTCAGTGTTCCAACCCCAAACCCACCAGTGTCAGCATCCTTCCATCAAATTACCCACACTTTCCTCTCTCCACCTGAGTGGGGTGGGGACACATTCCATTTTGTGTATGTATTAGTGTTGTGGACTAAATCCAAGGGTCTCAACTCGACATAGAAGGCAAGTACCTAACAGATCAATTAATATGGGAATCACAAAGCTACATCCCCGAGAGTTAAAACCCAATATTCTTGTTCACAATGAAAGAAGAAACAATTATTTTCTTTTGGCCTTCCAAGCAGTGTTTACAGGCCCAAGGGCCAATCCCAGTGACACTTGGCTGACTGGCCAATAGTTTATGTGAGTGTGAGCAGCTGCTTGAATTGAGGCACTGGGGAACACTTGGGCCTTAAGTACTGGGGGTGGGAAGGGCTGAGTTTACATCTGGCAGTTCTTAGGGGGCCATGTGGTGCTGAGGTGCCAACTGGAGTTAGATGTATTCAAGGTCTGCAGGTACCCTAACCCTTGTACTATCTTCTCAGCCTCTAAATTACCTACCTGTATATATCATATAGTCCTGTCAGTTGGTAAGTAGCTATTAAAAGTATAAGTGTACTTTAAATTTAAAGTATTTTAAATTATCTTTTAGCATTAAAAATGTAATAAAATCCCTTAAAAACTCTAACAAATGGTAAGATCCATACATGTATCACTAATGATGAAAAATGGCAATTCAGTATAAGAAAATCAGTACCAACATCATTTACCTATAAAATTAGAATCCATAAAACCAGAGGCAGGAAAATTCAGTGTCAATTCATAGGTCAATATGCAAATAAGCAAAATGGTTATTCTATGCAGCTCAGTATCTCCACTAATTTGTGTGAGAAAGTGCTTATCTTTTTACCAAATCCCCGGTTTTTTTTATCTCATACACATGTATTTCCTAAAAGTATTTCCTAATGCCTCTTCCCCACCGCTTCTCCAGCATTATGTAGCACTTGTACCACAAAGTATCTCATGTGCAACAGTGGTTGTAGCATTTGGTCAACTTGCAAGTTACCTACAGTGCTTCAAAAGATACTGTTTGCAGTTCAAACATGACATTCACAGAACACCCTATCCACTGAACACCCTTTTCCTTCAACAAGCATTTAAATGGATTTTCACAGAAATTGATGTTCTGAAAGGATAGTGAAGTAGAGAAAATGCGTTCTACCTTAAATAAAATCAAAGTATAGACACTGTAATGAATGAACTGCAAATCATATTTTAACAAAATAATTCTGTTTGATCACCCAATAATACCATACCTTAAGTTCGCAGGATCCAAACATTCTTGAATTAGTTTCTAGAAAAGGAAATAATGCAATCCACTAATTAGAATTCAAATAATGAAATGAATCTAATCATCTAATCTAGTCATCTAATATGGATGACTTTTATTTTCTCTCTTTACTAAAACCACGTAAAAACAATTGCAGTGATTTTTAAATAAAGTTTATCACTCACATTTGGAAGAAAAAAATTTGTTTGTAAACTCTGTAATCTCTGAAAAAGCTGTATATTTCATTTGTTCATGGCCTTACTGAATTTTAGTTTCATGTGTTATGCAATAAAGCTAAAATATTTACAAATCAAGGTATCTGGGTAGAAGATTCACTTAGGATGGCAACAAAAATACACAAATATACACTACCTATATTTCTGCACACTGTGCACTGTGGATACTATATTTCAGTTTTTAAGACATTGGTAATTATTTGTTACACTCCTCTGACACATATTCATATAATCCATTAGTTAAAATCTCTAACAACTTATTACATAATTCACTTCAAATTAAATACAAATAAATTAGGAAACTTTGAATTACATTAAGCACATAATTATCACCTTTTGCAAAAATCAAAAATCATCTACTAATATAAAAAACCATGAAAAAGCTAGCCTGCCTTTTTGCTATTGTGAAACTGCTTCACTATTAACTTTCTTTTTCTGCAATTCATATTTATTGATACCAAGAGAAATGCAGATACTGCATCCTAAAAAGTGCTCCAAAAGAAAAGATCTGAAACTTTCCAATGTTTTCTTTTACAATAGCCCAAAACCGAGGTTAAACATATGGAGTCTATTTAGGCTGAAATTGCTATCATACTACTGACCACCTTACCAGAATCACTTAGGAGTTTGTGGAAAAATCCACTTCCCAAATCTGCAGGATCAGTATACCTATATTTTAAGCAAAGACTTAATATGATTCTTGTGGATACCAAATTTAAGAACCAAAGCTTTAGACAATCCAAACCATATCATGCTAGGTTCTGGGCCCTGGTGGAATGATTATACACAGTCACTGTCTGTGACTGGCAACTGCCACCTAGTGGTAAAATCTCTTTCCATTTTTCTACTGGTTTATTAATGCTGAGTAGGATACCATTGAAGAGAACAGATATCTGGGAAAATTAAACCTTTTGAAATAATTTTTTGTTGTTGTTTTGGGGCCTCACCTAGCAGTGCTCAGGCTTACTCCTTGCTCTGTGCTCAGAGATCACTCCTGGCAGGCTAGGAGAATCACATATGGTGCTGGGTCAAACCTGAGTCAGCAAGTACAAAGCAAGCGCCTTCCTTACCTACACTATCTACAGCTCTCAGATTTTTTTCTTTTTTTTTTTGACTCAGTGTCAGGCATTCACTCTTTATCTAGAACATGATTTTTTGGAAAAAAAAAATCCTGAGACATTAACTTGCAAATGAAACCACACCAGACAAATATGAAAATGACTAAAAATCTTTTCTAAAATACCTTCCTTGGGATAACAGTGACTCTAAAAACACATTTTAGGGTCAGAGTGATAGTACTATATGTACGGCGCTTGCCTTGCACATGGCTGACCAGAGGTTGCTCCCCAGCACCACCACCGCGAATTCCCCAATCCCCACCAGGAGTGATCCCTGAGCACTGCTGGGTGTGGCTCCCAAACAAACAAACAAACAAACAAAATAAAACACACTGTAGACAGCAAGAGATAGAGCTTGGTAACAGAGCACATGCCTCATGTATATGAAGCCAATCCCGAGAACTGCAAAAAAAAAAAAAAACCAAAAACCTCAAAACCAAACGAACAAACAAAAAACAAAACAAACCCCAAACCCACCACATTTCACAGTGCAAACTATCTCTTCTGGAGATACACTGATAGAATTCATTAGCATATTAAAGGCGTTGAGAAGCTTTTAGAAGTAGTCAAAAAACCTGTTAAATGAATAATAAAGCAACATTTCACAAATATAAATGACCATGAAAATTTCTTTCCTAAAGAGTACTTACTGATTTCTCTCAAGACACTAGAATTTCAATGAATAGACTAGGACATGATGCACTATAAACGGCAAACCCATTAGCTGTTTTAGCACCTCCAATCTATCATTAAAAAAATATGACAACGATTAATAAATTATCTGGCAATGACTGATCAGGCTTTAAGTGTTACAATTCAAATACATATTTATTTACCTGCACTATTTATTGAGCATTTAAAAAATACATAGCTAACTAAAACTCACTGTTGTCAATTTTAGTAACTGGCATGTGAGAGCATCTATATACCTACACATTATGTTTTAAACTCAAATTGTATTTGAAAAGTAAATTTAAAATAACGGGGAGTGACACCTGGCAGTGCTCAGGATTTACTTCCGGCTCTGTGCTCAGGAATCACTCGTGGTGGACACAGAGGACATTATAAGGGAGCCAGGGATCAAACTCAGTCTGCCATGTGCAAGGCAAGTGCCCTAACTGAGAAGTATTTAGGACATTCAACTCTATTCCAACACTACTGATAAACTTGTTCTTTAAATTAAGAAAATAAATAAATAAAAAACCAAAAAGTAAACATTTAGGTAAAGACATAGATACTAAATTATTCAATGCAATAATAAATTATTCAATGCAATTTCATGTGTTCAAGAATTTTCTCATAAAAAAAAAAATCCCCAAAATTTCAGTTACTGCACCTGACTCATGAATCCATTTCCCACCCCTGGCAAAAAAACAAAAACAAAAACAAAACAAACTGTTGTCAAGTTGTGCAATTCCAGTTGTGCAATGTCAGTTTCCTCTGGAACTGTCAGTGAACACGGTGCCAGTACCTGTTTATACTGCAGACGCCAGGGCTTTCTTGCTGTTAAGCTAATGATGCCTCGTGAGTGTATGATCTATGGAGAAATTCTGCAGTTTTACCTGCTGATGCTGTCTGTTGGGAAACAAACCGTGGATGTTTCCATCCCGAGCCCCCTTGCTACCGCATCGACCCCCCACCCCCCCAAAAAAAAGAGAAAACCTTGACATTCTATCTTTCTGAAGTACAGATTCAGGGCCAGGGTAGAGCTCTAAGAGCCAGAGTGTGTGCTTTGCATGGGGAAGCCCCAGGTTCACTCTGTGGCACTCACTAGGTTTCCCTCAGCACTGGGTCAGGAGCACAGCCAGGTCTGGCCCCGGAACAGAAAGAAAATGAAAACTAAATAAAAAGCAAAAACTGTTGTTTCAGGGCCCAATTACAAGCAGCAAGAATCCTCAGTCTGACTGCTGCTATTGCACCTGGTTTCTCCAGCCCTGTCAGAAGCAGCCCTTGAGCCAGTGTGGCCTTCAAGCCAAACAGTAACAGAAGAGTAAGGATGCAGGAGTGGGGGGTGAGTTAATGGTGAGGGTTAAATTAATGCACACAAAAACCCAAATAACCACATTTACCGAGACATGCAATTGGGAGAAACACACATGGTGAAGTAGTACTGTAAAAGAAACTGTTTTGTAGGCAGACAGATGTTACGAGAAGCTCAGGGAGATAAGTCCAGATGAAATGCCTTTATGAAGCACAACTACTTGTAGGACTCGGTTACTTGAATTCAAAGGCAGAATGGAGAAGTTTGGATGGTTTAATATGAATAAAGAAATTGGAGGATAGAGTATTCAACTAGCATATGAAAGATTTTTAAATGTTTAAAGTTGAAAAAAGCAAGAATGACAGGAAATCAATTTTTGTCAATTTTGAGGAATAATCAAAGGTGCAATAGACTCAGGTTGGAAACTCCTTTTATGCTATTAGGTGAAGTTTTACCTTATCTAGATTAGGAGGAATATATGAAGGGAATTCAAGCATCATGTGAGCTGTAGAATCAGACAACCAGATAACCTATAGGGAACAATTTAATTTTAGCTCTTGAAAAGTGGAATTATGCAGTAAGTGAGACTAGGGTAATTTTGTTAGTAATTAATTCTCAATTCTCACTTAGTTTTTCCATTTCTAAACAGCATTAAAAAAACATATATATACTCTTTGGCTTTCAGAGAGTTTATTTAATTCTTGTTTCAAGTCTTGTCTGGAAAGACTAGAAATTCCCTTACCTAAACATATTAAAAATACTAATTGAAAAAAGGACTTTACTCTTGACATGTCCAAATTCACTGAGCACTTAAGCACTCTATTATGCTCAGTGAATTAAATCTTTTCACTATTTTTAGCCTAATTAAACATGAGAAGAACACAAAGAGAAGGTAATTGATGTTTTAACAATTGCATACCATTTGTAATGTCTTTTTAAGTGCCAAGTTCTTGACTTACATATACCGTTTTTTGATCATCCAGTTTAAGAGCTGATTATAAATTTCCTTGTATTTTTTTGAAATGCTGCTTTATTTCTAACTTTTATTATGTAAAATATCTACTACCCACCCCACAAGCTACTGGCATTTATTT
This sequence comes from Sorex araneus, assembly GCF_027595985.1. Lineage (NCBI taxonomy): Eukaryota > Metazoa > Chordata > Mammalia > Eulipotyphla > Soricidae > Sorex > Sorex araneus. The sequence goes on along the minus strand of NC_073313.1, from coordinate 211,985,519 downwards.
AAACTTATTACTTACACTACCTTAAACATTTTATTAACACTCTTCTATGATCATAGCAGGTCATGACAAACTTAGCAACAAATTCTGGTATAACTATAAAAATACCACATACAAGTATTTCTAATGACAGGACTTTTAGCTCTAGTCTTTTCAGTTAGTTTAAGAAGACAATCTGCATGTGTAGAATGAATGGCAATCCTAATTATTTTACTGAACTTAAGATGTAACTAATTGAAAGAAAGAAGCACTTTTATTCTATATTCCATCATGGAAATAGTTAATTACATGAAGGCACAACATCACTATATTTCCAATTTCAGAAGCTTAAAAATGTGAAAAAAAAAGTACATTTTAAATCAGCGAAATGTCTTTAAGTCAAATTCTGAACACTTAAATTTTCACTCTCATCTTTCACATAAATAAGGCATGATTTAGTTAAACAAAGAAAACTTTATTTCTGCTACACGTACAACACATTCATCGTTCTAAGGAAACAACTACTATATAAGTGTTCGCATTAATGTGTGGATTTAAAAATACAAGTCCAACAATCCCTGCTCCCCGGACAGAACAATGCTGTGCAGAGACTATCAGGTATAAGGGGAAAAGCTGTCAACTGTCCACAGGGAATGCGTCCAGTCACATTTTCAGTCAGTCAGCTGAGGGTTATGTCATTATTTAGTCTTTGTTCTGTAGAAAGAACACAACACAAGTATGAAAATCATCACCTGAAAGGAAACAGCTACCGTATATAGTATTCCTAAACTGTTATGATTCGCTCCTTTACTTGAATATAATCACTGCTATCTGCTTATTTAAGTCATGGGTACCCCCAAACAAACAAAACCAAACTTACTCAGAAGGATGATGCAAGCTGGTACTGAATTTCTGGAGGAAAAATGCTGTGAATTAATAAAGAAATCAGGGTGCTTTGAAATGCTAAGGTTTCTATTTTCCCCAGAAAGAGAAATCACTCTGTACACATACCAGACCCATTTTAAAAGAGAACCCAACTACTTTCAGAGTTATATTCTTACTGTTCCTGACCAGCTGTGCTCAGTCAGGAATTACTCCTGGCTCTGCACTCAGGAGTTATTCCTGCAGCACGAGGGGGACCATACAAGGTGACCAGGATCACACCCAGGCTGGCTATGTGCAAGGCAAGCACCCTCCCCACTGTACTATGTCTCCAGTCCCTCCAAGTTATATTCATACACCATTTCTTCTATTTTCTAGGTGGGAGGTCATTTAAATCTAGGCTCACTGCTCAGAGATGAAAGACGCTATCCCTCTTAAGTTGTATTTGTAGTCCATGGTGGGAGGGGGCGAACAACTCTTATTTTAAATATTCTAATATTCAGGGTTAGAGAGATGGTACAGTGGGTTGGGTGCTTGCCTTGCATATGGCAGACCTGGGTTAGATCCTGGGCATTTCATATGATCCCCTGAGCTCGCCAGGAGTGATTAGTCAGGAGTAACCCTTGAGCACTGCCAGGTGTGGCCCAAAATAAATATTCTAATATTTTAATATTATTCATGTATAAAAAACATTTTAACTACAAATTATTTACATTAATTTTTTAAGTTTTTATAATCAAATACAAAAGTGCACCCCCTGCCCCCAAAATGTAATTACTAAAATTGTGTAAAATTTAGGAAAATTTTTATACTACTTTAAAACTTTCAAATAAGAGGTGCCAATAGCACAGCGAGTAGGGGTCAACATGGCTTTGATCCCCTATGCCCTATAGGGTCCTCTGAACCTGCTAGGAATGATCCCTGAGCACAACACCAGGATTAAGCCCTGAGCACTGCTGGGTATGGTCCCAAAAGCAGAAACAACAACAAAAACCCAACAACTTTTAAATAAGAGAATAAGTTGATTTCATGTGTGAGCAAAGGAGGAGACTCTCATAGAGACCATGACATAGAAACCAGTAACAAAATAAAAATTCATAAAAAACAAAAACTCCATGCAAGAACTAGAGCACATTCTAAATAAATATGACTAATCATATCCTAATACATCTTCTTTTTCTTTTTTCTTTTTTCTTTTTTTTTTTTTTGCTATTTTTGGGGTCACACGCAGCAATACTCACGCGTTACTCCCAGCTCTGGACTCAGGAATTACCCCTGCTGGTGCTTGGGGGACCATACGGGATGCTGGGGATTGAACCCAGGTCAGCCGTGTGCAAGGCAAACGCCCTACCTGCTGTTCTAGAACTCTGGCTCCACCTAATACCATTTTCAACTAATCAGATCCTACATTATCTGTGCCCTCCATACAAGGAGTTTAATAATAAGAAAAAGATTTACATTTTACTATTAGTGATGCTGAAGAACAAACATTTCTTCGCATGCAGGGAACTAGATAAATGTTCATCACTCTTATGGAGGAAAATGTGATTATTACACACTGATTCTTTTTCCACCTCGTATCAGTGTTAGAAGCCGTGGCCTAGCATGTACAGGGCGAGTGCTCTACCACTGCGCTCCTGGCCTCAAATGTTGTACATACAATAAGGCTTCATTTGCACGAGGTAGTTTTTGCATTACTTTTATTTTCTGATCATCGAAGTGATACCATACTTCATAGGTTCCACTCACTCTAAGAGCTGTAGCTCAAAATGCCAAACTTTTGAAAAAAAATCTTGTAAGAAATTTTCTGACCCAGGACTGGAGAAAGAGTACAGCGAGCAGAGTGTTTGCTTTGCATGTGACTAACCTGGATCTGATCCCCAGCATACATTCCCCTGAGCACTGTCAGAAGTAATTCCTGAGTGCAGAGCCAGGAGAAACCCCTGAGCATTGCCAGGTGTGACCCCTCAGAAGTGAAAAGAAAACCGCTTTCAAGCCAGTAACTTGAAATCAACTTCAAGAAAACTGCTAACTGTTCTCATTGGAACTTGGGTCTCTGATACAGATGGAAAGAGAGAAAATTCTCACTTCCTTGAAACTCAGCATTCATTTACAGAAGAAAAAAGTGAAAAAGTTAAACATATCTAAATTTTAAAATTTCTAACATTTTAAAGACAGCTTCCCCCAAATATGGATGAATTGACTGTCCTAAAATAAAGAAATTTAAGTTTTATATTTCTGAAAATAAAAGAAATCAAAAGGATGTATGTATCATTAAAATAGACAAGAATTCTTGGCATATTTTCAGTTTTTTAAAAGCTACACCTGCACATGAGAACACATTTTTTTTTTCTTTCTTGAGCAGAAAGGGTTTGGGGCTACACCTGGCAATCCTCAGGATTTACTTCTTGCTGTGCTCAGGGGCCACTCCTGGTGGTGCTTGGAGGAACCTTATGTGATGGCAGGACTGAACTGGGGTCAGCTGAATAAAAAGAAATGATTTAACCCCTATACTATTCCTTTGGTCCTAGAGAACACTTTCTGAATATGCAATTTTAACATATAAATTTAAAACATAAGTATACAAAATCCAACACTGAGGTTCAAAGGTCAAAAAAGATGTACTATTTGATAATGCATTTTATTAGAGATATTAATGTATCTCTTTACAGATAATTTTTCCTTTGCTTTTTTTTGGGGGGTCACACCTGGTGATGCATAGGGGTTACTCTGGCTCTGCACTCAGGAATTACCCCTGGTGGTGCTCAGGGGACCATATGGGATGCTGGGAATCGAACCCGGGTTGGCCGAGTGCAAGGCAAATGCCCTACCCGCTGTGCTATCATTCCAGCCCCCTATACAGAATTTTTTAAATTAGTTCAATATATTATTACATTATCATCATTGCCATTATTTCATTTCTGGGCCACAGCTGGCAGTGTCTGGGGTTTGCTCCTGGCTCTGTGTTCAGGGGACTGTAAATGGCGGCTGGAAATTAAGCTGGGGCCTGACTGTGTGCAAAGTATGCAATTGCCTTAGCCCCTATGCTATCTATCTCTCCAGCCCAAATTACCTCCTCAATTTAGATCTCAAAACATTCATTCAAGTCAGAAAAAATTTTAGGACCTTAAAGTTTAAATAAGCATGTAGTAAAATGTCTACATTTTAATGTCTTTAAAAAGATGTTTTAATATTGGGGGCTGGAGAGACAGCAAGCAGGGCATTTGCCTTGCATGCTGCCAACCCAGGTTCAATCCCCAGCATCCCACACAGTTCCCATGTACCACCAAGTATAATTCCCGAGTGCAGTCAGGAGTAATCCCTGAGTACCACCAGTTGTGGTCGAAAACCAAAGAATAAAATCCAAAGTTTTAATGTATTATAGACATTCACATTCCAAAGAGTCGTTTTTCAAATTGAAATCTGACTGTATTTTATAAAAGGGCAAAATTAATTTTGATGAGCACTAATGAATGCTCATTTTAAAAAAAGCCAAAAATATTCAAGTTTAAGAAATATACTACAGAATTGGGGCCGAACTGATAATATAGCAAGTAGGATGTTTGCCTGATGCACGGCCAACCCAGGTTCAATCCCTGGCATCCTACATTGTCCCCCTGTGCATCACCAGGATTAATTCCTGAGTGCAGAGCCAGAAGTTAACCCTGAGTTGCTGAGTGACTCAAAACACAAAACAAAACACATTTTGCATGTAAGACCCTAAGCTCTCTACACAGCACTGGAAAAAAACATAAAAAGAAATAAGGGCTGAGTGAGAAGATGGCTCAAAGAGCTTCAGGGTGTGCTGAGAATGTGGGAGCCACCTGAACCCAGCAAAGCACAGTCTGTTGAGCAGTGTGGCAGGAGTGACACCCAGGCACCTGAGAACAGCAGAATATAGGTGCCATCTCCAACACCCCCATCTCCCCCACCCCCACAAACATATGCAAGTTAATAAGTCTATCAGTGGAGTTTTAAGCCCACAGAGGTTTTCACTGACTTCTAAATACTTAAAAAAAATTTTTTTCCCCTATTTAAACTACTCCGTGCTATTCCATGTGCCAGTGGGTTCTAAAATTCAGATTATGAAGTGCTTACCTCAACAATCAGTAAGTTCTTTGTCGTTTGTTAGATTCTTCTCTTGGGGAATCTGCCAGCATAACTTTCAGCCTGACTCCATTCAGGATCTTGCCATGTAACGTGCTAATGGCATCATTAGCACTTAGTCTATCTGCATATTTGGCATACCCCACATTTTTTCCTGACACAAGGTAAACTTCGATCAGGTTACCAAAGCGACTGAAACAAAATAAAAAAATGAACTGAAATGGATAAATACAGATTCTCCAGAAGAATGAGGCCCATCCCTCTCCCCAAATCTTGTCTGCCACACACAGCAATCTTACCAATCTTACTGTTTTTGGTTTGGGTTTTTTTTGCATGCTACGGATCATTCAGAAGCCTCACACATATTCTTTTTAATGGTACCCAGGATTCCAGGCTATTTTTCCTTTCTCCCTAACATTTTCTTGAGGGTGTTTGGGCCACAACTGGCTTTGCTCAGGGATTACTTTTGGGTGGGGTTCAGACTATACGCAGTGTTGGGGATCAAAGCAAGATATGCTATGTGCAAGCCAAGTACTTTATCTGCTGTACTATGTTTTAAGCCCTTCTCCTTAATATTTATTTATTTTTGTAATACTGGGGATTTAAGACAAAGCTTCACAGCTGCAGGACATGTGCTCTCCAAATGAACTACAGCCTAAGCCCCCAATCTTACTTCTAAACATCTCTATCAGTTAATTTCTCTTCACTGTCACTTGGGTTTTTTCCTCATACAGACCATCTTTTCCTTAGACTACTGTAATAACCTCTTCATAAATTTCCAAACCTGTGGGATAGTCTCTCTATTCCATTCCTTAATCTGTCCTCTGATACTCCTTAAACAGAAATATAATCATTTTCTCATTAAAAATCCAGTTAGGGGGTTGGAACTCCACCGAAGGAATATGCATCATTCAAGTTTTAAATCTTTATTGCTTCTGGGATAAGGACAAACTTCCAAACAAACTTTATGGGGCCAGAGCAATAGTACAGCAAATAAAGCACCTGACTTGCACGTCACCATCTGGTTCAATCCTCTACACCCTATAGTGGTCTCCTGAGCACTGCCAGATATGGCCCAAAACCAAAACAACAAGAGAAAAACTAACTTTATGAGCACTTCCTCCCAAGGTCATTGTCCTCTACAGCACTTAATCTTCCCTCACAGTCTCTTAAAGCCCAAACTCTGAAGACCTTTTCCATAATTGCTCTGGCAGGAATAATCATCCATAGTCCCAGCTTTCTTCTCCAGCTAAATTATTATTTTGTTCGCAGGTTACCACTGTACCTTGCTTCTTTTACAAAGTCCTTTCTGTATTTTTTTCCCTTGGTTTTTGAGCCACACCTGCGGTGCTCAGATATTATCCCTTGCTCTGAAGTCAGGGACCTCACCTGGAGGGTTCTCGGGACTATGTGGGACTCGGATCACAGCTGGGTCAGCCCTGTGCAAGGCAAGAGCCTTACCCACTGTACAATTGTTTGACCAATCTCTGAATTTCTCAGATAGGTACCCACTGCTATGTTTTTCACAGCCCATGCATTCCATAGCACTTTTATAACACCATAGCACTAGATTGTAATTTCCTACTTACTTATCTGTTTCCTATGAGATCAGGTCTAGAAAAGGCAAGGCTACAATGTCTTGTTTACAGAATGTGCAATAAAGTCTCTAGCAGTGTCTCTCTGCCACAGAGAAGAGACTCAAGAAGCAAACTTAGTAATGAAATAAAGTCCAAACTCTTGACTTTCAAACTCAAGAAGCAAACTTAGTAATGAAATAAAGTCCAAACTCTTGACATTCTGAGCTCCTTAATAATTAATTTCCAATCTTTATAATTTACCAGCACTATTTAGGGCAAATGGGAAAAAATCAGAAAGCTGAGTTGTGTTAAAACAAACAAAAACAACTTTCTCATTTTATATTTGTTACTCTTCCTTAGAATCAAGTAATATTTAATCAATATAATTCTTAAAAGTCTTAAAAAGAACTGGCAAAATACAAGATGCTTAGCAAGCACTTTTTTTTTTTTTTTTGCAGGGATTATAGTGTGTGTGGTGGGGGGGAGACACACTCCTGGCAGTGCTCAGTGATTATTCCTGACTCTGAGCCCAGGAATCACTCCTGATAGGTTTGGGGGGTCTCTAAGGGGTATCTGAGATCGAACTCGGGATGACCACGTACAAGTAAAGTGCCCTGCCTAGTTTAGTGTCTACCCTCTCCTACCCTTAGTAAACACTTCTTAGTCGAACCTTAGCTATAAAGGAAAAAGACAACTAAATGGACTTCTAGAGTACAGATTTACGCATTTATCATCTATTAAGACACAAATTAACCGTGTTCATCCTGTATATGCAATTTTTCAAAACATTAATCTTTTAAAAAAAAGAAACAGGAAAATTTGAGACCCAGGGCATATGAATAACAAAGAAAAGGCTATCATCCTATGCTTTAAAACATGATATAAATAAGGGCATTTTAAAACCACAGACCAAATAATCTGGTACTACATAAAGTTTTAAGATTGCAAAGATTTTTAAATTATTGATTTAAATAAATTATAGTATGAAACTTTGTGAAATTGAAATCTTACCAGAAGATATCTTCTAATACATCTAAAGGTAAAGGATGAGGGTTAAACACGATAAAAAGTCTTTCCTTCACAGGAGTTTCAGGAGGGGCTTTCTTTTTGCATGATGGAAGTGCAACATCGGTCTGAATTTGAGGTAACTGTGATCCAGAACTTCCTCCAAATTGCTGTTGAAAAGTTACAGGTACAAAAATGAGAAAAAGAAAAGCTACATTCTGGAAATTCTAAATGAAGACCTATGGACTGATGTGATCAACGGCCCCTACACAATCTTTTACGACAGTTCTGAACTGTTGGTTACGTGAGTAACAAACACAGGGCCCATTTCCTTTCTACACTACCGAAATAGTGTGAAGGTTAAACTCTTATTCACTTACCAGAAATTGTTGCTGACTTGGGTTATTCCACACCATTGACGCGAGCTGTGCAGCTACCATCTGCGTTGCCATCTTTCTAAGGAGACTGGAGACAATAACTCACAATTTATAAAACATTAGACAACATTCAGTCTCTTAACAGTAACGTTGTTTTGTATGACTTTAACACATAAAAGAGGTTTTTTTTCTTTCTGTTTTTATTCTTTAAGTCATAATCATGAACACGAAGAACTAAGCACTGAACATTCCCCAGAGCTCAGCACTGAACATTCCTGAAACGGTACTTACTCTGTGGCATTACTCCCATCATCAATAAAGGAAACACCTATTCGATTTCCAGGCGGGTACTGAAATCCATGTAACTTGTATTTTGCATAAATAGCTGATGCTACATTAAAGTACTGAACCACTCCGTGACCTAAAACAAAGGAAAGAATATACAAGGATTACAAAGACAGTAGAGAGGTCATTGAAAGTCTGTTGTACTTCAAAAATGAAGCAATACTGATATATCATAGTATCACACAACTAATACAGAATAGAATGTGTCAGGAAAAAAAATCTCATACGTGTGTACAAAGGCTGTGTTTCTAGAAAATAAAATATAAGATTTTGGTAAAAATGTGAACACGGTATTTTAAATAAAATGGAATCATTACTTGAAGAACTGTTTAATGAATTTAATCTTAGGATACTGGCATTTATTTATTTATTTATTGCTTTTTGGGTCAGACCCAGTGATGCACATGGGTTACTCCTGGCTCATGCACTCAGGAGTTACTCCTGGCTGTGCTCGGGGGACCATATGGGATGCTGGGAATTGAACCTGGGTCGGCCATGAGGCAAATGCCCTCCCCGCTGTGCTATCACTCCCACCCCTGGCTTTTACTTATATATTTTTAAAACTTAATCTTTAGGCAATATCTGGCGATGCGCCGGGGGGGTTACTCCTGGCTCTGCACTCAAGAAATACTCCTGGTGGTGCTTGGGAAACCATATGGGATGCTGGGAATCAAACTCAGGTTGGCCACACACAGGGCAAATACCCCACTGTATTATCTCTCCAACCCCCTAGATTTCCTTTCAATAATTAAACATTTTTGTTTTGTCTTTGTGCCACACTGGGTGGTGGTCAGGGCTTACCTGGCTCTGAACTCAGGTATCATTAATGGTGAGGCTTGGGGAAACATATGAGGTGCTGGGGATCTAACCCAGGTTGGCCTAGTACAGGGGAAGCACCTCCCCACTGTACTATCTCTCTGGCTCCTAATTAAACATTTTTTTCTAGTGGCCACTCCCCAATGTACACAGAATCGAACTTAGGGTCCTGAACATGGCAAGGATGTGTTATACTTCTTGAGCTATCTCCTTTCCCCTTGACTTTTCTATTTTGATTCTTTAATTTGGGCGGTGGAGGAAGCCACACCCAGCTTTTTGCTCAAGGGACCAAGAGACACCAGGGATCAAAACCTGGGCCTCTTACACACAAAGCAGATGATTCAACCTTTGGTTTTTCTTATAAGGTAGATATAACCATTGTTTCTTAAACTTGAAATCTTTGAAATCTATTCTGAATTTTTTAAAAAAATCCCTATCACATTGAGTAAAAATAAAAGTGAGATGTGATACCTGAAAACAGTCATCTGGGTTAGCTGCAGTGGTAGAGAAAGGGATATTTATGAAAAACAAAGGTAGGGAACAGAGGGTCTCAAGATTAGAAGGTACACATTTAACATTCCTTTGAAGAGTTTTCTGCTATAAGGATAGATTTTGGTGGAGGGTGGTGTGTGTGTGTGTGTGTGTGTTTGTGTGTGTGTGTGTGTGTGAGAGAGAGAGAGAGAGAGAGAGAGAGAGAGAGAGAGAGAGAGAGAGAGAGAGAGAGAGAGAGAGAGAGAGAGAGAGAGAGAGAATTTTAGACCAGTGTCCTTCGATTCTCTGACTCCATCAGTTCTAACTCTTTAAAGCAAATCAACACCCCCCTTATACCTCTATCTGATGAGTGCTCATTACAGGTATTTCACATCTATTTCTTCTGATTCCTTTCTACCCCCAACATAGACATCATTAATCATCTCACTTTAAAACAAGGAAACAGGCTCAGAGGGGAGAAGCAGATTTGCATGGTGGCAGCTATGTGCCACCATGGCATCTGCAGCTGAGTCCAATGTAAATGGAAGATGAGTCCATTCCCATTATGCCACAATACTTCTAACTTAAAAAAACTTAAAAAAGTCAAAGAGCCAAAGAAATACAAAGACATTATGTTCACATTAGAGAATAGATCTAATCGATTAACAAGTTCAGATAGGTTTTAAGAATCTTACTGCTATTAAGAGTGGAAAGAGAGGTAGAGATGCTTGAAATGAAGGCAAGGAGTTTCATACTGAGGTATAAAGTTTATAAGTAAATAAGTTTAGGGATGAAGGGAAAGTTTTTAAATGGTTTTCTAATTTTGCTCAGCAGTAACCAAGAGTACAAACATTGAGTTATTTTTGTTGCAAAATCTGGATACAAAAAATGCTGAAGTTTGTGGGAGACAAAATATATTTTTTAAAAAGGCTATATAAGAACAGCATACCCAAGTATTAAGGTATCACTATAGTTACAAGTTTAAAATACAGAAAAAGGAAACAACTCACACAGAATCTGACACAGAAAGTGTATTAGAGAAAAGTAATTTTAGCAAAACACAGTATATTAAAAAATAATATCATAAAAAATAACAATTTACCATAATTTGAATAAGGATCTCGCTGAACTTCACAATATTCTAATCCTGGTACTATATCAAAAATGCTGAAAAGCTGTTCTTCAGTAAAAGGAACTCTTGATACAACTGACAAGCGTTTGGAAATAGCTTCCTGGCCCCTGTTGTCATTCTTGTCAAAACTTGAAAAATCAGATTGTTGTTCTTCAATAAAAAAAAAAGAATGAAACGTCAAAATCTTTAAATTTTTACACATTGCAAATTGGATTTAACATTTTAAGTGAAAGAAAATATTAACCATCATTTTACATTTACTGCATTAAACATAGGCACTACTGTTTGCTCTTAGTCATTAGCAGGAAATCCATGAAAATAAAATAGACACCTTTCTACATTCCCCTGCTTTCAACACAGAAATATAAGCAGAAATGTACAGTATAACTTCATAGGAATGTATTTAGGATGCAAAACTATAAAATATGCAAGCAATTTATCTAAAAGTAAGTTTATATCAAGTAACACTAACAGGCTATGCTTTCACCACAAATTCTTCTCTAACTTCTACTTTTGTCATTCTTCTCTTTGCTTTAGCCCTAATTTTGAAACAATAGTTTAGGAGTAAAATTTTAGGACTCGTTCGCCCTAAAACTGCCTACTTGTAAGTGTCTACTTAAAATGCCTTATAGTTTTTGATCAGTTGCAGAGGCAGAAGTTCACCTCCAAGTGTAGTAGTGGCACCCAGTTTCATTTTAGAGAAATTCAACCAGAAGTTAAATATTAAGTGTTACTATTATAGGCAAATAGGCAAATATTAAGTGGTAAACATCAAGAACACGAGTACAAACCAACTTGAAAAAAAAACCCCAAAAAACCAAACCCCACAACATTAGACTTTTATTCACTGAAACTTACTACTAGTAAAAGTATATTTTTATAAACTCAAATCAGATAGTATATATGACTTGTACTACTAAAATAAGATAACTAACTTACCAAATGGAAACATATTGATTCTAGGTTCATGACCCAAAGTCTCCTGCCGCATACTACTATAATAATCCTGTTCTGAGGATTCAGATGCTTTGTTTTTAGGTTCAGCCAAGATTGCCCTAAAACCTGAAAAAAGAGAATCTATTAATAAATTTCAAGCTTCGTAGAAAATAGAATATAACTGTAAATATACTTGTTAGTACTTGGCAGTTTTATAAAATAAGACAAAACCCACACAATGGCTATCTTCACCAGTTTGACTTTTTTGCTTTGTTAAAAGATTGCGGAGAGCAAACAGAAACAGCAAGATTCCACATTCTAGATGAGTATGGACATAAAGGATCAGCAATTCATCTCTCTCTTCCAAACTTCCCACTATACACAACACGGTCATTCATTCTCTCAGATCCCTCAACATAAAATCCTCTAAGTGCTTTCACATTCATACTTTCATCAGGATTTATCCTTTTAAGAAACTTATGATCTTCTATTCTAGCTATCCTGTCATGGCATCAAATTTAGATTCTCATCTCTTAATTATAACCCTTCAATCCTTTGCCTCTGGATCAGATTTTTTTTTTCTTTTTGGGACACTCAGGAATTACTCCTGGAAATGCTCAGGGGACCATATGGGATGCTGGGGATTGAACCCGGGTGGGCCTCGTGCAAGGCAAACGCCCTACCCGCTGTGCTATCACTCCAGCCCTCTGGATCAGATTTTTAAAAAAGGTTAAAGGATTGATTAGCTGCAAAAGCTAAAACAGGTGCCACAATGCCCCTCAAACTTCTAATAAAATGCTTATGCACAAAAACAAACACATATTTTTTAAAATTTATTTATTTTTACAATGATTCATTGCAGGCCTTTAATATTCCAACACCAATCCTACCACCATTACACTTTCCTTAATATTTCAACGCAGAAAGTCAAAAGGTTTCAACGTGTTATTAGATGTTCCAAAAACTTGTGCATGTGAACTCCCTGAAAATCTATCCTTGATCATGTGGTCAGATAAATTGTCTGAAAATAGTGTATTATTCTTCTTTTAAAGGGGAAGATAAAAAAAATAAATTAAAAGGAGAATGAACATGAAGTAGACTTATATTCTTAATAACCTGCCACATATAATCCAATGGGCTGGAGCGATAGCACAGCGGTTGGGTATTTGCCTTTCACTCGGGCGACCCGAGTTGGATTCTTCTGCCCCTCTCGGAGAGCCCGGCAAACTACCCGTGCGTATTGGATATGCCAAAAACAGTAACAATAAGTCTCTCAATGAGAGACGTTACTGGTGCCCACTCAAACAAATCGAAGAGCAACGGGATGACAGTAATACAGTAATATAGTCCAACGTTATCTAGTTTTATCTTGAAATTTTCAATTAAAAAGTATTCATATTTATACATTTATATAAATGTATAAATTAAAATGTATATGTGAATGTATTTATATATCTATGTACGTGTGTATATGTGTACGTGTGTATATATATGTATATATATATATATATGGGCCAGTAATATTTGCCTATAATAGTAACACTTAATATTGAACTTCTGGTTGAATTTCTCTAAAATGAAACAGTTGGTAACATATACCGTGTGTACACATACATTATATATATATATATATATGCATGCATGTGTATGTATACACATATATAATATATATGTGTATATATGTATATACACATATGAGCAGGAGTGACAGTAAGGTTGCTAGTTCACTTGTCTTGCATATGGTTGACCCTGGTTTGATCCCTGCATCCCATATGGTCCCCTGACCTGCAGCAGAAATGATCACTAAGACCAGAGTCAGGAGTATATCCCGAACACTGCCACAAGTGGCCCAAAAACGAAACAAAAAAATCCAGTATCTGTGGAAATAATAAGCAAAATATAGGAGCAGCATGTTTATTAAGTCATGTAGTTGCTCATATTTCCCTTCAATGCATTGTCTCATTAAAAAAGATTAATAAAGTCCTCCATATAATTTTCAGCCTAGGATTATATCTATTTAAAATTCCCATTACTAAGATTAAATTAACAGGCATGGCTATTAGCAATATTCAATTATAGATTGTTATTCAGAATAGTTCTAATGTTTAGACATCTTTAAGAATATTAAATAAACACCTCCTTACTTCGATCACAGTTTTCTATTGCTTGGGCAGCTTGCGATGGTTTTAAATACCGAACATAACCCAAACCTTTACTTTCTCCAGTGACTTTATTCTTAATAATGCTGCAATACTCAATGTCTCCATAAACCTAAGAGTTAAAAATTAGGTAGAATTAATAATTAAACATATTTAAAAACAAACTAATTTTATTTGCATCCCTTGCTTATTAAAAAGAAATTAGAATTTACAGAGATCTTTAATGAAATAAAAGGTACAAACTAGTAAGACACTAAGAACAATAGTAACAATGACATAATAACAATCAAAATAATAATTCTGAGTATTTGCTCTATATATATTAGCTCATAACAATCTTTCAAGAATACACATTTAGACATACATATGAATATATGTCTTATAGCTTATTTATAGACAGGAAGCAAGCTCTTTAAAACAATCAAGTAATTTGCTTTAGCTAGGACTATAATAAATGCTACTATAATAATATAGTTCACACACGTGGACTTGCTTTTGCCTTCCTTACTGCTGATGTAAGACATGATAGAGAAGAGTGATAAGTCAGTGTTCAAAATTTAAAAAATAAGAGCAGGTTCTGAATTCAATAACTTGAATTTAAACCTTGGCTCCATCACCTATGACTATGTGGTTTTACGAAACAGAGCTTTACACTTCATTTTTCTGAATTCGTTTTTTCATTATGAATTCTGAGAGGAAAAATGCCGTGATTAGTATTTTCCAGTTTTTATATATTAGCTTTAAAGATTAGCTTTTAAGGGTTTAATGTTTAAGTCTACATTGAAATAGATGACTTGCCTTTTCAGTTTCAGTAGCCATATCACCAATTGAGGATGATAAAGTAATTAACACAGATGACGTCAGATTAGAAAAAATAAGTACCTTGAACTTTTCCCGTAGATCTTCTTCTGTATAGGACTTTGGTATCATAACAAAGATTCTTGTTAGTTCTTCATCTTCAACATCTCGATGACTTCCTGATGATCTGGACTGTGCAATAAAAACCTAAGGAAACAACACCCCAAGATAATGGAAAAATAAGTGAAAAGGAAACCAAATGTTTTTCTATTTCTTAATTATGCTTACTTGATCACAGAATAAGATGCATGGGAGGTTAAATGCAGTGGAAGAGTCTTATTAAGAAAATTTAGTCTTCTTGACTGCCATTACTTGTTTATAGAATAAAAAGATATTATAAATGCCAACCTATGAACCGTACTGCATCCATATATAGTTATACTTTTGTTATTTGCTTATAAGAACAACTGCACTGAGAATGTATATGCTGCAGTTTGGTAGTGTTCAATCACTGTAAATGTCATCCCATTGCTCATCGATTTGCTCAAGCAGGCACCAGTAACATCTCCATTGTGAGACTTGTTTGTTACTGTTTTTTGGCATGTTGAATACGTCACGGGTAGCTTGCCAGGCTCTGCTGTGCGGGCGAGATACCCTTGGTACCTTGCTGGGCTTTCTGAGAGGGGCGGGGGAATTGAACCTGGGTTGGCCTCATGCAAGGCAAACGCCCTCCCGCTGTGCTATTGCTCCAGCCCAGTGTTCAATAAATGTCAATTATATAGTTGATTAATATTATTAAAATGGTCTATCTTACTGATTTTATTTGGTCTATCAGGTTAAGAGCAGACTATACAAATCTATGGATTTATCTTTCTATTAGTTTTATCAGTAAGACTGCAAAATATTTGGGATTGTTCTAAAGTTCTAGTATTTTGGTTTTTATGAAATCACCCTCTATCTCTGCTAATACGTCTCACAGTGTGCATTACACCTGGAATGTAACTCAGAAGGCTGGACTACATGCTTTGGAACTGGGACCTCAGGTTTAATATAGGGCACCATGTGGTTTCCTACAATGTGCTGGGAACAGCCCCTGGGCATTGCTCAGAAGGCCCCCACAGCAAATTCTACCTCTTGTATTCATTACCAATCATTTATTTTTTAATTTTCAATCATCTTGTATCTTGTATTTTCAAACATCGATTTTATCTTTTACTTAAGCTGTGTCGCTAGCAAACACCATTTGCTTGCAAATACCATTGGGTTAGTTTTCTTTAAAATAATTGTCTTAATACCTGCCATTTAATTGAAGGGTTTAATCCATTTATAGATGGATTAATAGATGGATTAATTTATAGATGGTTTAATCCATTTATGTTTAATGCCATTATTCTTAGTTTCTAGTCCAGTTTTAGTCTTGTTTTTGTTTGCTTTTCCTTTATGAACCACACCCAGTGGTGCTCAGGGACTATTTCTGTTTCTGGGCTCAGGACTGATTGTTCACAGTGCTCAGGTGACCATATGTTCTGCTGATTTGAAATGGGTTCTGGAGGATGCAAGGCAAGGGCCTTCCCTTCTATGCTATCTTTCTGGTCTTAGGATATACTTGTATTTTAAATAGCTTTCTTTTTGATCTATCTATCTATCTATCTATCTATCTATCTATCTATCTATCTATCTGTAACACTGTATCACTGTCATCCCCTTGTTCATTGATTTGCTTGAGTGGGCACCAGTAACGTCTCCATTGTGAGACTCATTACTGTTTTTGGCATATTGGATATGCCACGGGTAGCTTGCCAGGCTCTGCTGTATGGGCAAGATATTCTCGGTGGCTTGCTGGGCTCTTCGAGAGGGGCAGAGGAATCAAACTCGGGTCATATATGTATATATATATATATATATATATATATATATATATATTTGCTTTTTGGGTCATACTCAGCGATGCTCAGGGGTTACTCCTGGCTCTGCATCAGGAACTACCCCTGGCGGTGCTCGGGGGACCACATGGGATGCTGGGAATCAAACCCGGGTCGCCTCATGCAAGGCAAACACCCTAACCGCTGTGCTATTGATCCAGCCCTATTATTTTTTTTAAAGAGGTAACAAGAGACACAAATGTGATTCAGTGGTACAGCATATGATACCTTGCAAGTATGAAGCTCTAGATTTAACCCTCAGAACCACAAAAGAGGAAAGCAATCAAAAAGATTTGATCATATTCTGGGTTATCTCAGTATGATCCAAATGATCTGTGTGCGCAAGAAATGCACAGGATGGTTTTAGACTTATATTTTTTTTTCTAGTAGTGGCAATTTAGTTTTTTTGAAATATCATTTGTAACATCAGATTACTTGGAATTTAATTCCTTTTAAAGTACCACTTTAATATGCAAAGCTGCTTTGGTTTTATAGTATTCCAGAGAAATGTTAATAATCTCTAACTAGGATAGGGATTTGTTTATAGAAACCTACAGAATTATAGGACAGGAAGAAAACAAAATCCAAAGTCATGGGATTTCAGAAACACTTGTATGCTTCTTTGGAAACAGCTATAACAGAGGTGTGGGGCACTGATCATAAGATATAGAGATGCACCCATGAACCTACTTCCAATCTCAGTAAAGCTATACTACATGTCCACTGGACACCAAGCACCATACGAAGTATTAGTGTGGAGTCATGCAAAAATGGCCTCTTAGAAAGTCAGTCTTATGGGTCAGTAATGAATGACTACCAGAAAATACAAATGGGGAAAATGGTGAACTTTTAAATATTTGGGAAGATACTTAAACAAGACTTAAAATTATATCTAAATTTTAGAAGACTGCAATGCTATGCATTTCTGATAAAGGTGGTAGCACCCAAGCAAAATAGATTTTATAATAATTAACCACTGATTGGATTTTCTTAAGCTTTCTATGATCACAGAATACGAAGCATTCCTGTAAAACTGAAATAGTTTCCACTCCTATTTTGGAGGTTCATGGATTTCCTTAGGTCACAGAATGACCAGAATGACAATTACTTTCACTAAGGTCATCTAAGGTCATCTTTTCTGGCTCTAGGTCTGAGGCTCTCATATTCTTACTTGCTCTCATTTTCTTATGGATCCTGTAAAACTTTACAAAAGCCAAGTTAATGGGGCAAAGAAAAACAACAACAAAAATCCTGAAGCAGAATCAACTGAAAATATTGGAGGTGTGAGGTGGGGGTGAGGGGGCCATGGGGGCGGAGGGACGGTCCTCTATTCCAGCAGGACAGACCCAGTGGCAGAAGCTGAAGAAGCTAGGCCATCTGCCTGAGTGCTACAGTGAAACTACTGTAAATAAAAGCATGAAGAACAACTAAAAACCTCAAGTATTTTTGGAAATATTCAAATTCTCTTTGGAGGCCACATGTAGTGGTCAGATTTTTGGTTTGTTTTACTGAAATGTAATCAAGGAAAGAGGGTCTATAAGACTTGAAACTGGGGTACTTGGGGGAGATTGCCTCCAAAGACAGGTGGTTAGACTCAAAGCAGAAAATCCCTCTCCTGCTATCAGAACTGAAAAGATATCAAAATCATCAAGTCAGTGCAAGAATCAGTAAACTCCGGCTTGCTTTTCCAACAGTCCATGATTTTAGGAATTGTTTCTCGATTATTGAAAGGTTATTACAAGCGAGAAATGGGTGAGAAAGACTACATTTGACTTCTCTGGCCCTTTCCAGAAAGTCTGCTAACTCCTGGTGGAATCTAAACTCTGTCTTTAGAATTCATTGTTCACGAGGTGCGCCCCCACCAGAGAGAGCTGGGGGTGTGGGGGGTGTGGAGAAGAGGGGCTGAGTACTGTCTACTGGACTAGGTCCGGCAGAGTCCCCGGCTGTGTCCTGAGTACTGTATGCTGTGTCCTTGGAATTCAGATGGCTGAAGATGAGCTCCTCCCGCCCTGGGGGTGGAAATAGAAGGGTTGTGTACTGTCCACTATTCTGGGTTTGGCAGAGCCCCGGGTTCCTTCTTATTCCTGGACAGAGGTACCACGATGTCCAGAGAGTGACATAGCAGCATTTTACTGAAAGATCCTAATATCATTCATTCTCAAGCTGGGAGGCAGTGCCGGGCGGCAGGTAAAGAGAACGTTGCACAACGGCGCGACCGAGTCTGCATATCCACGGCCTTCTTTCCGCAGGATCGCGGGGAGGGTTCGGCTCTGAGCTGAAGAGGAATCGAGTTCCGAGCAAGTCAGGAAGGCTCCCTCAGCTCCCACGGGCTAAGCAGGGGGCAGGAAAGAAGGCGGGGGAGAGGGGACCGCGGGGTGGTAATGACACTTGCTAGGTGCCAGACGCGTGCATGTGCACTGACCAAGTCAGCAGCACCCGCTGCCTTCCTGCTGCGCGGGCCACGACCCCTTTTGCAAAGACAAGGCCGGGCTCCCGGGCGGCTCGCTCCGCTCCGCTTTCCGAGAAAAGGCGGCGCCCGCGTGCAACGCGTGCAACGCGGGCACCGCCCCCCCCGCCCCCCACTCCGTCCCAGGCCCTCCCCAGCCGGGGCTTCAGCAAAGCGCTCTCCAAAAGTGTCCCCACGACCCGGGAGGGACCGGTGGATGACGCTATCGCGGCGGTTTGCGGGGCTCGCGCGGCAAAGCATCGTTCCATCAAGCGAAACCTCCATCCCCAGCCCATCGCGCTCCTGAGCCCGGCGCGGCGCGCGCCAGCCGCACCCCGTCATTCGGGGATTCGGGACACACGGCAGGCAAGGCCTCGCGGCTCGCGCCGGGGGTCAGCGTCCTCCGGAGTCCCTCCACCCTCGCCCCTCCACCCCAGCATCGCTCCGTCCTGCCTAACGCCGCCGCCGCGGCCGAGCTCCCGGGAGCGGCGTCGTTCCGTCCGCACAGCCGCCCCCCCCCGCCCCCCCGCCTCTCACACACACACACACACCCCTTCCCCATCCCCCGGCCCGGGCACCTTGATGGGTTTGGTGTCGTTGGGGCTGAGGCACTGGCCGTGCATCTCCTCCATGGCCCGGCAGGCCTGCGAGCTGCGCGCGAACTTGACGAAGGCGATGCCCTTGGACTCCTTGGTGTGCTTGTCCCGCACCACCCAGATGTCCTGGATCTCGCCGAAGGGGGAGAAGCGCTCCCGCAGCACCGACTCGGGCGTGTACTTGCTGATCACCAAGAAGATGCGGCTGTTGGGCGGCTCGTCCAGGCTGTCCACGCCCGGGCGGAAACCGCCGCCGCCGCCGGCGCTCGCACAGCTGCTCGCCTCGTCCATGCTGCCTCCGCCGGGCGCCCGGGCCCGTGCCGCCCCCCCGGGCCTCCCCGCGACCGCCGCGCCAGCCTCCCGCCGCCGCTCGCAGAAGCCGTTGCCAGGCCGCCGCTCCGCTTCCGGAAGGCGGAAGAGTGAGGCGCCGGCGTCGTCCGGCAGCCCGGGAAAGCCGGCTTCTGGGCGAGCGGCCTACAGCGCCTCCTAGCGGCTTGGGGGAGCCCGACCCAGCCGAGGGCTCCCGGCCGGGCCCGTCGGGGGCGCACTGAGCTCGGGTGCAGTAGTAAACCGAGGGGAAAGAGATGCAAATGAGCGCCCAAACCGGAAACCATCCCCCTCCAGTTCCCACAAGCATCCTCGGGATTTGAGGGCTGGAAAGGTGGACCGCTCGGTGGAGGAGAGGGAAAAGAGTTAAGATGTAAGAGTGTGAAATAACAAGAAGTGAAGTGGGAAATGCATCCTAACTTCTGAAGTTCTTGTTGAATGGCTTTAGTGGAAAGGTCAGCAGAAAATTAGCTGAAATCTAGAAACCAAGTCTGAGTTCAGCAGTCACATTGGAGTCCAGGAATAGGAATGAATCAGAAAATGGTCCAGTAGTTGAACTCCTTGAATTGCCTACACAAGAGGTGGGAAGCTATGAATACAAACACAGTAATATTGTTTACTGTATGCCAGATACAGTTCAGGCATACATCAAGCACCTAGATTATCTGATGGGGCCCCAGAAGGATAGGGTCTTTGGAACTTTCTATTTTCTAGTGAGGAAATCTTCTAGGTAGATACATATTGCAAGGTAGTGTCAGATCATTACTCTTTTGCCACTCACTGATTTATATGAACTTGGACAAGTTATATCATATTTCCAACTTCAGTTTCTTTAAGTGTAAAGGAGAAATAATATCACCTACTAAGTAGGGTGTTGTCAGACAATTCATCCATTCATTTTAAGCAATGTTTTGTCTATTATGTTCTCAAGCGATGCAAGGTTTACAAATGATCACTGCTGCTTATGAAATCAATGTTTTGGCTTTTATAGTAGATGATATGAGCTAATTTATACAGAACCAATAACTTAGGCAATACATGAGATCAGGTGTACAATGACACAATAGAGATTTATTTTCTTACTCCCTCTGGATACGGTGTTCATTTTCTCCATTCTTTATGTTATATAATTTTGTGGAAAGGCGACTCGGACCGGGTCAGGGATTCTGGATTCTCTATGGCTTTAGCTCAAACTGTAACGATTTCTCCCTGCATTACACTCCTCTTCTGGGAAATGAGAGTTCTGTTTGTACTGAGGCTTATCAAGTCAAGGAAATATCTTGGATGAATTTTCCACTTATTTTTATTTTTCTCTTTTATTTTATTCAGACCAATCAATGTAAATGAAAATACGATAACCATGTAATAATTTTATGTCTGTTAAGTGAAGTCTGTTAATACTATTTGCACACTAGTGCCATCTAGTGGAAAATGCATAACTTTCTTCACAGGCGCTGACTGCACAATTTGTAGTCTTGGTTAAGACTACAAATTTGTATTCTGGATATTTCAGGCTGATATTCAAAAAGGCTTTTTTCTTAATAAAAAATGACCAAAAAAGCCAGGAACAGAAATAATGGGACATACTAGAAAATCAGTAATTTTATAACTCAATTTTGTAAAATATCACATTTCAAGGAAAACAGTACAAGGAAAAAGTTCAAGGAAAGTACAGTGAGATATAATTCAGTTTTCTAACAATTAACTCATTTATTCAAGTAAATGGTTTTTAGTGCATCATAGAGTAATGCAAGCACCACAATACATTGTAGAAAATTTTAATCACTCAACAATGGCAGGTTTATAATGTTTCAAATACTATAAAATCACATTTGAGCATGAATCACATGTAACTAAAATAGCTGACAATTCTTAGGCTTAAAAGAATGATTATTGGGGTCAGAAAGATAACCTCATGGGCTGAGTGCATGTTTTGTGCAAGAGGCAGGGTTCAATGTCTGACATTGCATGGTTGCCTGCGAAATACTAGGGTCAACCCTCCACACAACCAAATATCGCCAAAACATCAAGTAAATAAATAAATGCTGATTTACCTTATATTAAAGTTGTGGTGGGAATTTTCAGATTAATATGGGATGGGGGGGAGTTGGGTTCCACCTGCCTGTGTTCAGGGCTTACTTTTGGCTCCGTGTTAGTGAACCTTGAGGCAGTGCACACAGGAACATATGGGAGGCCAGGGATTGAGGCTGGGTCACCCATGTGCAAGGCAAATGCCCTTATCACTGTGTTATTGCTCCAGTCCTCAGATTAATTTTCTGAAGTGTTTACAACACATAGCCTAAAATACTATTAAAATGAAGAACATATCTATTTCACAAGATTGCATATGGGATATAGTCTTCCAAGATTTCTATGAATTTCCTTTAAGAAGAGAAGTTACTGTAGTTTTTTTTGGGGGAGGGGGGACTTGGAATCACATTTGGTGATGCTCAGAGGATACCCTAGCTCTGTACTTGGAGACCATGTGTTAGTAGGAATCAAACCCACATGCAAATCATGTACTTAACCCAGTGAGCTATTTCTCTGGCTCTGTGATTTGTTTGATTTGTTTTTGAGTTGAAAGGAAAAATTAGTAAAATTTTGTCATTATTTTCCAAAAAATGTCAACAGTATGTAATTCTTATGAGATCTATAAAACAAAGCTCCTAGAAGTAACCTCTTATAGCCTAGTTCTCCCTCTCAAAGAACCTGGCAAGGTGCTGAGAGCATCCTGCCCACACAGCAGAGCCTGGCAAATTCTCCGTGGCATATTCGATATGCCAAATACAGTAAAAATGATGGGTCTCATTCCCCTTACTCTGAAATAGCCCCCAATGTGGCACCGCTGGGAAGAATGAGTAAAGAGACACTGCTAAAATCTCAGGTCTAGGACAAATGGCGACGTTACTGGTGCCCACTCAAGCAGATCGATGATAAATGGGATGACAGTGACACAGTATCACTGTCACCACGTTGCTCATCGATCTGCTTGAGTGGGCACCAGTAATGTCTCTATTGTAAGACTTGTTAATGGGCTTTTTTTCTTTTTTTTGGCATATCGAATACACCACAGGTAGCTTGCCAGGCTCTGCCTTGCAGGCGGGATATTCTCAGTAGCTGGCCAGACTCTCTGAGAGGGGCGGAGGAACCGAACCTGGGTTGGCTGCATGCAAGGCAAACACCCTACTCACTTACACTGAGTTAAAAATTTTTCTTCTTACAATTTTCAAATTGTAATCTAAATCACTGTAATCAGTGGTTTCTATTGGCAATTAACAAATTGTTTTGTGTAACTAGGGTACAGAGTCCCCCTTTTATCATCTGTAAAACTACTGGCAAATGAAAGTGCATGTAAGCAGAGCTTGACCTGGGGTAGGCCAATTAATTCGATTTGAGTTTACTGAAATGGTAAATTTCTACTTTTCTTGGTTTTGTGTTTGAGAATAATATTTAACTCCTGATATTCCTCCCCCCAAATCTGTTTTTGTTGATTTGTTTGTTCGGGTTTTTTTAAAAAATTATTATTCTGGTGCCAAACTCAGGGATACACACATGCAAGGCATGTACTCTATTGTTGAACCACATCTTACTGGCCAAATTCAACATATGTTAGTACCTTAAATATACCTTTAATCATATAAACTGCTAGGGAAAAGTACCATAGAGTTCCCTAGAATAGTTTCACCCGACTATCTTATGGTTATGGGTATTTAAGTTAACTATAATGAAAACAAATTAAAAAACAAAAACCCCAACTACTTTTGTCACCTGGACCATAATTCTCTCTTTCTCCCTCCCCCCAACCCCCGCCATCTCTTAGTCTCTCTCTCCCTCCTTCCCTTTCCGGGCAATTATCAAGCACTTGCAACTTTGCTGTCAGGGATCTTGGATGTTGATGGATGATAATGATGATGATGATGATTATGATGATGATGGTGATGATGATGATGGTGATTTTTATTACAACATAGTTATAACTACTTAATCTTTGTTATGTTCAGTAATTGCCCCAGATGGAGCTGCAGTTCCATGCTGCTCGTGTTTCTAAATTGATGGGCACAATGCCTTCCGTAGAGTGAACACACCGTTTTACTTACCCTTCGGTGGATGTGATCTGATGTTAGGGCCGCCCACAAAACATTAAAGCTCCTAAATCAGCAAGAACTGCTACATATGTGAATCTCCATCAGAAAGTGAACTACTTGGTAAGGTGAAAGTTGAAGGAAACTTGGGTTCCAGGCTGTGCCCCAAAGACCACGTGCCTTTGCCCCATTCAAAGATGGCCACAGACCGCCCATCCGGGGCGCCAAGTTGCAGCCATCGCGAGACTTGGGATTCCCGCTCGATCCGGGCGGCAAGGTTGCGCGACCTTGGCGGTGGAGCCCTCTAGCGGCCTTGCAGTGCGGCCAGCTAAAGCTGCCGCTTCTAGCCTGGCCGTGGGCGGATAACTGGTATGGATGACTGGGCAGCGTGGGCTGCTGCGTGGTGGGAAGTCGGTTAGCGAGTGGTCCGGAGGGAGAAGGCCTGGCAGCCATGCCCCGTGGGCTCAGACTTGGGACCGGACCCAGAGAGAAGGATCCGATGGTGTCACCCTGGCTCCAGCCTGCGGGTGCATTAGGGGACCGTTGAAAGGAGGGACCGACCGTGCTGCGGCTTCCTTAACATTCCGGGCCCCACTGGACCTACGTGGCCCTCCCTGGTATCGCTGGGCAGTAGGCAGAGCCCAGGAGCAGGGGGCGGCAGGAAGGAACCTGGATTGGGCATTTGGAAAGGTTTGGGTGGGTTCCTGCGCCGCCCTAGAGAGACAGTACTGGATCATGGGTGTGGAGGGGCCCTAAGTAAACACGTGCTCATGGGTTTGGGGGGCGGGGAGGGGACTTAGACTCAAAGCCAGTCCCCAGTTCCCCCAGGCCGGGATGCATTCGGCCCACTGTAGCCCACAGAATCACCCCGCCTGGGTTCATCTGTTTGTGTGGTTTCTGCTGTAAAACACTCTCCGACCTCACCTTCCAGCTTTCATCATGAAGGTCATTAACTGGGAGCCCTCTCAACGCTCGGGTTAGCCTTACAGCACGGCAGTGGCAGGTGCCAGCCCCAGAGAGTATGTCACGGCATCCCCATTAAGCACCTGCAGTGAGTCGGGCCTTCCACCGTCACTTACAGAGCTGCTGAGACAGAGCCCCATCCTTCCCAGTCTATGCCATTCTCACTGATGTGAGACGCGGTCTCCGTTGTCTTAGTTTGGATTCCCCTGATCAGAAGTGATGAGCACTTTTTCACATGCCTACAGCCTGACTTGCCATTCAAGATGTATCTGTTACTCCCTCTCCCCATTTTTTTTATGGCGTATTAGATTTTTTTGGTGTTGATCTTTGTGAGTGCTTTATATATCTTTGACATTAACCCGTTATCTGACATATTATGTGCAAATGTTTTCTCACATTTAGGAGTATATCTTTTGGGGGACGGGTTAAGTGTTTTGTTTTTTTTCATTTGAGTCATCCTGATTTATAGTAATGTGAATGATAGAGTTTCGTGGCTACACTGCTCCAACACCACACCCTCCATAGAGTATTTCTTCCCTTAACCAACCCCTCCCAGGAGCATATTCTTTTTTCTAAGCATTTTTGAGGTGCTGAGATTTACAATACTGTTAATCATACTTTACATTCACACATCATTTCAATTACACACGCATAACCAGAGAGCCCATTTCCCTCCACCAGCATCCCGAGCACCCCTCCTACCTCTGCCTCCAGCTCTGTTCTGTAGACAACATCTTCAGGTACAATAACTTGGACTATTTCTGTTTCTTACTATATATATATATATTTTTAATCCCACATAGGCTTTTTTAATTATGGAGGTGATCACATCTACACAAATAAGAGATGAATAGAGCTAATCTCCTGAAATTCCACAAAATTGCAAATTAGTGATAAATTGATAAAGTAACTTTCTTTTCTAAGAGATATATAAAGCCTACCAATGTAAAATTTAGCAAGAGTGAAAAGAATTAAGAAAATTTTATGGGGAAATATGAATAAGTCTATGAAAGTATAAAAGTGTTCTATCCTAATAAAGGGGATATTAACTTTATATTAGAAAATATAAACACTGCTAAGTGTCTGTATTAATAAGTATGCCACTGTAATAAAATCTCTGGATATAAAAAAAATCCCACCTAATCAGGCATAAAACACGCAAAACAAATGAAATGTTAATTGTTATTGAAAATGTATAAAATCCCTTAGCAAACTAGGAATAAAAATGCCCTTTTTTGCAGGTGGAGTGGGAGACTATGGTTCAGGACATGCCTGGCAGTGCTCAGAACTTACTCCTTGGCTCTGTGCTCAAGACTTACCCCTGGATTTATGCTCAGGAAACACTCCTGGAGGGGCTCAGGACCATATGGGGTGCTGGTGATAGAACCCGGATCAGTCATGTGCAAGGCAAATGCTCTCTCCAGCATACCTCTTTCAGTCTAGTAGAGGGCAACCACAAATGCCATCTCAATGCCAAATACTTGGAAGTTTGTCCTACCTCTTAAAGAAGCTTTCTAACGCTTCTTGCAAAACTAGCTTCAAGGTTGTAAATTCCTTAAACTTGCTTGTCCATGAAACTTGGTATTAGTTCTTCAAATCTAAACGATAATCTAGCTGGGATAGAGTACTCTTGCTGAGATGTTCCATTTCATTTGCGTTTTTCTACTATATCCTTCCATTCTCTTCTGGCTCACAGAATCTCATTCAATAACTCTGCTGTAAATCTTACAGGTTTTTCTTTTCATGTAAATTTCTTTTTTGATCTTAATGTTTTCAGTATTCTCTCTCAGTCTTTGGTTTTTGTCATTCTGAGCGCAATTAGTTTTAAGTTTTCCTGTTTTGAGTCTGTTTTCACTGGGACCCTTTGGACCTCTTGTTTTGTTACCTGTATTCCTCAGCCATGGGAAGATCTTGTTTATGCTTCCTTTAACTATTGACTATTTTATTTATTTATGTATTTTTATTTTTAATTTTATTTTGTTTTTATAAAGTTCACAATAATTTATTACATTTAATATTCAAGCAGCAACCTCACCACCATTACACCTTCCCATTACCATATTTTGAATGTTTCCACCTGGACCTCTAAAGACTGCCCTCAAAGCAGGACCTAAATTTATTTTGTGTTGCTTGTTATGAATAATCCACTAAAAATGATTCAAAAAAGTTTCCTTTGAGGAAAGTATGTAAAGATTATTGTATTTCACCCTGAATCCATTAAGCCCTTGTATAAGAGATTACTACCATGTTGTTAAATGTTGAGCTTTGTGTGCTAATTTATATATACATATATATACACACACACATTTTTCCCCGATACTGGTTGCTTTCTACTTTGCACCCCATAATATGTAGTTTGTCTTGGTACATCTGTGGTGTAGAGTATGAGATGTGGTGCAGCAGAGAGTGTGGCCGGATGCTCCAGGGATTCTAAAATTTTAAATATGGTGATACAGATGAGGTTAATTTAATTCTTTTTAAAACTAGATGGTGACTTTGGGGTTGCCCCTGATAAGACAGCCTGGTGTGGGATCCAGAGGCATCTCTGCGGTGTGTTGCTCTCATGTTGCTCTATTCTGAGAGATTTATTTGTGAGTCGCTGGGTCATGGTTGTCACTGCCAGGCTACCAGAAGCACAGGGAGATGGAGGTAGATTTTGTTCTTGATTCCTTGCAAGCCTGGAGATTTTAGTCATAAGTTCCATAAGCCTAGGTTTCTCAACAGATTCACGAGGCTCTTCCGAACCTCTGGAGATCGGCTGTGAAATATGGTGGTGATTGAATTTTGGAGGTTTTTGTAATTATTGACTCATAATCAAATTTGTCTTTCTGTTCCTCAGGGACTCCAATTATTTTTATATTTGTTCTTTTGAACTCATTCCATAGTTCTCTGGTGTGCCTTCCTCCCTCCCTCCTCTCTCTCCCTCCCTCCCTTTCTCTTGACTTCTTTTCCTCCCTTCCTTTTTTTTTTTCTTTATTTGGGAGCTATACCTGGCGATGATGCTCAGGGGTTACTCCTGCCTCTGCACTCAGAAATTATTTCTGGTGGTCCTTGGTGGACCATATGGGATGATGGGGATTGAACCCAGGGCAGCCATGTTCAGGCAAGTGCCCTACCAAATCTACTATTGCTCTGGCCCTGTGTGATATTCATTTGTTTTTAGACTCCCCCCTCATCTTCATCTTCCTACAGCACCCATCTTCTGTTGTTTCCTAGAGGTTTTCTCTATCTCATCTTGGAGTTCATTAATCTTTTACTCAGCTGCTGATTCTGCTTCTCAAACCTCCTATTGAGTTTTTTATATCACCTACCATGAACTTCATTTATGTCACATCAGGTTGTAGTTTTCTTTTCTTTTGGCTCTCATACTTTCTTGTACTTTCCTAACTACCCGTGCCAGCATTTCTTGGAGCTCATTAAACACCCTCACCAGGATGTCACTGATGTCATTCTCTGAGGATTTACAGAGGTGCTTGGTGTTGGTTGAGCCTTCTTTGTTACTGTTTTCACTCACTGAACTTGGTGGGTTTCTACACACATTTCCTATTGACTTTGCAGTGTTCTTGCTGTGCTGAGGGTGGATATTTGTGGTTAGTCTTTCTGGGGCACTCTGAGGGATTAAGCTGGGAATTGCTCTTTTCTTTCCCTGTCCATCTTCACTCAGTGACAGGGAGTATAACTGTGAGCAGTGTGAAATTCGATGAATAGAGCGGTTTCCTGGCATCTTCAAGAGATGTGGCACTGGGCCCGTTGACATGGTGCAAATCAAGCATTGAGGATGCCAGGATCTCACTGGAAGGGAGGGAAATCTGCCTCTGGGTCCAGAAAGAGCCCAGAGATATCAGCCAGGATATTCATCTCACCATTTAGCATCCCTGGGTCCCAGAAGTTTTGTTTTTAATTGAAATTTCATTATTTATCCATTAGTTTATAATGCTCTGTAAGTTTTGGGAATACAGCTTCATACGTCTGTGTTTGTATGAGTCAAACTGAACCTATCACTGAAAGTCTAGTACCATTCCCATTTCTCTCATCCTCATGTCCCTGATTGTAGGATAACATTGAGTTTGTCCTTTTAGCCTTGCCGCAGGGAACTTAGTTTACCTTAAAGCAATGTCCTTTCTGTATGGACACTGGAAGACAGTTAATATTATGCTTTGTAACTTGGGAGCTGATTGGCTCCAATAATATTAACTCCAGGGCATCTGCTTTCTCGACTCAGTTGCCCTTAGTTCCTAGCACCCAAAAGGTAGGGTCCCGACGAGGGACTGAATGGACCCAGGGCAAGCTGTGAGCTACCCTGGCATCGAAATGGGCTGGGCCAAAGTACCATAATACTCAACTATAAGTTGAGAACATGGTCATAGACAAATGCTGTCATGATCCAAAAGTAACAACGTTACTAATACCCTGCTGGGGTTAGAAAGACTAACCTGACCTGAGGACTGTGGTCTGGAATATATATAGTGAATGTCCTCCGGAAGAACCAAACTTTAAATTTGATATATCTCTTACTGTGCTCATACAGAATGACATTACTAGAATATTAGAAATAAATTTGCTGTAACTATTTAAGTGGATTACTAGCTGAGGAAAGAAGAAAGAAATTACTAGCTGAGGAAAAAAGAAAGAACTCCCTCATGGATGGGATTCCACCCTTAATCGGATCTCCTAGTAATCTGGAGTAATCTCATTAGATGAGATTTTGTTATTGTCCTGGAGGGGTGGTCTTACCCCTCTTTGTTGATTTGTTAATGTTCAATCCACCTTTGTGTCACCACCCTATGTGATTGCTATATAAACTAAGACTGTAAGAGAAGTGAGAGAGAAGACACAGAATCGGGAAGAAGACATAGAAACAGGAGAAGACACAGAAGCAGAGCACAAAGTGAAAGAGAATCAGGGAGTCATCAGAGCCAGAAGCAGGGGAAAGAAAAAGCACAACACGAGTCAGAAGTAAGAGTCGGAGTCAGAAGTAAGAGTCAGAATCAGAAGTGAGAGCAGGAAGGGCTCCAGAGAGAAAAGCAGAAGGGCTCCGAAGAGAGAGATCGGAAGAGACCAGAGGAGAGACTACAGAGACAGAGTTAGAGATAGACAGATAGAAGAGAGCACAGCGGCACACATAGAAGCGGAGCACAAGGAGGAGCCATCCGGATCTGGTCCATACACAATGGCTCGAGAGCACCAAACATGAGTGGCCAGAGAGAGAGAGAGAGAGAGAGAGAGGGAGGGAGGGAGAGAGGGCCTCCCCAAGAGCCCACAACACACACATCATCACCCCCTCCTGCGTGTGTTCATGTTTGTATTTTTTACACCTGATACACTTTTTTTGGAGGGGAGGACAGAATTAAATATTTTTGTTGCGACTTTTTTCACATTGAGTTGGTTACTTATAGTTTTACATGACAGAGTCAATTTGTAATTGCTCTTCAGTTTCTAGCCTAATTCTGATTTAGCATAATCAGCATCATTCATGTTGTTGCAGAAGGCAAGTTTCATCATTTTTTCAGCCTGAATAGTAAGTACTCAGTAAGTACACTACAACTTCTTTATCCAGTCATCCATGGACGGAAACTTAGGTACTTCCATATCTTGGGTCTTGTTGTAATATGGACATACAGTAGATATATGTTTTTGAATTAATGTTTTCATATTTAGGATACATACCTAGCACTGGTACTGATGGCCAAATGATATCTATATTTTTAGGTATTTCAGGGAATCCTCGTGTCATTTTTTGCAAAGGTTATACTAGTTTGTATTCCCACTAACAGGGTACAAGCCTCCCCTTTTCTCTGTAGTTTTGCCAGTGCATTTACAGTCTTTGTGCTAAAGGCCATTATAATAGGAGTGAGGTCCTACATCACTGTGGTTGGCATCCATCCTAATCTTCCTAGTACCCATTCTTCAAAGAACAGAAAGAGCAGAAAAACAAAATGCATCAGGTACTGCATCATTAGCTTTTAAAATTTATGTTTTCAATAAGTTGAAATTATTTTAATGATTATGTTTTTGTCGAAAAAAGCATTTATTTAGCTATGCAAAAATAATATTTTGTTGTGCTAACCAAAATATTTTTGTACAAAATTCATCATAACTATAATCATGCAAGAAAATCTTCCCAACTTAGAATCCTTTCATTTCCATTACATTAGTATAAAATACATCCTTATGTCAACTGAACTCAGTGCTATTTTGGATTACTTTCAGATCACGGTTGATCTAATCTGGTAGACTTGTTTACAACTAAAAGTGTAAAATAATTGAGAAATTATGTTTTGCATGAAGCTTGCTGTGGCTTCCACTTCTTAAAAAAATTTCACCCCTTTCCCTTCACTGTTGTTGATCTTGTTGAGAAGATGGGAAAGGGCCGCATATCTGCCTGGCTCCGGTGTGGGCACACAGTTAGCTGTGGTGCTTGCTGGGATGGTGGGGGCTTGCACATCAGGCAGTGGTCCTCCCCTATTTGACTGCAGTGCTCCTGGAAAGGTGTACTGATTTAGTTGTTGTGCTCGTCAGGGCTTGCAGTCTTAGTTGAGGCCCACAAGTTCTAGGTGTGGTGCTTGTAGGGGGTTGCTGCTGTACTCATACACACACTTGCACTTCTTTTTTTGTTTTTTTTTTTTTTTTGGTTTTTGGGTCACACCTGGCGATGCACAGGGGTTACTCCTGGCTCTGCACTCAGGAATTACTCCTGGCGGTGCTCAGGGGACCATATGGGATGCTGGGATTTGAACCCGGGTCGGCCGCGTGCAAGGCAAATGCCCTACCCGCTATGCTATCACTCCAGCCCCCTTTTTTTTTTTTCACACTTGCACTTCTTAACTACCTTTTTTATTTTGTAGCAGTGGACACACCTGGGGACACACCTCTTTTTTGTAGTGCTTGCAGACCTGGCTTGTGCTTACAAGTTGGGATCACAGACAGCAGAGTTGTCAGGCTTAAACAATAGGGCTGTCTGGCTTGTGCTCACTGCATGTGGGGCACCAGGTATTTCAACTCATGATGCTATGCATGCTGGGTGGTGCTCAAACTACTGTGCTAATCTCCCAGGCCATTGTTGTAGGTTTTTTCCACTTTCTTGGTGGGGCGGGGGGAGTAGTGCTGGGGATCAAATCCAGGGCCTCAAACAATTGTGTCATATTTCCCTTTGCTGAGCCTCTGCTCTCTTTCTGTCTGATTTTTTTCCAGTTTCGTTATGGTAGGCGTATGTGTTAACAATAAATATTCTACTTTCCAGTGTGTTCTATTTGTATTTCTAAGTAAGGGAATATTAACTTGCCTATATATTTTATATATTTTCTGCACATACAAAAATGTAATGACTAATATAGATTACTCTATCACTGTATCACTGTCATTCCATTGTTCATCGATTTACTTGATCGGGCGCCAGTAACATCTCCATTCGTCCCAGCCCTGAGATTTTAGCAGCCTCTCCTTACTCATTTTTCCCAATGATTGGATGCTTTTTTCAGGGTCAGAAGAATGAGACCTGTTATTTTTACTGTAGTTGGCATATCAAATATGCCATGGGGAGCATGCCAGTCTCTTCTGTATGGGCGGGATACTCTCGGTCGCTTGCCGGTCTCTCTGAGAGTCATATATATTTCCTTTTATGATGATGTGTTGCATGGCTGTGCGGTCCAGGAATACATTCACTCATGCATGAGGCTTAGCCCGAGCGTGTGGCGGTTAGGTAATAGAGGTCAGCTGTTGGGGCTGGGTCCCTTGGGGTGGGGAGGGCTCTCACCCGCTCCCCCCGGGGGCACCTCTGGTGAGGAGTCTGGTGGCATAGTTATGGGAGCCTCATTGTATGCTCCCTTCCGGGAGAAGCAGCCATGAGTTCTGGAGGGTGGCCGATGAGGAGATTATCTAAATAACTTATCATAGACTAATGTAGATAAGTTATCATAATTCTTTGAAGACTAAGCTACAACTACATGTACAATGCCAGTGTAAGTTTCTGAATGACTAATGCTAGAAATTCAAAATAAATCTGGTAAATAAAAGTATTATAAAATTTTATAATATTATTATATATACATTTTATAATATATATAAATATATATGCTGTAATATTTGTGTTTTTGACCACTTGCATGTTAAGACATAACTGCTCTAAGTTATGCTTTTTTTTAAATGCCATTTTTAGTCACACCATAGTGGTAAAATTCCTTTTTTACCGGTTTTGCAAATCTGATATTCTCTTTTGGTCTATGGTTTAATATTTTATTGCAGAACAAGATGGGAGACTATGAAGCAGGCAGGAAGATCTTTATTCAAAAGTGTGCCCAGTGCCACACAGTGGAAAAAGGTGGAAAGCACAAGACTGGCCCAAATCTTTGGGGTCTTTTTGGCCGACAAACAGGGCAAGCACCAGGATTTTCTTATACTGATGCAAACAGAAACAAAGGTAAAAGTATAAGCTGTAGTAAAGAAGAAACAGATGAAGTGCATATCTGATAAGAACATAGAGTTTTATTTATATATTGACCCCTTGATAATTCAATAATGATTATCCCTACCCCTTATAACATTCTTTAATTTGAAGTCTGTGTTGTTTGATCTCAGTTTGGCTTGGCCTGACCTTCTTTTGGCAATTGTTTGCCTATGAGATTGGTTTTCAGCCTTTCACTTTAAACCTCCATTTGTCATGATTCATGGTGTGTCATTTGTAGTTAGCAGAAAATTGGGGTCAGTTTTCTGCTTTTTTTTTTTTTGGCAAGGGGAGAACAATCAGAAATACCCAGGAGGGGACTGTATGTGGTGCTAGTGATAGAACTCAGACCTCTAGCCAGTGGTACAAACCAGAAGGTTCAATGCTCAGTCCTGGTGATACAGTTTTGCGTGGGATCAGTGGTGTTGGGGGCCTCTTGGACCACTTTGGCAGTGCTCAAGGGGCGATGTGGCACACATACTCAAGGTTATGCGCTTGGAAGGCATTATTGTCCTTTGAACTATCTCCCAAGCCCCTTATCAGATTCTTTTTTTTTTTTTTTTTGCTTTTTGGGTCACACTAGGCGATGCTCAGGGGGTACTCCTGGCTCTGCACTCAGGAATTACACCTGGCAGTGCTCGGGGGACAATATGGGATGCTGGGAATCAAACCTGGGTTGGCCGCGTGCAAGGCAAACGCCCTACCCACTGTGCTATTGCTTCAGCCCACCCTTATCAGATTATTAACTCTAAAGTAACTGGCCTTAGGTTCACATTATTCCCTTCTCTTTGGATCATTCTCTCATCTGTAAACTGAGGAATTGTATTAAGTGACTGATAAGATCTTACCGGAAGGAGTTGTCTGATTCTAGAAGGTTGGGGTACTCTCTAGGCAAACCACCCATGGACTCATAGTTCTCTCGTATACCTTGGATAATCTAAACAGCACAGGGATATTAGATTTAGACAGGAAAATTGAAGCTGTTTTTGTGCAGCAACAAAGACCCCGCTGTCCTACGGCTCTGGCCCCGCAAAGCACGACTTGCTCACGGAGTCTGCCCACGTCTGCCCACACCCCCCCACGAGCCGAACGCTCAGCTGAACGAGGGTGCTGTGTCCACTCTGCTCTGTCTCACACCCTCCCTCTTGCCCCTGGAGCCCGGCGGGTGGGGAGCACCCACGGTCACCCTCTCTCCGCCCCCCAAGTGCCCGAATCACACAGGACCCGCGGAAGCCACGGTGGCCGGGTTCGAGCCAACCACAGGCAGGAGCCCGTGGACTTGTTGTCCACGTCATTCTAGAATTTTTCGTGGTTTAGAAAATAATTACTTTTTTACTATAAGAGTCTCTTCCTATGAAGTCCTAAAGTACTCTTTTGTTCACATACGTGGATCACATCAGTAAGTAATATCACAAATGTAACAGCAAACATTTAAAACTTGTTTCCATTTTCATAGGTATTATCTGGGGAGAGAACACTCTGATGGAATATTTGGAGAACCCAAAGAAATATATCCCTGGAACTAAGATGATATTTGCTGGTCTTAAAAAGAAGAGTGATAGGCAAGATGTTATTGAATATTTGAGACAGGCAACATCTTAATGAAATGATCTTGCAATTTTAAAACAATAATTCTGAACCAGAGCTGGCCATGTCAAATAGTCATGTTTAAAGAAGCCGTATTTGATCTTTCATGATCAATTGTAGTACATTAAACATTTTTAAATGAATGTTTTTGTGTTTAACTGTGTGTAATTTGCTGACCGTATGTTCTTCTATCCTTTTAAATTCACATAGGATGTGGAGAGGTCTGATGGAAGAGGAATAGAAAGGAAATAGATCTGTTGAGTTTTAATAGTCTCTGCGTGAACAAAATACTTGATAATCAAAGCAACTGCTATTGATGATGGAGATAGTGTCCACAGACTTCTTTATACTTTAAATGTATACATAAAAGACATTGGATTTTTTTTAAGTTTTGTTTGATTAACCTTTGCCTTTTAATATAAACAACACTTACACTTTAAAAAAAGCAAAAAAAACTAAGTCCAATATTTGGATCTTAGGAATATTCACTTAAAAAAAGAAAAGTTTGTTGATGTAGAGTGATATAAATAAAACCTAGAGAGGACAAAAAGCATGTTCCCTATTAGTGTGCATTTATAATATCTCACAGCATAGAATCTCCATCATTGACCTCCTGTCCTTCTAATCCTGTGTAATATCAAGCTGGGCTGCGGGCAAGGAATGCAGCGACCCTGAGCAAAAAGGGTGAGAAAGGAAGTCATCACATGCATGGGAAGACGCCCCCTTTCACTGTAACTGGGTGTGAGACATGTCCACAACCAAGCGCGCATGGAAGAGAACAGTGGCTCTGCAGTGTGTGAGTTCATATCTGCAAGTTACCTGTCATCCCAGTGAGCACAGTTTGCAAAGAAATATAGAAATGATAGGTTTCACTAATGGGTAAATAGTTGTTTTTTAGAAGCATAATTTAAGAATCAATTTGCATGAAGGAATTTCTGGGCACAGTGGTAATCTTTCACTGTTTTCCCAGCACTGTAGCACTGTCGTCCCATTGTTCATCGATTTGCTCGAGTGGGCACCAGTAACGTCTCCATTGTGAGATTTGGACTGGAGCTATAGCACAGCGGGTAGGGTGTTTGCCTTGCATGCAGCCAACCCAGGTTCAATTCTTATGTCCCTCTCAGAACGTCTGGCAAGCTACTGAGAGTATCCTGCCCACATGGCAGAGCCTGGCAAAGCTACCCATGGCATATTCGATATGCCAAAAACAGTAACAACTGTTTTCCCAGAATGCATGCTCTTAGGCTAGAATCTGTCATGTGAAGAGACTGTCTGAGATTTGAGAAATTGTTGAGTTAGGCAGAAGCTTTTGCTTTTGCAAGGTCAGTGTGGCACCACCAATGTTCATACTTAGAATTGTTCACAATCTGTTAGCAATAGCCTTTGCCTGGTGGATTTTTCTGGTGTTTCCTCTAACTTACACCAGAATTATTTCAGTTTTTCTGAGTCTGAGATCATTGATTTGTGCAACTTTGAGGGGAAAGGATCTAGCTGTTCTAGGTTGTCCACATTATTAAGTTTTTAAATGGTAAGACACAGTTTGGAAACCAGTTGTCCATGATAGCTTTGTTCTTGCCTTATCTACTTGGCTCCTAGTTATTCTCTACTCTCTCTATCTCTGCTGACCTATAGGAACCATGGGTCACTTACCAAAGAACAACACTTGTGCTCGCTCTTAGGGATTGAGCCATTAGTTGTCCCCATTTAGACTTGCATTTTCTGAGCTTCTCTCAAAATTCAGGTCTTATCCCTATAGGTAACTATATTGTTCATTTTTATTGGTCCTGCTTCTCTGGTCAAACTCTAACACAAATCATTCTCTAAGTGTTCTTTAATTTAAATTTAATATGTCTTGGCAGAGCAAAGGAAAAATTTAAAAAAGGAAAAAAATTTACATTATTTGTGGAGTTAATTTACAATTTTCTTTGTAAGTTGTCAAAGTATTGAGGTCTGCCTCAATGCAATATGTCTCCAAAACTTGCATTAAAGATTTGCTAGAAAGAATTCATATTAATCAGAATAATTATATGATTATGAAAGTCTGTAAAAGAAAGTATCCTTGTTTTATAGCACAAGTAACAGGAACCAGGAAACTTCGGTGATCAGGAAATGTTATGCTGGTCGCACATCAACAAATTGATATTTGAAAAATATGGCAGACAGATGATTATATAAGACTATATCACTTGTAGCATAGGAAACTTTAATATATATCTTGATAAGGATCTGGAAGAATGAAGTGTTTCATTTATTAAAGTAAAAATGTGAGATCCGTTTACTTGGCAATTACTTGAGTGTTTTGAAGGAACAGCGAGAACTCTTCAGAAAGCAGCAGAACACTGTTTTAGAAAATCTTTTTGCTAGATAAGTGAAGTACTTCCCAGATATAAGCCTCTACTCAGTGGTTCCTGTGGAAAGCAAAAATACCATTTGTTTTTCAAAAGAAGTAATTTTTTTTAATCAAACCCATTTATCCAAAAAGACGTTGTGTATAGTACACTATGATTTGGAGACATTTTATTTGCTTATTCACCTTGATCACCACAGTCTTATACAAAAATACTAACAAGGGTAGAAATTTAAAATAAAATTTCCTTCTTTGTATTTTCCACTCAGTGATTGTTGCCAACATTAGAGTTAAAAATCACAATTTCATGCAGATTCTTAATCTTGAATTCTTATTCCTCACAATGTGGGGGCTCCTTTGAAGCACAGGATACTGTGATCAGAGAATAGGTGGGCACCTATTATGAGCCACCATTATGGGGTCAAGTAATCCAGGAGGATCTAGGTGCAAATGGGGACTGAAGTCAAAGGGAGGATTCAGAAAGCGACAATTTTTTTTATCTATAAAATGTGGTTATTGGGTTAGATCTCTAATTTCCAAATATATTTTATTTACAGAACTGTTTATTGATGTGAAATCAGTTTACGTGAAAGCAAACTCAGTATTTACAACAGAAATACTCTGGTTAAGGAAGGATAGGGAACCTTCTTCTCCCTATTCCTGTTTACCCTTCCTTTTTTAAATTTTGTTTTGTTTTGTTTGGGGGCCATACCCAGCCATGCTCAGGTGTTACACCTGTCTCTGCACTCAGGAATCACTCCTACAGTGCTCAGGGACTATATGGGATGCTGGGGATAGAACACAGGTTGGCCTTTGTAGGATAATATGGGTTTGTCCTTTCCACCTTGCCACAGGAAGCTTAGGTTTTTTGGTTACTCCCATTACAGTGCTCCCGTTCCTTTGTGTTTATTTGTAACTTTTTTACTTGTGCTCTGTTGACTTGTAAATATTTTTTCTTTCCTCCTTAACTTAATAGTTAATTCAGAGCAATGTCCTTTTTGTATGGACAAGAAGACAGTTAATGCTATGCTTTTGTAACTTGGGAGTTAATGGACTCTCAATGATATTTACCTCCTGGGCATCTGTTCTCTTGACTTAAGCCTCAGTTACCCTAACTTCCTAGCACCACCAAAAGCAGGGTCCCGAGAAGGGACTGGATGGATCCAGGGCAAGTGGTGAGCTATGTGCTACCCTGGCATAGAGATGGTTTGGCCAAAGTGCCATAATGCTTTACTATAAGTTAAGAGCATGGTCATGGACAAATTCCGTCATGATCCAAAAAGTAATAACTAGATTCGAACCCTGCTAAGGTTAAGAATGATTAATCTGGTCTGAACACTGTATTCTGAGTCTGTGGCAAGATGTTCCCAGAAGAGCTGCCCTACAAGCCTTAATGTATTTCTTACTGTGTCCATACAAAAATAACTAATATTAAGATGTTAAGTTATTGAACTAAGGAGAAGAGGAACACCCTAGGTGTATTTCCTGGGTGGTATTTCCGCCCTTGAGCCTGACAGGCAGTCAGGAAGGACTTTCTTATGTTGATTTTGCTACTGGACTGGGTGTAGCATAGGCCCAGAGTACTGGGATTTGGGGGAGAGGAGAGTTGGAGGAGTTGGGAGAGAGAGCAGGGAGCAAGATGGAGCCAGAGAGATGAGCAGGAGAGACAGGAGGAGACAGGAATGAGGGACACTGTGAGGCTAGAGTGGGGGGCTCAGGGAGACTGGTACAGGGGTGTGAGGAGAATGGAATAAATGGCACCTGATCAACCAGTGAGGCTTGGCCCTCGTTTCCTCCTCAGTCTGCCCCATGGCATGGGCCTGGCTGGGGGAGCAGCCTGAGACCACCAAACCTGGGCAGTGCACGGGAGAGCTGTTGGGGCCTCCCCTGGCTGCCCAGAAATTACATAGGCCATGTGCAAGATAAGCACCCCTATCCACTGTACTTGGCTCCAGCCCCAAGAATGATCATTTTGCAGCATTGTGTGACCACCTCTACCACAATAATAATGGTTCCCGTCCAGGAATGTGGTCCAAATAGTAAAGCACATATATAACTACTATATATACAGTCCTAGGTTTGATCACTGGCATCTAATCACCCCCTAGAGCACCATTAGATGTGACCCCTACAAAAAAAAGTGTTATACAATAGCAGTAAACTATTAGTTTACTTAATAAGCATTTGTTGTATACTTTGTATTGTGTGGTCTTCAAGGATGGCCCTCACAATAAATCATGGTCCCAAATATTCACACCTTGGGATAGTTTCTCCCTGCACTGAATGTATGATTCATTTTAACTGATAGGATGCTGTAAAGGTGATGCTAAACCAGTTCTGGGCCCAAACAGAAGTTTAAAAGCTTCCACTTTTGGAGAATCTAAGATACCACGTAAGATATTTGACAGTACTGCTGGAGAGAATATGTGGAGAAACCATGGAGAATGAGAGGCCTTATAGAGAGAGAAAGCAGTGGTGGCAGAGTTAGTAACAGAGGATGAGAGATTGATGATTCCAGCCAGAAGAAGCAAGGTGAGGGAGATGAATTGATCCAGCTGTTCCAAATTCGCATGAAGTCCAGCCTTCTTGCCGTCTCTGTCAAGGGGCCAGGATGAGTCTGAGGACTGAATGTTTATTTTGTAGGGCTGGAGTTTCATACTTGCTGTGCAGGGGCCGCTCTGGACAAAGCAGGGTAGAAGAACCAGGGCCTTGAGAATGCATCAGGGGCTCCACCCTTGAGCTACGTCTCTGGGCTCCTGAGGACTGTTTCATGTATTGAAGATCAGTGTTGTTTAAACCTCGAACGCTGGTGCTTTTCAGTACAATAGCTCTCAGCTCTCGAAAAAACTCTTTTTTGGGGGGTTTTTCATGAAGGTTTTCATGAAGTCTCATTCTCTCCCCACCCCCACCCCCCGCCCCCCAGTCTTTTCTTTGCTCCAAGACTGTGTTCCAGTTGGCCTTTGCTACAGAGCATTTAAATAATTTCATCTGAAGTTGAGATGAGAAATAGTTGCACCTTTGTAGCTTTTATGTTGGTAGCTCCTAGGATTTCTGGATTCTCTATTTTCCCTTGCATCCTGCCTATTTATAGGTAGGCTCGCTCTTTTCCTGAGCTCATCTCTTTTGTAGAACCTTGTTAAGTACAGCTGGTAGTGACCAAGGTCTGCTAGTCACATTTTGTTTTGCTTTCTCATCACCACAAGCATAAATTCATTAGGTTTATACCCGGTGTTCGAGTTCCTGCAGGTGACAGTTTCATTAGATGTTTGATCCCAGCTGAACATGGGTCACTAATTTCCTTGCTCTGAAAAATGGTTTCCATGTCAACTGCTATCTGGTGCTGAAGATCAGGACCCATAGCAGCACCCCTCCTCAACTTGGTATCAATTTCGATATATCAGTCAGGTTTGCTATAATAAACTCTTAGAAGCTGCAAGAACAAAAATACTTATTTTTTTGGTGACATGTTGTTTCTGATTTGTTGACATGTGTCTCTGCTGCAAGCATTTTCTCTCTCCAGAATTCATTGTAAAAGAGAAGCCTCCAGGTTTCTACTTAGATGTGGCATACACTTAGATCTGCTCACATCCCCATGATCTGATAGAGCAAGTGCCCGTGCCCAGTGCCAGGGAAATGATGAAGCACGCTGCCCTTGAAGGAGGAATGGCAGCTCACATAACTCTGACTGTTATCTCTGAGAAGGAGGAGTTTAATGGGAACAAAATACCATCAGCTATAAATGCATTTCTCTTGCTTCAGAGTGTTACTCTGTTGAAAACAGCCTCTTTGCTCTTCTTATTTTTATTAATATTCTTTAAAAATTGGGGGCACCACGGTTTATAATCATGTTAAGATAGGGTTTTCGGCATGCCACCCCAAACCCTCCCCCAGAGTGCCTGCTTCCCCCAGTGTCTCTCTTCCTCAGTCTCCTACCCCATCCTTGCTCTTTCAACCATTCCCCACGAGCTCCCCAGCATAGTAAATTCAGTTCTGTGGACCAATTCTCAGGGGATGTTGCCTTTGTTCATTTATTTTTCCCTTACTATGTTTCCTCTCCCTCTCCTGATTACGTCATTCAGCATTTTACACTCTAGATATGTCCACTACAGGAAAATTGCATGATTTTGTCTTTTATTATTCTTACTTAT
Source organism: Sorex araneus (assembly GCF_027595985.1). Lineage (NCBI taxonomy): Eukaryota > Metazoa > Chordata > Mammalia > Eulipotyphla > Soricidae > Sorex > Sorex araneus. Next base: position 211,944,080 of record NC_073313.1, on the reverse strand, counting down.
TATATTTTGCTTATTTTTTTGTTTTAAAGTCACCCTGACCAGTCACACTAAAAGTGCTAACATTGCTTTGTCGTTACTCATATACCAGCTTGCAGCTTGTTGCTCTGATTTCAGATGTGCTCCTATATGCATTATGACTTGGGATCCTATCAGTTTTGCTTTGACTCTCTCTGTTTGCCTACTGTCACTGTCACTGTCATCCCATTGCTCATCGATTTGTTCGAGTAGGCACCAGTAACGTCTCTCATTTTGAGACTTATTGTTATTGTTTTTGGCATATCCAATATGCCACATGTAGCTTGCCAGGCTCTGCCACGTGGGTTACCATTTTTTATTTAGTTTTATTAAATTTGTTTTTATTTTTGTTTTGGGCCACACTAGCAATGCTCAGGGACTACTCCTGGCTCTGCACCAAAAAATTACTCCTTGAAGTACATGGAGGACCATCTTAGGATGCTGAAGATCGAACCAGGATTAACCGCAATGCAAGGAGAATGCCCTTGGACCATCCTTTGTACAAATCTGCTGTACTATTGTTCTGGCCCCAACTTTTCTATTTTAGAAAAATAAATGATTTTTTAGAAAATATAAGAGGAGAAGAAGAGGGAGAGAGAGGAGAGAAAGAAGGGGAAGAGAGAGGAAGAGTGAGAGAGAAGAAAAGAGAGAGGAAGAGGAATATGGACAGGAGCTACTACAAATTTTACGTGAGGAAAAGAAGATAAAACTTTTGAAAAATCCAGTTTTATATTAACTATAGAAAAAATGATCAAATTATTATGTGGTTTTACTTGAAACAAAATATAGCCCAGCAAGCTACAGAGACTATCATGCCTGCACAGCAGACCCTGGCAAGTTACCCATGGCATATTCGATATGCCAAAAAAAGTAACAAGTCTCACAACGAAGACGTTACTGGTGCCCGCTCGAGCAAATCGATGAACAACGGGATGACAGTGCTACAGTGATAAGATCTTATGGTTGCTGTGACTAGAAGAGTCCATCCCACTATTACTTTCAATAAACAGTGAGCTATTCAAGAAAAGAATTTGTCAGTGATTATTCTGATTTGGAACAGAATTTTCTTTATAATCCCACATAGAATAAATACCATTCTCCTTTCAGTGTTAACTTTATTTGAAGGTAAAATATTCTTGAGGTAAAATTTACTTGAAGGTAAAGCTTTTTATGGTTTTGGAATGTCTTTTTTTGGTGGGGGGGGAATCACACCGGTGATGCTCAGGGTTTACTCCTGGCTCTGTACTTGGGACTACCCCTTGCAGGACTTGGGATCATATGGGTGCGTGCCAGGGGCTGAACCCAGTTTAGTTGTGTGAAAGGCACACACTCTACCTGCTGTCTTATCTCTCCAGCCCTGTTTTGGGAATGTCCTGATCATTCGGATGTGGAAGATTGTAAAACAGGGACCCTCCCCTTTCATGGTCTTGTTTTTCATTATTTTCAATTACCTTTGATCAACTTGCAGTCCCCAGATATAATGTAGAAAATTTATCAATAATGCAAAAGTTTTCAGCTGTGTGCCATAATGGATAGTGTGATGAAAACCTCTGCCGTGTTTCCTCCCATTCGCCTGGGATATGAATGATTCCTTTGTCCATGTCATACTCAATACCTGTTTGAAGCCATCTTTTTTTCAAATTAATCCTCATTTGTATTCATTGATTCTTATTAACGTTAAAAATGTCCCCAAAGCACAACCCAACAATGGGGTTATTTCTGGCTATGTACACAGGAATCACTTTTGGCAGTGGTTGGGGGACCAGATGGGACCCTATGTGTTTGTCGGAAAAATGTACCTTTTCCTGGTTTCCATAGACTAGTCCCTAGTGAACAGCAAGGCTGAGGATGTACCCACTGCAGCCATTGTATGCTGCCCCGAGAGCATCAAAACCAAGTGTGTGTGACCCTTGGTCCATGCAACAAGAAAGGGAAGGGAAAGAAGGAAATTTAAAAAAAGAACACTAAAAACCATGATGTTTAAATAAACTTAAAAACCCCCAAATACTAAGGGGGCCAGAAAGAAAGTACGGAGGGTAGGGGCCTCGCCTTGGATGCAGGTTCTATCTCCAGCACCACATATGGTTTCCTAAGCCCTTCCAGGAGGGACCTCTGAATATAGAGCCAGGAATAAATCCTGAGCATAGCCAAGTGTGGTTGCTCACCAGAAGATAAAATAAAACTGGCCAAAGTATTTAAAAATTGTTATCTCTTTAAAGACATGAATTGGTGGTTGAAATAATAATAGCAATAGCAAAAACTTTATTTAAAATTTTTTTTTCTTTTTGGGTAACACCTGGCGATGCACAGGGGTTACTCCTGGCTCATGCACTCAGGAATTACTCCTGGAGGTGCTCGGAGGACCATATGGGATGCTGGGAATCAAACCCGGGTCGACCACGTGCAAGGCAAATGCCCTACCCACTGTGCTATCTCTCCAGCTCCTATTTAAAAATTTTTTAAATTTATTTTAATGTAGAAAAAAGTCACAACTGGCGATAAATTAAAATTGATTAGATAACAAAGCTCTAATATTAGAATCAACAAGTATTAAAAAAATCAATTTATGTGACAATTGTTATATCTGATTGCAGAATTCTTAAGTCCTTGTCTAAGAATTTATTAAGTTGGTTGTTGCTAATTGAGCCTTCTATATTGTTTTGATGTTAGATGGCTTCTATTTTACTTTCCCATCTAATTTATTGTGTTCCTACTGGAATTTCAGTATTGAGGAATTAGGAGGTATCAGGGGGTCCAGAGACTTCAGGATCTATGGTCTGGGCCATGCGTTGACATGGTGGTGGCTGTTGGAGGTAGCTGTGACTGTCTGGGCCTCTGGAATTAGTGGGGGTTTGAGTTGAGGCTGCCCACCATGACTCTAGAAGATATTAGAGTTCTCAGCCTGGGCACTGAATACCTGAACTTATTTGCAGTCTGGCGTCTCTGCAAAGAATATTCATGAAGTGATGGAGTTGGGCCCTTAGCGTGGCTGCAGTGGTGGGTGTGGGTGCAGCTGCCAGAGTTTCAGCTGGGTGAGTGTTTGCTTATCTGTCTCCTGAAGGCATCCTGGAGTTTTGGACTGCAAGACCTGTGAATATCAACTTGAGAATGGCTCACATCTAACACAGCTTACTGTATCTGAGGTCCTGTTCCAAGTGCTGTATGTATCAGAACTCAATCTTCACAACAATCTTGTTGGAAAGGATTCACATTTTGCAGGTATAAATGTATAGGTTTTCACTAAGGCACTAGTGAGGTTAGGTGGTGTGTCTAACCATGACTCAACATTAATGGAATATGCAAAGCAGAGACATTTGAACCTCTCTCCACCCCCACTGCTCAAACTAATTCTGGTTAGTGAGAGAAATGACCTTACGCCTGAGGCTCCCCAGGAATGCGTTTCTGTGACTAGTTGGTGAGATACACCCCCACTTTACTGGGGAATCAACTGAAAGAAAACAGTCACTGTACAAAGCATTGGACGTGGAGGAGGGCGACAGGCACTAGAGCAGGAAAAACCTGAACTTGCAAAGCAGCCCTGAAGCAAAATCTCACAAAAGGAAGTAACTGGGCAAAATTAGCAGAACAGGGCTCCTGCATCCTGTGTCGGGTCTTGAGCTTCACTCAACCCCTGAGTCATAAGACACGATTATAATCAAGCAAAGAAAGCAGCAAACTAAATGTTTAAAAACTTCAAGTTTAGTGTCAGAATATCCTTCAAGGGTGAAGGTTGTATAAGAAGGGGAAATAAATACTTAAGAGATGGAAGAAAGAATGCAAGTGAAGGCAGCCAGGCTGAGAAAGATGTCGAGTTTAATCATTGTTAACAAGTGACACATTTTATAGTGCTCAACTGAGAATTTGGGCTAAATACTGAAACGAACCAGGCTCTTTATCTTCATTAATATAGCACAAATTAAATAATGTCACCAAGTTTTGGCTTTTCTTTGTTCATTATATTTAATGTTAAAGCTTAGTAAAACATTTAAAATTGCCTATTTTTTTGTGACTAACTGGTAGAGAAATTTCTTGTCGATGCAAAGGTCATTAAGAAGGCAGCTTTATATTCAAAAAGAAATATGTACACATAGTGAGAAAATCAGAGGTTAAACATCAGGAGGTATCCAGCATCTCTATCTTGGGTTGACTTGTTTATACAATGGCTAGTATTGCATTTTACTTGCTGTTCTTATAACGGAGCAGTGATGAAGTCATTTTCCAGAATGAGAATTAATTATGTTGGCTACAATTTCACGTTAGATTCCATATTAGACTAATTGGGCAGGAGAGTCATAATTTCTCATTCTTCAGACTCTAACATTGATTCACTTTTGGAAAGATAAATTCTAGTCTTAAAACTTTCATTGTTTATATTTTAAAGATATTTAAGATACTTATTTGAAATTTATAGGTTATTTGAAAACTTACAGTTATTTTGCCTTATTTTAGTCTCTTGCTTTTCAAAATCACTCAAAAAATAAACTAACTATAAGTTGACATGCTTATATTTTGCTATTTGTTGTAAAAATTTCTCCTGGGGGTAGGGGGGTGAGGGCTGGGGAGCTAGCTCAAGCTAGTCAATGCATAAGGCCCCCGGTTTTTTCACTAACACTGCATGGCCTGGTGGCCTCCAGGACTGCCGTGGAGAACCCCTTCAAGGAAAAGAAAATATCATTCGTATGAGTAATATTTAATCATTCGATAAAACCATAAACAACAGATGAGACAAATGGAAGTTTTTTTTAACGGATAAGTCATCTTTATTTAATAATATTTTTTCCAATAAAATGTAAAATTATAACATAATATGAGACTAATACCCAAGGACAGTAGAAACAAGGATGAAGAGGACTGGTTCACGATTGGACACCTATCTCAGATGCTGGGGAAGAAGGCAGTTGGGATAGAGAAGGGAACACCATGACAAAGATAGTTGGAAATGATCACTCTGGATAAGAGCTGCATGCAGAAAATAGGTAAAGGAACAAACAGGATAACTTTTCAGTACCTGTATTGCAAACCATAATGCCCCAAAGTGGAGAGAGAGATAGAGATCGAGATAGAGAGAGAGACAGATACAAAAACAGAGACAGAGACAGAGAGACAGAGAGACAGACACACACACACAAACAGAGAGAGAGAGAGAGAGAGAGAGAGAGAGAGAGAAGAGAGAAGAGAGAGAGAGAGTCAGAGAGGAAGAAGTAAAGAGTGCCTTCCATAGAAACAGGCTGGGGGAAGGTGGGGGAGGGAAACTGGGAACGTTGGTGGTGGGCAATGTACACTGGTGGACTATGAGTGTTGGAATACTGTGTGACTGAAACGACCATGACCAGCTTTGTAATTCTGTATCTCATGGTGACTAAAAAAAAAAATTAAAATTAAAAAAAGTAAATTGAACCTTGCAATGATGAATAGCTTTTGATTTTTGTGACTGAATGCAGGGTGATTAAGATGAAAGGCATCTGCCATAGAGGCAGGGGGTGGGGCTGGGTGGAGTGTCAGGAGAGATACTGGGGGTATTGGTGGTGGAAAGTGTGCACTGGTGGAAGGATGGGTGTTGGATCATTGTATGACTGAAACTCAATCATTAAAGTTTTGTAACTATGTCACGGTGATTCAATAAAGAAATGAAGAAAGACATCAACATTTTGTATTTATTTTTGCCCTCTTTATATATTAGTTCTTAAATGAAAACCAAATCATCCCTCTTTTATTATACTTCAATTAATTTCTCCTTTTGTTTTGGTATTAGCAGGCCTATACTTACTATAGTGATATAAATTATGAATTATTAATGTAAATTATACCAAGTCACATAAGCATACTTTTGATTTCTTGTATATGTTTCCTTATCATATTCTGTAATGGTATATTGTGGTACATTGTATTATGTACATATTCTGTACATATATGTAAAGGTACATATTCTGTTTACTGAGTTGAACTATAAATGTTTTCTAGAAAAAGATGTATCTTTATTTCATGTTTGGTTTTCTTTTGGGGATAGTAGTGCTTGGGAGCTTTTCCTGGTTTTGCGCTTAGGGATCATTTCTGGTGTTATTCAGGTGACCATATGTGGTACTGGAGATCAGACCATGACCACCCACATATAAGGCAGCTCCTTATCTACTCTACTCCATTTCTGGTCCTCTTGCCTAATTTTATATATTTAATATTTCAAACAATAGCTGATTGTTTTAGATATTTTTGCAAAGTTACTTTTATAAGACCTTAAAGAGTTATAGATATTGAATTTTCCTGTATCTACTGAGACTGCCTCAAAACAAAGAAAAAAATGTATGTAGGTGTTGCTAGGGATCAATCCAGGTCTCATTCATAAGAGGCATATGTTTTACCACTGAGTTATCCTTACCTTAAGAAAATATTTTGGAACTGTTATAAGCTGATCTGTTAAGTTATCAACAAATCATTCTTGAGCAAGATACTTTGATTATTGATTATTTTTCTCCAAGGATGAAATTCTCTTTATTTTGTTTTATTTTTTTTAAATTCTCTTGATTTTAAAGAGGAAACAATGTCTAGAAATCTTAATGGCATGATACTGAAATGTATTTTTCTGTACTTTCATAGGTCATAGATACCAAACTTAAAAAAACTTTCTTCCTAAATGCCTATTGCCTTTTAATGCAATATAGGTAGGTTTATTGCTCAGAATGGTTTTAATTTCTAAACCAAAAAAAGAAGAAATAAAATAATAAAATGTGCCTTTGTCTTAACAAATTGCTAGAGCAAATTAAATGTATCCTCTTGGGTTGGTAATTGCCAAGTACTAAATAATTTCGACAGATACCTGACCAAAAAATATATGAAAGAGACCAATCATATGGGAAGATAGAACACAGCTTCTTACTACAGTAGCAGATAAAGCTCTCATAGGCTGTGATATTTCAAGTATGTCTTAACAAAGAAGAGAAGTTTGAGAGTCAGGAAAGAAGTATTTGAGAGAGAGAGGGAATCTGCAAGCTCAGAGAGTATATGGCAGTCAACATGAGTAGAGATGATAAATCAAGGTGCAATGATGAAGTCTTCCAAGATTTGATTGGTATTCCAAGGCCTTTTTTTTTATCAGATAACTTCAATCTCGGTGTCTTAGAATAATAGAAATGTCTCTAACAGCTCTACATACCAGAACTCCAAAATAACGGTGTTGGGAAGGTTGATTCTTTGTGGGAGGCTATGAGGGAGAATCAGTTTCCTGTCTCATCTTGTGATGCCTGCTAGCAATTCTTGGTGTACATTGATTTGTACGTGCTTCATTCCAGTCTCTTTCTGCATCACATTTCCTGCTCCCCAATGTGTCTGATTCCTTTTCTGCGTCTTCAGGGAGTGTCATTTGGCCCTCCCCCCCACCTAGATCCAAGGTTATGGTATCTTCAGGGTCTAAATTATATCTGCAAAAATCTCTTTCAAAATAAGAAATATCTGTGAGGAAAAATCTGTGAGAAATTTCCTATTCAACCCCATACATATCTGTGATGAAGACATAAATAATAAAACTTTTACTATAAATGAAGGGTCTATAAGCAAGGTTGAACTGTCTCTTTATTATACAGAAAACACCAGTGAAGGGGAGGGAATTTACAACTAATGAGTATTTGAATTGGGTAAGTGGCTTTGGAGAAGAGAAGAGTGATTCCATGAGAAATTTCTGAGGTAAATTATATAGAATTGAGTGATTTAAGGTAGAGAGGAAGGAAAATGATCTTGGAAATGATATGCTTGATGTCTTTGAGACACTTAGGAGTAAGTGTCTTTTAGCTGTTAGAAATATAGGTCATGGGGCTGGAGTGATAGCACAGCGGGTAGGGCGTTTGCCTTGCATGCGGCCGACCCGGGTTCGAATCCCAGCATCCCATATGGTCCCCTGAGCACCACCAGGGGTGATTTCCTGAGTGCAGAGCCAGGAGTAACCCCTGTGCATCGCCAGGTGTGACCCAAAAAGAAAAAAAAAAGAAATATAGGTCAGGAATTCAGGAGAGAGCTTGATCCATTGGCAGCTCTCAGAGAACCACTTCTATGAGCATTCACATCCCTGTCCCTCCAACTGCCGTTATGTCCAGCTACAGAATTAGCCTGGTCCAAGGGGGATTAACAAATATGGCACAGTCTGGGTAAATTCATTCGTGTTGACTCCCTTTCTTGAAATATTTCCTATTGGAGTCCAGATGTCACATTATAAGGCTGTCCTCCCACAGAAAGAAGCCATGTAAAGAAGACCCGAAGGATGAGCTTCTATGTAAAATGAGGCTTTCTGGAGGATAACTGAGTGGTCCCATCACTGAGACCCCAGATCTATGGAGAAGGCTTCTCTGACAATCTGGTGCAGCCTAGCTGTCAGCTGAACAAAGCTGTATGATTGACTCCCACCAAAGCCAACTGGAACGAAGTATCACGGATGAGCCTTAGTCATACTAAGTAAAACAATATGTTCTAAGCAAGTAAAATAGGCGGTGTGTGTGTATGTGTGTGTGTTGTGTGGTTGTGGCAAAAGTGCTCAGGGCCCAGTGTTTGGGGGGCCATGAGTCACCAGGATCCACTCTTAGGGGTACTTAAGGTCTGCCCCTTCCTGTGCTGGAGGACACCAATGATTTGGTGACTATATGCTTGCGAGGCAGGTGTTCTAACCCAGCACTATTTCTTAAAACTGCATTTTGAGTTAGTTACACAGTTATTATGAACTAAATGAACCCCTGAAAATTCCTATGTTGAAACTCTCACCTCCTTTGTGATGGTACTTGGAGTTAGAGCCTTTGGAAGGTAATGAGATTTGGATGAAGTCAGAGAATGAGGCCCTGGTCTGATAGGATTAATGTCTTAATTAGAAGGGACACAGAGTTTTCTCCTTCTCTGCTCTGTGAGATAAAAGGGAGAAGATGGTCACTGCAAGCCAGGAAAAATATTCTGACCAGGCTTCCAGCCTCTGGGACTGTGAAAAAAAATTTCTGTTGTTTAAGCTGCATAGCCTATGCTGTTTTGTAATGGCAGCCTGGTTAACTAAGACAGCATCTTAATCAAGAAATGTTGTTATTTTAAAAGTTTCAGGGACAGTGGATTTTCATAAAACTAATGGGCCTTTAGATTTGGCAAGCAGGAAGTCATTGATGACATTGATGAGTAAACGCTGAAAATAAGGGCTAAAACCCCTCTTTCAAGAAATACTGTATCTATGGTCATGGAAATATTTGCAAGCTTAATATGGTATCCACTAGCTATGTATGCCTACTGAGCACATACAATGTAACTAGTTTTCTCAAGGAAATGAATCTATAGTTAATTTAAATTAAAATATAAATTAGTCATATGTATTCCAATACTGGAAATCATGTCAGATAACTTAACATCAGAAGAACTAAATCCAAGGAAACTGAAGTCTTTTGAGGTTAAATATGAGTGTTATATTCTGTTCAAAGATAATTTTGGGAGAGCTAGCTAAAAATTTAGTACTTTAGTGAGGAGAGGGGGAAAGGTCATTAAAATAAAGTAATTGAGGAAAGACAATGTTTAAAATAGTTTTAATAATAATGATACCATCATAATTTACTTTACACACTTATGGCTAAGAGTATAAAAGCTACTGAGGGCAACCTGTTCATTTGGTCAATAATAGTAGGGATTAAATCCATTTAATTTTATAACACAATTCTGTCCAGATGGAGCAGAGTTGTGCTTTTATTGCAAGCAATTTCTTCTCTTGCAAAAAAGGAAACAGTCTGTTTTTAAATGCCCAGCAGATCAGTACACATTTATTCTACCTGGCATATTTTAATTCATACAGTTGATTTATAGATTTATCATTCCCCTGTGTGTTTCTCTGGGGCAATAATATTTTATGGGTAAGGTGATGCAACTACTAAGATAAAGAATCACAATTTAAATACTACACAATTTTTCTCGAGCAGATACCAGTAATGTCTCCATTGTGAGACTTCTTGTTACTGTTTTGGCATATCAAATATGCCAAAGGTAGCTTGCCAGGCTCTGCTGTGAGGGCAGGATACTCTCGGTAGCTTGCCGGGCTCTCTGAGAGGGACACAGGAATTGAACCCAAGTTGGTCGAGTGCAAGGCAGACTCCCTACCCACTGTGCTATCGTGCCAGTCCACACAATAGAACAGGAAAAATTGCTTATAAAGTGTACAACTGTGGAGCAGTACCTAAAGTCAAACTCAAGACCTCTGTGATGCCTAATTTTATGTGTCAACTTGAATGTGCCCCATGGTGCCCACATTAAGCACAATTTTTTGGTGTGCCTGTGAAGGTGTTTCTGGGTGAGATTAGTATTTAAGTCGGCACATTTAGTAAAGTAGGTTGCCTCCTCCAGTGTGGTTGAGCATTATACATTCTGTTGAAAGACTAAATAGAAGAGGTGGAAAAGGGGATGTACCTCTTTCTTTCTACATTACAATTGAGCAGGAATATCTCATTTATCTTGAGTCCTGGGACTGAAATTTGCTCCCCTTATCATTTATTCCCTTTGTTCTTAGGTCTCTGGACTCAGACTAAATTACACCACAAAATTTCCTGGACTTCTAATTTGCATACAGCAGACCACAGGACTTCTCATTCTCTGTAATCATGTGTGCCATTTCTTCATTAGCCATACATATTTATTCATTTATATTTCCACCCACCCATCTACCTTTATTCTGTCTCTGTATATGATTAACACAAATATATATGCATGTTCATCGGACTGGATCACAGAAGATAGGGCATTTGCTTTGCACACGGCCAACCTGGATTCGATTCCTCCATCCCTCTTGGAGAGCCCAGCAAGCTATTGAGAGTATCCCTCCTGCATGGCAGAGCCTGGCAAGCTACCTGTGGCATATTCAATAATGCCAAAACCAGTAACAAGTCTCGCAATGGAGATATTACTGGTGCCCGCTTGAGCAAATTGATGAACAATGGGAAGACAGTGCTACAGTGACAGTTCATCATATTATATATATTTCTACTTCCCTGAAGAACTCTGACTCTAATACCTCAGATTTTAGATATGGCAAATTTATTGACCACTTCTGATATGGAATTCTGTAGGACAACAAAAATATACCTCTCTCAAAATATGTCTTTGACAATGGTTAACTTCATAGGGAATGCTTTGAAGACTGGGCAAAGTTTACTATTTTGAAATAAATATTTCCCTGATGGGTTATTTTCTAGGGAAGGTTTACTCAGTGGAGAAAGAAGAACCAAAATTGCATTTACTATGACATTTTTTCCTAACCCTCCCTTTCTCCTTTGCAACATCCTCTGCTTTTTATCTAAGTTATTTAAAGATGTTTCTAAAACCTCTTAGTGAGTTATTCTATTTTGGAGAGGCAGAGAGCACTTCTCTTCCATATGTATAGGAGGCATACATGTTCTTAAGAAATTTCTCCTTACTTTTTCTCTTATCAACAGGTCTCATTTTTGTTTAATTATTTCTTCTAGTCTCTGAAGTAGGCAGGTGTGTGTTTGTCAGTGTGCCGATCGTTACAACATGCCAGTCAACCAAAAACTTACATTAGGTAGATTAGGAACACCTGTAAAGGCAATTAGAGGCCACCCCAAAAGTCTCCGTCCCTCTGGGAGAGCCCGGCAAGCTATTGAGAGTATCCTGCCCATGAGGCAGAGCCTGGCAAGCTACCCATGGCGTATTGTATATGCAGAAACAAGGACGGTCCTCATTCCCCTGACCCTGAAAGAGCCCCCAATATGCCATCGGGCTACACTAGCACTCGACAGGGACGAATGGAGACATTACCAGAGTCTGCTCAAGCAAATCAATGAACAATGGGACGACAGTGATACAGTGATACAGTCTCTGAGGAATCCAGAAGGGTACAAGGGTAATTTATTTTATGTCTTGACAATTCTTAGAAAGGGCAACATCTATGTGGAACTTATGATTCAGAGACTTTTTATCTTTATGGCACTGAAATAACTTATCTTTCATTTGACCCGTGGTTCTCTATTTCCTAAAAGAAAACTATGGCAATCTAAGTACTTTTGAAGTAAATTTTTTATTTTGAAAATTCTTTCTACGTATCTGATGATTCCTACTGGCCACAAAATGATTTAGGAGATGGAATGACTAGTAAACAAGCTTATCAGACAATGTCCTTGGGCTTTAGGAGGTTGGTATCAGGTTGTAGGATATCAGTGAGGATAGGAAGGAACCAGCAACAGATAGAAATAGACTTGATTGGCAGTTTGGGAAGAATTTATCTCAAGATCTCAATTTCTCCATGTACAAACTTTACTTGTTGTTTTGGAGCCTACCCTTAGCTCTGAGCTTACGAATTACTCCTGGCTGGGTTCAGGGGACTATATGGAGTTCTAGAGTTGGAACCTAGGTTGGTGTGTGCAAGGCAAGTGACTTACCCACTATATTATAGTTCCAGCTTCTCTACATGTACAAATTTAAGGTGAATTATTAAACAAACCTCAAAGGTTTTATCTTACACTAAAATTTAATAAGTCACCACCTTGGAATAAGGAAAGTTATAATTAATCCAGTTCTTTGCACATTAGGAGTACTCAATAAATGTTAATTGGCAATAACAATTATAAACAATGGCTATTTTACTTGAATCAAAATGGAAGACTTTATTTTTGAAAACCATTAAAAGAAAAGTTTGTTGTCTTCTCTAAAGAGAGATGACTTGGTCTGAATTTATAATTTAATAGATGGATAGAGTAAGGATGTGTGTAGGGGAAATAAATGGTGGTAGTTGGAGAGGAAATTAGCACTGCTTCAGGGCTAGTGCCCTGGAGGGTTACTTTTTAAATTGTATTTTAATATTTTTAAATTATTTTTTAAAAAAATCACCATGAGATACAGTTACAAAGCTTTCCTGTTTGAGTTTTAGTCATACAATGATGGATTACCTAACCCTCCTCCAGTGCACATCTTCTACCACAAGAACCACAGTATCCCTCCCATCCCACCTGACCCCTGCCTCTATGGCAGACAATCTTCTCCATACTCTCTTTTGTATTGCTTGTTATGAATAGCATAAGATGTCATGCTGCCGCAAGAGTGGCTGTGTGCTCCTGGAACTCTGAATATTCCAGATAATTAGGGTCTGGAGAAATCCCTGCAGGAAGCTGTTCAGTTCAGAGATCCCTTTGTGTGTCTCTGGATCATGGCCCTTAAGAGTTTAAGTAGCAGCCTAAGGCAGTTTGTGGGCATGACCTCCAGGGTCCCATGGGGACGAGGGATGAGAAGGACTGGCCCATCCCCTATCCCTTGAGGCCTGGAGTTTTTGGTCACTGAACTCTCGTACCTGCACTTCTCATTAGGTTCTGGAAGTTAGCGGCCACTGGTGTTTTTTAGGGGCAGGTAGAGCCCTGGAGAGTTTTCTGGTGACTACAAATACTGAAAAATGCAAAAGAGGAGAGAATCAGAATTTTTTTTTGATGCTAAAGAATCAATTCTTTTCTACAGGGACCAATTACAATGTTCATATTGTGCCACCTACATTTTTATTTGCTCTTCTAGATTTTATACAGATCTATTTTTGTCCCCCTTACTCTCTGGTCAGAGAAGGTTACACGTATGTATTCTATCAATAAGATTCAGTTCCAGCTAGCTTCTAATTGTCTCTGGTCATGATAGGAAGGAGAAAAGAGTGAATTTATGATTGCAAGCTGCATGAGGTCAGTCTCCCTCCTACCATTCCTGAGAGTCTTCCTTTGAGATCAGTCTGAACCTTGAGTTCCTTTGAACAGGCCACCATTGCTTCTCTCAAGTTATTATACGACACATGCCTCTCTCCTTAGGGTGCTGAGGACCTTCCCCCACCTTCTTCCATCATGTCTATAGACAGTGACTGGTGATGTGGCTAACCCCATGCTCTTTCATTATCGCAGTAGTTTACTTTCACTCTGCCTTTGGAATTTGTCCCTTTCTAAGTTAATTGCCTTATAGTTACTTTGAGTGTGCAGTTTCCTGTTGGGACCATGACTAATAACGTGTACCATTCCATGAGAATGAAGAGGAGATGGCAATCAGGGACACATCTATACACACATTCTTGTACAGTGCTCTAGCACAACCCTCTGGACTGAGCTATGCATACTATCTGTACTGTCTGTGCTCTGCACTTGCTTCTTCAACCATTGACTCCTTTCATAGCTCATGAATGAGGGAGGAAACAAGGCTACAGCTAATTTGAAACTAAGCTAGAATTGCTCAGTGTCCAACCTTTCTGGGTATTCTTCTCTAAACCAGATGAGATAAGGGTGTGTTCAAGGTGGTAAGGCAACTGCTCCCATTTTTATTGGTTCAATAGACAGAAAAAATCCTTATTAAAAAATCAGAGGTTTGGAACTGGAGCAATAGCACAGTGGGTAGTGCGTTTGCCTTGCACATGGCCGACCGGGGTTAGATTCCCAGCATCCCATGTGGTCCCCCAAGCACCACCAGAAGTAATTCCTGAGTGCAGAACCAGGAGTAACCCCTGTGCATTGCAGGGTGAGACCAACCCCCCCCCCCCAAAAAAAAATCAGAGGTTTGTCTTTGTTCTGCTTTCAGGTCTTTTCCAGGACTGGAAATACAATAAATGCTTAGCAACTGTTTATATAATAAATACAAGGAAGATGGAGTTAAAGTAGAGTTTATTTATCAAATCATCATTTTCAGGAAGCTCAGTCTATTTCATTCTAATCCTTGAGGATTTCTCAATGCTTTTATTGCCTCTTTGCACAATACTGCTGAATCCTGATTGGTTGTGTGCTGGCATATGTTTCCTTTCTTCTTCTTTTACCATAAATGTTATCTTCCAATTTCATCCAGATTGCAACAAACTGTAGTATTTTATCTTTTGTTGAATGTATGTAGTATTTTTTTGTGTATATGTGGTGTAGTTTAAATTATTTATATAATAATTTTAATTGAGACTGTGGCTTACAATGCTATTAGTGGTCATCATTAGTGGCAAATGTTTCTTGTACTTTTATTGATATATACTTACCATGCAATTAACCCATTTAAAAAGTATGCGATTAATGGATTTTAGCTTATTAACAGAACTATGTAATCATCACTGCACTCAAATTTTAGAACATTTTCATTATCTAAAGCAAAAATAATAATAATAAACAACTCTGGATCCATCCGGAATCATCTCCCTTTCTCCATTTTTCCTTCTCCCCTCCCCTCATTGTCTCCTAGCAACCACTAATCTGCTTTCTGCCTATCTGGGTTTGCCTCTCTGGACATTTCATATAAATGAAATTACACACTGTTTTTTTTTTCACCTTGTGAGTGGGTTTCTTCCCTGGCATCATGTTTTCCAAGTTGTAGCAGCTGTTAATACATACATTTTTTTGTATTATTTTTTATTGTAACAAAATAATATTTTGCTCTGTGGAATATACCATTTTATCCATTTATTGGTGGATGAATAATTAGATTGTTCTCACTGAATACCAGCAAATGTTTGACATCTAAGTGATCTAGGCAAAAGCTTTCTGGCTTATATAGCATCTGCTGACTTCCATGGTACAAATACTTCCATGATGGCTGATTGCAAGATACATGATGTTACTGAGCAGAGAGTGAAAGGAGATGGTAACAGAAACTCTCTGAGTCACGGTCAGCCAGCGTTAGCCTGTTACTCTGATCTGAGTGAGTGATTTACTGAGAGATTACACAAGTCACTAGAGCTGTGGTCACACACAGTGAAGTTTCTACACACTGTCTTTTTAGGAGAATAATAATGACACTATAAAAGCAATGCAACAGGTAGCATTTATTGAACACTTCTTACATTTCAAACACTGTGCCACACATTTTTTCTTTAGTTCATGACCATTCACCTTATAGCGACCAGCAGTTCCAAATTACCAATATTCTATGCTTGGTGCAAAGTTCCTGGGCTGCTCTGCCTCCTGCTGTTTCTTAATGACTACAAACACTTTGCTACTCATGACCTCAAAACTCACTTTTTCTTGGTACACAATTTCCCCCAGATTGCAACACAGCTCATTCTCTCATTTCTTGATTTCTGCTCAGGTGTTTACACTCGACAGGTTTTTCGACCACCTCACCCTTTATCTAATTTTTTTTCTTTTTGGGTCACACCCAGTGATGCACAGGGGTTACTCCTGGCTCTGCACTCAGGAATTATTCCTGGTGGTGCTGGAGGACCATATGGGATGCTGGAAATTGAACCTGGGTTGGCCGTGTGCAAGGTAAATGCCCTACCTGCTGTGCTATTGCTCCAGCCCCCTTTATCTAATTCTTTACAAAGTTTTATTTTGTTTTCTAGCACTCACCACAGACGCCCTCTAATTATGTGTAATCCTTTTCTCAACTGCGTTTTGGCTGTCTTCCCATCATAACCTTATCTCCATGAAGGCAGTCTTTGCTTTCATTTTGTTGGCACCATATTGCAGTCCAAGTGTGTGCCAAGGCCGTGCCCTAAATCAGGCTGACTATGCTTGGAAGTTTGGATCTTTCAAAGAAATGTCTCTCTTTACCCTCAGGTGGTGCTTCACTCTGGAGTAAAAAATAAATAAATAAAAAGCGTTGATATCCAGCTGAGGCAATGTGTATGTGCCTTGAGTAATTTGTTCAACAGCTCAGAATTTCTACATTTTAAATTGGAATAATAGATATCCCCCCCTCATAATTTCTTCTGAGGACTAAATTAATATGTTAACTTAAAGTGATCAACACACAACAACTGCTCAATACAGCTTTAAAAAGTTTTACATCTTTAATTTAATTTTAGTCATGGTGGTTTATGGCAGAGCCTGGCAAGCTACCCGTGGTGTATTCTATATGCTAAAAACAGTAACAAGAAGTCTCACAATGGAGACGTTACTCCTGCCTGCTTGAGCAAATTGATGAACAATGGAACAACAGTGCTACAGTGCTATAGTGCATGGTGGTTTACAATACTGTTAGTGGTAGAGGTTTCCTGCATAAAATATTCCAACACCATGCCCCCCCCACACACACACACCAGAGTGTTTCCGTGCCTCCACCATTTGACCCCTCTATCATCTATCCCCCAAGCTTCCTATTAAAGAACAGTTTTAAGTGCCTGTTTCCTTTGGACGTGTATTATTCGCTACTATGTTTATATTTTACATATGAGAAAGATCATACTGTGTCTGTCCCTCTCCTGGCTAACTGCACTCAGCATGGTACTCTCCAGATCTATCCGTGTAGCAGCAAATAGCATGATTTCATCTTTTCTTAAAGCCGGGTAGTATTTTATTGCGTATACATACCATAGTTTTTAAAATCCAGTTGTCTGTTATTAGACGCTTGTTTTGTTTCTAGACATTGGTTACTGTGAATAGTGCTGCAATAAACATAGAAGTGCAGATGTCTTTTCTCTAAATTGAGTTTTGGAATCATTGTGGGTAGATTCCTGGAAGTGGAATTGGTGGGTGATATGGGAGCTCAGTTACTAGTTTTTTTGAGAAGTGTTCATATTGTTTTCCAAAATGGTTGGGACAGTCACATTCTGACCAGCAGCAAATGAAGACCACTTTTCTCCACATCCACACTAAACTGGTAGTTTTTGTTCTTTGTGTTGTGTGCCAGTCTCACTGCTATGAGATGATGTCTCACTATTGTTTTGATTTGCATTTCCCTGATGATAAGTGATAGAGAACATTATTTTTTTCATATACCTGTGTTCAGTATATCTTATCTGCTTAGCTCAGAGGATATCTTCCAGGAGTTTTACTTGCCTTTTTGGGGACATGTGTCTGCCTGCCAAGGGAAGTCCTATCAAAAGGCGAACGAACTCTTTGCATAACTCTTCTCTGTTTGCTCCTCATGGACTTTCTATAAGAGATCTTCTCAAATTTCTGATTTATTTTGTTTAAGGTGACAAATGTCCCAGGGAACTGGATGCTTCTCCATCTGATTTTGTTGCACACAAAAGAGGATACCCTGGGACTTTAGGAAAGTGTTGTCAGCCTGTTTCTCTTTCTGGGCAAATCACCTGAACTTAAGTACTAGGTTTGAAAAAGGCCCAAGGGAAGCCTGATGTTATTTTCGGCTTAACTCACAGACTATCCAGATTTAGAGCATCATTAGGACAGGAGAAAGAAAAGCCTTCCACAGAGAAAATCCTTACCCACAAGAAGCCTGGTATACTGAGAGAAAAGGTACCACTGGTGGCGCAGAGAGAGAGAGAGAGAGAGAGAGAGAGAGAGAGAGAGAGAGAGAGAGACTCATCATCAAAAGAAACCAGATTGTTTGCAGGAGAAAGAAAAGCCTTCCACAGAGAAATCCTTACCCGTAAGAAGCCCGGTATACTGAGAGAAAAGGTACCACTGGTGGCCGAGACACACACACACACACACACACACACACACATATACAGAGAGAGAGAGAGAGAGAGAGAGAGAGAGAGAGAGAGAGAGAGAGAGAGAGAGAGAGAGAGAGAGAGAGAGAGAGAGAGAGAGAGAGAGAGAGAGAGAGAGAGAGAGAGAGAGAGACTCATCAAAAGAAACCAGCTCTCATTTGCAGGACTGCCTTGGAGAAAGCCCTCAATCAAGTCCACTTTGCATTAAGTCCCTGCTGGATAAGGTTCAGTGCAAGCTGCTGTTACCTTCCTCTACCCGCATCTGTGCACGAGATTCGAGTCATGCATTGCCTCAGATTCGATGTGTGTGTGTGTGTGGGGGGGGGGGGGGGTGTAACTCATTTGCTAATTGCCTTAAATTAGCATGTTTCATATTACTGTTTACAGATTGCCCACAAGGAAACGGGGAGTGCGAGCTGGCAGTCCCAGCAATCCGAGGAGCCAGCAACCCAGTCACATCTCAAGAAGAATCACCCCTGCCTGTCTCCGAGCATCCACTTTGCAGGACTCTGCTGCTGGGTCTGATCCCTGGAAAACATCACACTTGGCACTTGAACTCCCACAGGGGCTTTCTTGAAACGCCAATTAAGGGGCAAGGGAATTGAGAGGGTTTGGGAGCTAAGGAAGGAAGGAAGGAGGAGAACAAACAAGGTGCGCTTCTCTCGCGCGCGCGCTCTATCTCTCCCACGCAGTTTGGAGTCAGGCTAATTTCTAGGCTCTGAGATTGCGGGCGGTCTGGGAGACTTGCAGGAAGCGCCCGGTTTCCTGGGCGGGGGACTGGGGCTGGTCCCTCCTCCCGCCCCCTCGGGCCGGTCCTCCCGCAGGGGCGTGTCCTGCCCTGCCTCTCTTCACCGTGGTCCAGGCGTCGCTGACAGCGGCAGCCGCCGCAGAGCCCGAGCCAGAGCAGCGGTCGCCGCCTTTCCCAGAGCCTGAGCCGCGGGCGCTCGGTAGGGGGCACCTGTCCCGGAGCAGAAGTAGCCAGACGGGACAGTGCGGCCAGTGCCGGCCACAGTCTGAGCCCGAAGCCTGGGCCATCTGCTCGCGGGAAGCGCTCCTTGCTCCAAGCAGCACGGAGTTGGGAACCCGGGCTGGCAGAGGCATGTGCGGGAGCAGCTAGAGGGGCCGGGGCAGCTTCGCGTGCGGTCCAAGCAAGTGTCAGCCAGGCAAGAAAGCGGTTTCTGGGACCATGACTGCCTCCCGCCTGGACTTCGGGGAGGTGGAAACTTTCCTGGATAGGCACCCCGATTTACTGGAAGATTACTTGCTGCGGAAAGGAAAGCAGGAGATGATGGAGAAGTGGCTGCAGAGGCACGGCCCAAACCAGGGCGCTGGAGACCTCGGGCCCCCACTGGCTGCCACTAACAGCTTGGTCCAGGGTGCTGGTACTGGACCCCATAGTTCTGCCAATAGCCAGTCTGTCCCCGGTGGCCGGGACTGCGGTGGGGTCCCCACGAGTACCAGCTGGGCTGGTGGCAACCGGGATAGCGGGAACATGCAGAGGAGAGCATCTCAGAAAGAGCTCAGGAAAAGTTTTGCGCGCTCCAAGGCCATCCACGCCAACAGGACCTACGATGAACAGGTAACCTCGAGGGCCCAGGAGCCGCTCAGCAGCGTCCGGCGCCGAGCGCTCCTGCGGAAGGCCAGCTCCTTGCCCCCCACCACGGCCCACATTCTCAGTGCCCTGCTGGAATCGAGAGTCAACCTGCCCCAGTATCCCCCTACAGCCATGGACTACAAATGCCACCTGAAAAAGCATAACGAGCGTCAGTTCTTTCTGGAACTGGTCAAAGATATCTCCAATGACCTTGACCTGACCAGCCTGAGCTACAAGATCCTCATCTTTGTCTGCCTCATGGTAGACGCTGACCGCTGCTCTCTCTTCCTAGTGGAGGGTGCCGCTGCTGGCAAGAAGAGCTTGGTCTCCAAATTCTTCGATGTGCATGCAGGGACCCCTCTGCTGCCCTGCAGCAGCACAGAGAACTCAAACGAGGTGCAAGTTCCCTGGGGCAAAGGCATCATTGGCTATGTTGGGGAGCATGGAGAAACGGTCAACATTCCTGATGCCTATCAGGTAGGACTTTGCATTGTTCCCTTGCAGAACCCCCTCGTTGGCCTGGGGCCCCAGGTTGTTGGTGCACTTTGGCATCCAGACTGTTAATTTAGATGCTTTGCAGTCGGACTCCTGCTAGGGAAATCCCCTCTGAGTCTAGGCAAGTTAGACTGTTTATTCTACCCACGTGGATGTACTGGTCTTCTCTTAATGTACAGGGACTGAATGGGGTCATTGTTTGCACCCAATAATAATACCATGTGTTTCTCTGTCAGAATATGTCAGTGACAAAGAATATCAGCGGGTGGGTTTAGAATGCATTTGTAAGGTGCTTTGGAGTGTTCCCTCCAGAATTCCATAGTCTGAAGAAAATGGGGGTGTTGGTGTCTCTGGTGTCTCTTGGGGACAGGGATGCATTTCATTATCATTGAAAACTGGATAGGGAATTCAATTCATACATCTGAGATCTTTATGAATGGCAAGGCAGGGAAGAAAGAATTCTTCAGGGGAAAAAAAGGGGCATCTGACCCATGTGGGCCTTTTAAAAATCTATTTTAACTCTATTTATTGTTTGTTTATCATCTGCTGTGAACTGTCGAAGGGATTATTTGTCTTTAGGCCATAACATGGCATTGTCTGAATCAACTTTTAATAGGAGGAACGAGTAGGCTTTTAGTTTATGAAATAAGTGATAATTTTCTCACCCCAAAGGCAACCAACAAGGCAAATATATTAGTTTTAAATTGAAAAGGAGCTCTAATATTCTATCATCTGGTATTTTCAAGCCTTTGATTAGCACACTGGTTGAACTTGATATTAGATACTGGATTTGTTCTGATCACTTCTAATTTCTTTAATGTCTAGTTACCAAAAGTGATGAAACTGAATGTCACTTTTATTTTCTTATGAAACTTCTTCAGGGTTCATAAAAACGGAATGTTCTAATCCTTTCTTATGAACCTTTAGTAATCATTTAATGACCAATTCTCCTAGCTGTCTAATAGAGCTGCAGATTTTCCCAGACTTTGGTTTGTTGTTGATCACGATAGTAGAAGGGGTGGGAAAGTCACCAAAGGAAAAGCCCTCTCTGTTTCACTTGAGAGTTGATAATTTTACATAGAAAATTTACAGGATTTTACTACAATAAAGTCTTATGATTTTTGTCAATATTTTTGTCAGTATTTTAATCTGCCTAACAAATTATCACTCTCATTAAGTTTTTCTTATTGGGGGCTGGAGTGATAGCACAGTGGGTAGGGCGTTTGCCTTGCACGCGGCCAACCCGGGTTCGATTCCCAGCATCCCATATGGTCCCCTGAGTACCGCCAGGAGTGATTCCTGAGTGCAGAGCCAGGGGTAACCCCTGTGCAGAGCCAGGTGTGACTTAAAAAGCAAAAAAAAAAAAAAGTTTTTCTTATTGATTATATGCATTATTCAATATATCTCTCTTAAAGACTTTGCTAGGTTTAGGTTAGCAAGCAGTGAATGACCTTTAATACATTAATTTTTCTCTAAAATTGTAAAGAACTATGGGAAGAAATAGAAGCATTTAATAACTCCTAGACTGAATATTCAGTAAAATTGTCATATAACCATGACCCCTCCCCCATTATTTCTACATCTTTTGTGTGTGTGTGTGTGTGTGTGTGTGTGTACTTGGGATAAAAAAGTTGTATGATACTTGCCATAGTCTAAAATGCAGTTTTTATTTTGTATGGTTTTCTTTTTGCTTATTCTTCTCCAGTTGACTATAGTTTACTGGAGTAGAATCCACTACTATAGTTTTTCCTCCTCTTTTATTTATTTATATTTTTATTTATTTATTTATTTATTTGTTTGTTTGTTTTTAGATCACAACAATTGCTGCTCAGGACTAATTCCTAGCTCTATGCTCAGGTACCACTCCTGGTGGTGCTCCAAATACCATATGAGGTACCAGTGATCAAACTGAGTCACATCCAAGGCAAGCGCCTTAACACCTACCCTACCTTTTTAGATCCAATGAGCATCATTTTATTTCTTACTTTTCTCCCTCAGCTCCTAACTTTTGTTTTGTAATATTCACTTGCTGTCTTGTCTTCAAGAGTATAATTCCCAACTTCTTCAGCTGTTAACTTGCCTACCTTCTGCCTAGAATTGTGTCAGGTGTTATCATAAGTATATAAAATCAAAGTTTCAGTAATATGTTTCTTCTGGGTCCTACTCTTTCTCTGAAGCCAGAGTGATAAACAAAGTTCTTATTAATTAGTGGCATTGGAAAAGGAGTATTTCCCCTTTATTATTTCAGGGTAAAAATGATAGTCATAAAATCTGAGTCGGTGGTATGGTAACATTTTGGAAAGGTGTGAAATTTTTTATTCCCTAAAACATTTTGGTCTTGTAAACCAATGTTACATTGAAAAAAGGGGGGGGGAGGAAAGAAAAGAAGAGAAAAAGAAAAAAGTAAAAGATAGGTTTGTTTAGAGGACTGTACGAAGGTAGGTTTGTTTAGAGGACTGTACGAAGGCAGGGAGGGGATGATTATTATACAGGTTGAGGGTTGAAGATATTGGTATATTCCTGGTTTTATTTCTATCTGGTAAGAAAGTTTCCTTTCTCTTTTCCATTGGCTTCTAGGGTATAGTTCTGTATTTGGGGGGTACTTGAAGGTATGTTGTTTTTTTTTTTCGGCAGAGGGGAGTGCACATTCAGTGATGTTCAGGGATTATTCTTGGATCTGTACTCAGGAATTACTCCTGGTGGTGCTCAGGAAACCATATGGGATGCCGGGGATTGAACCCAGGAAAGCTGTGTGTAAGGCAAGTTCCTTAAGGACCCGCTATAGATCTATCGCTCTGGCCTCTATATTTCTCTATTTTCAATGTAGTGTTTGCTCTTCATATTATTTATGCTATTCTTCTTCAATTAGTTTCCTTTTGGTTTTTTCATTAATATTTTAATCATAATCACAGTTTGTGTGAATTTAGGTGAGTTTCTTAATCTCAGAATCTTAATTTTCTTACCTGCAAAATGGGAATAGCAACATCTATGTGGCAAAGATTACTGTTATGTATTAAAGTACCTAAACAGTATAGTACCTGACACATTGATTTTAATTACTCAAGAAATGAGGATATTAGTCTGACTTTCTTTTTACCTAACTCAGAATTAATTTTTCCTTCTCTGTCATATATTTATATAAATGCCGCATATTTTGCCAGGCATGCATGTCTCAAAACAACAACAAATCAACAAGAATGACAAAAAGTTATGACTTTGTTCTTCTGAGAAAGCCATGAAATATAAACGTTTTATAGACGTTTAAAATAGACTTTTAAATATGTTTTTTCATTGTTTCACTTTTTTCCCCTTTTATTTTTTGGGGGGAGTTCCTCAAGCAGTGCTCAAAAGGCCTATGGAATCCTCCAGGTGGTTGTTATTAGCCAGACCCATGGCTCACTGCACCCAGCCAGCAGTACCTAGGACCCCAGGCCTGCACACAAGGGATCCTTGGGGGCCCATTTAGCACTGAGATTGAATCAGGGCTGGTCTCAGTCAAGGCATGTACCTTAGCCCCTGTACTCCCTGTCCATCCATAACATTAATCCCTCCATTTCTTGCTGTAACAGATTTTTAAAAATGAAAACAGGTTTTTTTTCTTTTCTGGCCACACCCAGCAATGCTTAGGGCTTACTTCTGGCTCTGCCTTCAGGGATCTCTTTTGGTGGGGCTCAGGGAACAACGACCATATGTGGCGCCAGGAAGCAAATCCAGGTTGGCTGTGTGCAAGGTAAATGCCTTACCTGCTATACTCTTGCCTTACCCCTGAAACAGACAACTTTCTAAATGCGTGTTCTTTTATCGTGTTGTTATAATTTCAATCAGAATTTCACTTTGAATTTTTTTTTTTTTAATATTTGGGCTATACCAACAGTTCTCAGGACTTACTACTGACTCTATGCACAGGGAGAACTCCTGATAGGATTTGAGGGACCATATGTGGTGTTAGGGATTGAACCCTGGTCAGGCCCATGGAAGGCAAATGCTTTCCCCACTGTACTATCTCTTCAACCCATCTTCTTGATTCTTTAAGTGGCTTTTTGCTTTGATTCAACCAGTGTACTCACTCTTTTTTCAAGAGATAAAATTTTTATGACATGAAACTTGAAAATTTAATCACTTGGCAATTAGGTTGATTATCCTCTTGGAGCTTCCAAATACGGGTGAGAAAAAGACGTTGAAGATACTTATGAAATGATAATAAGTATGGCATTCTGGAAAAATAGAGGGATTTAAATGAAATAATAAAGTTGGATAAAATTTTTGGTAGCAAAAAAAGTCACTTCTGGGGCCGGAGTGATAGCACAGCGAGTAGGGCATTTGCCTTGCATGCTGCTGACCTGGGTTCGATCCCCGGCATCCCATATGATCTCCCCAGCACTGCCGGGAGTAATTCCTGAGTGCATGAGCCAGGAGTAACCCCTGTGCATCGCCGGGTGTGACCCCCCCAAAAAAAATAAAATAAAAAAAGTCACTTCAACTTATTTCATTAATTTTATCATTTTCTTTAGTTTGTCCTAAAAAAGCCGATTTGAAATTAGGAGAACCAGAAAAAATTGGAAGTGGAAAAGATCCACTCTTTTACATACCTAATATAGATCATAGTGATTGTAATAACCTTTTCCCCTGGCAGCTATAAGTTATTAAATGGCGCACTTTAATACAGTAATGAAAAAATTGCCCTCAAGAGGTTGAAAGTAAGAGCACTCAAGTAACAGGTGTTCTCTTTGAGATTATTTTAGGCAGTCAGAATATAGCACTTTAAACATTAATAAAAAGTGTGATGTGATATTTTTGTTGGTGTTGATAATGATGATACAGGTGTTTGATGGGTTTTGGATCTGAAAAGCAGGCAGGATGTTTTGTTTGATGAACTGAGAGGAGACCAGGGCATGACGCAGAAGGGTTACAGGTGTGCCAGCCTTTCAGGAAACACATCTGTTTACCCAACAGATTCATTTTTTCATCACTTCCAATAAACACATTGTGTGCTCGTCTTACCTAAGACTCACGCAGGGGTCATCTTAAGTGTACTTAGGTAAGGGGAATATGCTTCTTGTCACCCCAAGTGTTTACAGCAAAATGATGTGCTATACAAGTAGTGTCAAGCTGTTCTTAATAAATTACTTCAATAAAATGATATTAATCTCAAAGAGAATAGAGTAACAGTATTAATTGGTTCATGATGGAAGTCTTCATGGAAGAGGTGCCATTTATTTTTTATTTATTCTTAAAAATTTTTTTAATTAGTGAATCACTGTGGGGTACAGTTACAAACTTATGAACTTTTCATGTTTGTATTTAGTTTACATCCCTCCACCAGTGCCCGTTCTCTTCCACCAATGATCCCAGTATCCCTCCCACCACCCCCATCCCAACCCCCACTACTCCATCCTGCCTCTGTGGCAGGGCATTCCCTTTTGTTAAGAGGTGCCATTTAAGTGGGAAAATACTCTAGACTTCACCATTGGAGATGATTGTGAGCAAGCACAAACTCTGTATAAGGGATAGGGAGTCATTTAATTTGGACAAGAATATAGATATACAGAAGTAATGTGTATATACATTATATACACATACATATATTACAGATATATATTACAGATATACACATACAGATATACAGAAGTAATTCAAGGACAGGAGAAGAAAAGACGCTAAGTTCTGGGCTAAGGGATTTAAACTTCACTGACAGTAGTTCTTAAGCATTTACACAAATCAGAAGAATATTTTGGGTGACTTGGGTGGCAGTGGCACAAGAGGACTTGAAGCTATGAAAAGAATCGTTTGTCGGTGCTGATAGTCTGGTGGTACCTTGGTGAACAGCTGCACTGAAGTGGGAATGGGAAGCAATAGTAGGTGGGAGAAGACCGAAGGGTGTGCATTGGGTGAAGAGAAATGGGAGTCAAGGATGACTCATTGTTACCTTCCAGAATATGGAGACACATAACAACATCATCAAGAACAGGAAGAGAAGGGGCTGGAGGAAAATAGTACATGGGTGGGGCATTTGCCTTGCACTGGATTCAATTCCTGGCATCCCATATAGTACTCTGAGCACAGAAAGGAGTAATTCCTGAGTACAGAGCCAGGAGTAACTCCTGAACATTGCCAGATGTGACCCCAAAACAAAACCAAAACAAAACAACCCCCCACCCAAAACAACAGGACAAGAAGCTAAATAGATCAAAAGTCAAAGTTGACATTCTGGTTTGCAATACAGGAACTGGAAGATTATCATGTATATCCCCTTACCTCCTTTCAATCCTCAGTTCTTGTCGAGTGATCATTTCCAAATATCATGTCATAGTGGTCACTTCTCTGTTCTAATTGCCCTTCCACTCCCCACTTGTTGCAAGCTTCCAACCATGGATCAGTTTTCCTGGCCCTACTTTCTACTTTCCTTGGGAATTAATGCCCGAAGGGATGGGGAGGAGGGAGACAGAGAGAGAGAGAGAGAGAGAGAGAGAGAGAGAGAGAGAGAGAGAGAGAGAGACAGACAGACAGACAGAGACAGAGACAGAGACAGAGAGACAGAGAGAGACAGAGACAGAGAGACAGAGACAGAGAAGAGAGAGACACACAGAGAGAGTGTATCTGACATATAGAGGCAGGCCTGCAGAGGGCAGGTTGAGGGGAGGTGGCGTTGTTGGTAAGACGGAAATGGGTGACACTGGTGGTGGGAAATGTATACTGGTGAAGAGATGGGTGTGGGAACCCATCAAGAGCCTGCCTGATGTCGAAGGTTCTTCTCAAGGTTCTGCCTCTCACAGCAGATGTGTGATACCCCTTGACCCCCACCCCGACGGACTGCAACCTCCACACAGGAAATTCTCAGGACAGCCTGTGTTTTTGTGCTTTCATTATAAGGTTCATGAAAACACGACTCGAGTTGCAGTCAGGGCAATCTATGAGGTGATCACATGTCTTCTCATGACAGCTAGACCTCTCTAGATTCCTCCCAAATCCCGAAGATGCACAATAAGCTCTAACTGAGGTTTCAGTGATCCTGGTCTGAATGCTTTGGGTCTAAGTTATGGGAGGCCCCAAGTAGGCCTTGCCCATGCACAACACAGAACTGGAATAAAGAGATTAGAAATGAGTAAGTATGAATTAGGGCTTTATCCTAGAAGTGTTTGAGCTAGAAATGTACCAAACAACTTACCTCTAGTTTATGTCTATTATTTCTGGGAGACGGCAGAGCCTGGCAAACTCCCTGTGGCATATTCAATATCCCCAAAACAGTAACAATAACAGGTCTAATTCCCCTGACCATGAAAGAAGCCTCCAATCGTTGGGAAAGACGAGTAAGGAGAGGCTGCTAAAATCTCAGGGCTGGGACGAATGGAGACGTTACTGGTGCCTACTAAGTAAATTGATGAGTAAATTGATGAACAATGGGATGGCAGTAATACAGTGATTTCTGGGAGAACCGGTTTCCCTGTTATTTCACTTAGAAGTCATAGTTTTCTAGGAGCACTCCACGGGAAGTGGGAAGTGATGATTTAGTGTACGTGTATTGTGGATGGAGGGTAGGGGAGAGGCCTTTTCTGGATTATCTTCCCCCAGTGCCACCCACTGTACAGACATGGAGCTTGCCCCTGCCTCGATGCATACTTGCTCCTAGATGGGAGCTGAGAACATTGGCAGATGGCAGAGGGCAGCTTCTCCCACCATTGACAGTCGCTGCTTGTGATTCCCACCTCAGGACAGGAGTGAGAATGGGGGAGGCTGATAGGGCCCAGGACATTGGGAAGCAGAGATGAGTAGCCCAGAACCTGTCTTGGGTAGGCAGTAGGAGGGGAATGCTCTGAACGTAGTCTCCAAGTTCTGGGTTCCTCCTCCAGTTTTGGACTTTATTTATGAGGCACAAATTCAAAAACATTTTTTTTAAATAACAAAAAACCTTAAGCAAGGGGCCCTATGCAACTGCACTGGTTAGAGGCCTGTGAAGCTTGTGTTGAGTCTGAGTCAAAATGAAATCTTAGATGGTATCATACTATCCAAAATTGCAGGAACAACAACAAAATTGCAAGAACAGAAGAGATGGCTTTTACTGGCAAGAAAACAACTTAAGTTGGAAAGCATATCTAACTATCAGAGACTGTAGAACAAATTTCAAATAAAAGAAGTGAGAGTTTGGTTTGCGATAGGGTGGTGTAAATAGTATATATATATATATATTATATGTATGTATATGTGTGTATACGTATAACTTATATAATAAATATATATTTAGGAAACATGACACTTATTTGTAAAGGGAAAAAGTATCATATGCGGTAGTTGAGGAATATTCACTAAACATACATAATTGGGTAATGCATACACAGAAAATGGCACAAAATTGTCACGGGATGTGTTTTTAGACTGGTAGTGAATAGGAAGATGATGGATAGCCTGGAGGGATCCCCTGTAACCAGTATCTCGTATTGACCAGTATTGTCTAACCAGGAATCCTTATTAGACCGGAACTATTTATAAGGCTCTATCTTGGTCCCATCAAAGCCCAAATAATAAAATGAAGTAGCTTCTCTATAGAGGGATTATCACATCCTTCAAATAATAACCCCCAGGCCAGTCTGGTTTTCACCTTCTTAACCCCATAGAAATCAAACTTGTATGCTCGTGCTTATTGAGGGAGTATGGAGCAAGGGAATTGGTGGAAATTTTAAAAAATCTGATTACAGTGAAGAAGTTCATTTGCCCCCAGCCTAGTATCTATCTAGAGCTTCCTTTTGCACGGCCTCCGCTCCATCCTAATTAAATTACATGGCGTTTTCGGTGCCTGGATAGTGATTTTCTATTTCTGTGCCTTCCATCCTTCCTGCCAGGACTACTCTTTCTTCATCTTGGCGCATTTAGATCTTGCTTTGCTTTCTCAGGATATAATAAGGGAGAACTGTTTGCTCACCTTTGAAGGGAGGAGATAGAATAAGAAAGGAAGAATTATATACAAAGTTGCCTTTAGGAAACGGAGGATAGCTCAGTGTATTGGAGTGCACACATTTTGCATGCAGGGAGCTCTATGCCCGGGGAGCACTGCATGGTCCTCCTGAGCACGGCGGCTGTGACCCCAAACAAAAGGAAACAGGACTACAGAAGAAAAATCAAAAGTTATATTGAGGAATGCAATGTACTATTCTAATAGCTTATCTTTATTCTATGCTTATTTAAATAATAAAATATAATAATATAAATAATGACATGCAACATTTCATTTTCGTTGAATTTCTATTGACTTGATTTTTGAATAATCAACCAGTAAAATAATGTATTTAAAAGTATTTTGGCTTCAGAGGTATTATTTTTATTAGTCAAAAAAGTTTCAGTGGACTGGAGAGATAGTATAGTGGGTAGGACATTTGCCTTGTACCTGGCCTACCTGAGTTCAATCCCTGGCATCCTACATGGTCTTCTTAACCCTGTCAGGAGTAATTCCTGAGCACAGAGCCAGATGTAAGCCCTGAGTATTTCCAGGGGTGGCCCCAAAACAAGCAAACAAAAATTCTGTGATGAACATATTTTCTCGAGCAATTTCAGCAACATCTCTACTCATTACTGAGATCGCTCGAGAAATTTGACAATCAACGGGATGATGATGCTGATGATGATGCTGCTGCTGCTGCTGATGATGATGATGATGATATTTTAGTTCCTAATTCGCCAGTGTTGTTAGAAATGGCCTTACACCGTGAATGTCTGAGATTTGCTGAGAATGACAGGTGCTGATTCCACTTCAGTACTGGTAATATTGAAGGAGTTTTACAACAACTGGTTTCAGCCATGCATGTAGTGTTCAACATTCCTCCAAACCACGAACTTGTTCACTAGGTGAGAACCAGAATTGATTTTTGAGTTGGAAGCAGAAAACATTTGCTGTTTCACTCCTCTTTCTGACCCGATCATGATAAACATAGTGACAAATTGCATTTGCTGCTTTGTATATGATGATAGATTACAGAAATACACAGTTCCTATGAAACCATGTGGAGGTAAGTTAAGGTTAACTTAATTTTTTCCCAACCCATAAACTAAATGTATACTAATTTGATCAATTTATTTTGATTTCTGAGATTTGGGTCACCTATTTATTTATCCAACTGGCATAATTTGGAAGTTATGCTTCATGTTTAATATAGTGTTGAAGAGTCAGATGAAATTTTCCTTTAAAATAGCTTTGAGTTATTTTATAGCTAACTCAACAAGATCCTTGAGGCTTGCTAGTTTAGTCACTTTTTAAGTGACACTTCTTTTGCAAAGTGGCATTTGGATTTTAAAAGAAGTAGTTAGGTCATAAAATTGTGGGTTAAGGTTATGATATTTTGGTAAAAACTTTGGATTCCTATGTTTATAGCCATTCAGGCTAAATTTATTTATTTGGCTAGCTTTAGGATTAAAATAGTTAAGATTTCCTGGCAGTAAAAATGTGTATTTTTTTTTTTGTAATACCAAACTTTTCCTTATTTGTTTCAACAGCTGAACATTGGTTTCACACTGTAGCAAGGTCGTCCCATTGTTCATTGATTTGCTCGAGCGGGCACCAGTAATGTCTCCATCGTGAGACTTGTTGTTATTGTTTTTGACATATTGAATATGCCATGGGCAGCTTGCCAGGCTCTTCCATGTGGGCGGGATACTCTTGGTAGCTTGCTCTCAGAGAGGGTCGGAGGAATTGAACCCGGATCGAACGTGTGCAAGGCAAACACCCTACCCACTGTGCTATTGCTCCAGTCCTTGGTTTCACACCTTAATATCATATCATAATGCTATCATAACAACGTAGCTCTTGGTTGTTGCAAATTTAGTACAAGAAATCTCTTTTACTTGAATTAACTAGTGGAGAACCTATGAAATGGGTGGGAGAGGTGACACCCACCAGAAGAAGTAGGGTTCCGGGGTGGCTTATGTGAACCAGGGAGGAGAAGGCAGCAGCTTTGACAAGTGTATGTACCGTTTTCATCTCTCTCTACTCCAGTCACCTCGGAAAATGCCAGGGGAAATTTAGGACTGATGAGTGGCTACCCTGAGCACCTACCAGGTACAGTCCTCATGTCTCACCAACCCAGTGAGGTGACTGTCAACTGCACCTGGATTCCACTTGTTCTGCCTTTTGTGAGAAATAATCCTGCCACCCTGTTTTCCAGGGAGCTGTGGAATTCAGGCTGGAGCAATCAATTGCTCTCTGTGAGAAAGGAAATTCAGTCCTAAATCTTACCCAGACTTACAGGGCCTTCACCTTTCTCATAGAAAAGAATTTCAGTGGGGAGACTAATAGCAAATTAAGATATAATTATTTGGGAAATGAGGATTGGGGAACAGCATGGGATATATGCTCAAGAGAGACTGTGGGCTCCTTCGGAGTGGAAAAATGTACATATCCCAAATAGATCTGCAGTGAATTCTCAAGATAGTCCACATCACAGGCAGTGATTTGGGCCACTTTTCCACAAGTAGTAAAATGCACTCAAGGAAGAAAGTTCATATCACAGGCAGAGATGTGGGTACTTCCCCAGAACAGAAATGCACTTAAAATGAGTAGACATCTCAGGGGCAGTTGTGGAAAAATGAACTTTTCCTCAGCCAAGTTAGTTTACATACAGTTTCTCCAAACTGCCCCCCAAGGTCTGTTGCTAGGATGTTGCCAAGGGGGAGAGCTTGGAACTGTTGATGGTCTTTGACATTCTTTATAAACTCTTTGTTTTGTTCCAGCAGTGGAGCCTCTCCTCCCAGCATCTGAAAGGATTGCTGGGCTCCTCTGGTGAATCCTGGGTATCCAAAGCCTTCATGGCTTTGGGCTGGTTTAGGTTCCAGATAGTATTTTCCCAACTTACATTACTAGGGTCCCTTATCTCTCTGCCTGCAAAATTATACCTAGTGGCAGAAGAGAAATTGAACCTTCATTGTGGAGTAATCTCATTCGTGGTGCACTGTGTGTCAAGCATTAACTCATTAGCAAGTGTTGTCTTTTTTCATACTCCCAATAATCCCCAGAGAAAGCAATTGCCAGCTCCATTTTAAGAAAGGGGAGGCTGAATCTTGCAGTTTTTAAATAACCGAGTCCACGGCTCCATAGGCAAGTGAGGAAGGTGGGATTCAAACAGGCTTCGGCCTGCAGCGCTTCACAGCCCAGACACTCTGGTAACTTCTGCTGACCTCTAGCACTTCACATCTGTCTCTGCCTGCACCTGCAACCTCTCCCGCCTCAGAGCCTGCCTATTTTAATAAGATTTTTTTTCCCTTTGTACCTATCTTTATTTTTTTAATTAAAAATTTTTTATTAGTGAATCACCGTGAGGTACAGTCACAAACTTACGAATTTTCGTGTTTGCTTTTCAGTCATACAGTGATCGTTTACCCATTCCTCCACCAGTGCCCATTCTCCTCCAGCAATGTTCCCAATATCTCTCCCATCACCCCACCCCACCCCCCACCACCCCACCATGCCTCGGTGGCAGGGCATTCATTCCCTTTTGTTCTCTCTCCTTTTGGGTGTTGTAGTTTGCAGTAGAGGTATTGAGTGGCCTTCATGTTTGGTCTATGGTCTACTTTCGGCTTACTTTCGGCTTCTTTAATGAGACTTTTACTATTTCCTGCCTGTCGATGCCGACTGAACCCAATCTCTTCCTCCTTTAAACTTCTCTCATACTTTAATGGACTTCTTCCTATTTTCTCATTATTATATTATTTGGGTATTTGTGTAAACTGTGACCGTGAACTCAAAATCAAAATGATCTTATCTTCATTTTTCATTTGCTACAGTGAATAGGATAAGGACTTAGTGCATTGTTTTCTATTCAAAGCTCACTAATGAACAGTGATAACTCCTTTCTTTTTCTAAGGGCGGGGCACAGCCAGAGATGTTCAGGCTTACTATTTACTCTGTGCTCAGGGATCACTCCTATGAGTGCTCAGAGGATCATGTAGTGATAGGTACTGAACCCTAGTGATAGGTCAGCTGCATGTAAGGCAGGTGCCTTACCAGGTCTCCTCCTTTCTTTCGTCAGTTTAAATACCTATAAGCAATAAATTTAGCCTATTTAGGCGGGAGAGACAACTAAATCAGCAAATTCATCTAGGTCACATCTTTTAACTCTGAACCTTATCTTGTAGATTAGAATTTAAGTGTTCATGAGGCTCAGACAATTGGTGAATTATCTGATTTGCTTGTGTGCACTAATTAATCTTCATGTTAGCTGCTATACCTCGTTTCCCCACCCATTCCATTGCTCTTTATTTTTCTTTTACTTCATTTTATGTGTGGACCATGAAGAAATCAGAATGCCTCTAAGCAAATAAGAACAAACAGCAATAGTCCATTGTATTTGCAATAGCCCAAGTGCCTCTGCCAGCTTCCTCTAGGCAAAAACAGGGGAAGGAGCTTGCTGTTCTGGTGTCTCATGATTCCACAGCCATACAATAGAATGTCATTTTTATTCTCCTCCCCCTTCTTATCCACTAGCTGTTGTGATGACCACGGGCAGTACTTACACTCTGTAGTAGTGTTTACATACTCAGTATAGTGCTCACCAGGCATTGCAGACTTTAATTTCTGTGCTTGTGCTCATTTTAGTTGAACACCTTTTCTAGGGCTCTGGGGATCCCAAACAACAGAGCTCATATGCGGTGCTGGGGTTTGAACTCATGGACCTCATGGTTGGTACTTTACCCAGGCACCCTACAAAACATTTTTTTCCTTTCTGGTTTATGAACCACACCTGACTGTATCTAAAGCTTTCTCCTGGTTCTCTGGATTACTCCTGGCAGAACTCAGGGGCGAATCCTATGTGGTTCTGGGAATCAAACCCGGGTCGACTGCATGTAAGGCAAAGCTTACCAGCTGTACTATATCTCTGGTCACCAAACCTCTTTTTTTTTTTTTTTTTTTTAAGGTAAAGCATCTCTTTCAGAAAAACACTTTACAGATGTTAGGGTTAATTTATAAATTTGGAAGCCACACCCAGCAGTGCTTAGGGACTACTCCCAGTATTTTTCTGATGTATATTCAGGGGCAGTGCAGAGGATCAAACACAGGACTCTTATTTGCAAAACACATATTCAACTCTCACTCCAACCCAAATGTTAAAATTTATTTCTTTGAAAAATCCAGGAGGTAAACATTGGCCAATCTTATAATCATTTATGTTTTAGGAACATTATATACTTTTAAATCTATTGATTACATATCTTATGTTTCACATTTTAAAATTTTATTTTATTTATTTATTTATTTTGTGCATGATGCCAGGGTTTAAACTCAGGGCCTCATACATTCAAGGCCAGTACCATTGGGCCACATCCCTGGCCCAGTTTCACATATTTTAAGACCATCTCATAGCAGTTCAGACTCCTTAGCTGGTTGCCTTTACATCCTACTCTTCCCATGATATAATGATTAGATGTCCCTGGGGCATGTCCAAGTGAGAGCCATCCTTGTCTCTTAGTTATCACCAGGAAATTGGTTGTTACATTTCCTTCCTGTCACAATTCTCAGGATGTGATAGCCACTTTCCTCGTATGGAAGTGAACTGCTCCTAAAGCTAAGAGGGAGGGGTGGGCTATAGCTGTGGCTCTGGGGAAAAGGAGCTCCGTCAGTGCAAAGCCAAGTCCCAGAACAGAGGGAGGCAGCAACATTCCCCTCCTCATGCCTCTGTCTCCTGTGAATGCCTCTGATCACTGTGCCCCTCCATGGTGGAGATGAGGGGAGCTAGGGTAACTGGTTCCTGTCCGTCTTCAGGGAGACCACGAAACAGTGGATGGTGGCAAATGTATCAAGACAGCCAAGTGGGAAGCTACCAGAGTTCTTAGTTTTACTCAATACAGATTTAAGGAATGGTTTTCTTTGATTTGAACACTAAATTTCACCAGTATATATATTTCATCAGCATATAGAGCTTAATGACTGAAATCGGTTGAAAATGCCACAGTTGTATTTGGTTGTGTTATTCTTTTCAAGTAATTCTGCTTACTCTGGTACTGTATTTCCCAAAAGAAATTGCATAGGAGATAAACAGGGCCACACATACCTAGAGGGGAGGTGACTTTGGTCTGGATTTTGGTATCTTTCTAATTAAGAAACTTCCTGACTAAGCCCCGCTGTTTGGTATCTTCCTGATTAAGCCCCACTGTGTGACAATTACATTCTTTGCTTTGTAACCACTTTATTAAACTGAAAGTTACTAATGTGAAGAATGTGATCTAGACTTGGAGATAAGAATCCTGGATTCTATGCCCATTTTTTTTTTTTTTTAGCTATCGCTGAGTGATAACATGTCATGACATGCTTACCCCATAATATTTTGTAAGGATGTGATCATTAAATCTGATCATGAGATACCAGGTATGTGTATTCAAATGAATAAAGAAAGAAAAATAAAGCTGGACTGGAGAGATAATATAGTGGGCAGGGTGATTGCTGATCAGGTTCAATCCCCAGAAACTTATATGGTTCTGCCAAGAGTCAACCCAAGCACAAAGCCAGGATTAAAGCCATGAGCACTGATGAGTGTGCTCCTCATCCAAAAAGAAAGCTTCGCAAGTATTTAAAAATGTACAGTTACACAGAATTTATTCATCAGGCTTCTCTCTCAAAGGAGTTCAACTTAAGAGGAGAAATTTGATTTGATACAGCTTTTCTCTTCTTGGTATTATTTATCTTGATATTTTCTAATTTCCTGGATACTTATTTGAGGGGAGAGAAAGAGGAAAAGAGGCAGAGAGTGAGAGAGAAAATGAAAGAGAGAGAGAGGAAGAGAGAGAGAGCACTTCCCTGCAAACACTTAATATACAAGCCGATCAATCTAGGGCCCACCTCTATGACTCTTTCCCTTATCCCATGCTCGTCAATATTATCGTCAGCCTCAGTTATACAGGGCCAGATGCCAGATGACTGTCAATTTACCCTTAGTCCCCACTGAAATTATTCAAATAATCTGGTCCTAAACTGGCTTAAGAATCTAATCCTGCCTGCCCATTTCTTCCTAAGAGGACCCCAGTTTACTAATTGAACCATGCTCTGCCCTCTTCTCTTCTGCCTCCTGCATGGCCCTGAGCTTGAGGGTGCACATGAGGTGCTGTGCCTCTTGATTCTAGGGATCTCTGAGGATCATAAAGGAGCTCTTTTGGGACAATGATTTCCATGGCTGACATCATACTGTGCCTGCTTCAAACAAATCCCAGTTCTTTTAAACAAAGATATTATGAAAGCATGCATGTATGTACATATTTATGCTTTCCCTTTCACTGTTATTGTTGGGGTGACCAGAGGTCCCAGACTTGGGTACAGTGCTTGCATGCTTAGTTATGTTGCTCACTAGGGGTAACATATTCTGTTGTGCTGAAGATTGAAAATGGCAGTGCCACCACTGGGATCATGCTTGGCATGTGGGGTGGGGTCTGGGAATTGAATTCATAGCCTTACACCTAAAGTGGGTGCTATATCACTAGACTATTTCTGTGGCGCACTTTTACACAGTGCTACACATACATAACATCTTATACACTGGTACTTATTACTATAAAATGTAATCAAATGCTTTAGATGGATACATTAAGATTTATTTGCCATAATACATGTGTTGTGTTAAAAAATTAATGCAATTATTTTTAATTTATTTTTTAAAATTAAATTTTACTGAATCACTGTGAGAGAGTTACAAGCTTTCATGTTTGGGTTACAATCTCACAATGATCAAACACCCATCCCTCCACCAGTGCACATTCCCCACCACCAGTATCCTGGGTATACCCCTCCTTTCCCACCTTCAAACTGCCTCCATGGCAGACTATATTACCAATACTCTCTCTCTCCTTAAGGGCATTATGGCTTGCAACACAGACAGTGAGAGGTCATCATGTTTGGTCCATTATCTACTTTCGGCATGCATCTCCCATCCCAGCTGGTTCCTCCAGCCATCATTTTCTTAGTGATCCTTCTCTATTCCATCTGCCTTCTCCCCTCTGCTCGTGAACCAGTCTTCCAGTTATGGGGCAATCCTCCTGGCCCTTGTATCTACTGTCCTCGGTGTCAGCCTCATGTGATGTTATTCTATACTCCACAAATGAGTGCAGTCCTTCTATGTCTGTCCCTTTCTTTCTGACTCAGTTCACTTAGCATGATACTCTCTATGTCTATCCATTTATAAGCAAATTTCATGACTTTATCTCTCCTAACAGGTGCATAGTATTCCATTGTGCAGATGTACCAAAGTTTCTTTAACCAGTCGTCTGTTCTAGGGCACTCGGGTTGTTTCCATATTTTGGCTATTGTGAACAGTGCTGCAATGAACATATAGGTACAGATGTAATTTCTACTGTGCTTTTTTTGCATCTTCAGGATATATTCCCAGAAGTGGTATAATGCAATTATTTTAATAAAGCACAAAGTAATTGTGTTTATTAAAACAATAATTGATATGTCTGATTATCAAGTACAGTATATAATCTTGAAAGTGTCAAAGCAGTTTCTTTGCTACAAAACTCCCATATGATTTTTCTAGATTGGACATTTGTAATTTTATTCTTGAGAGTCTGTATAATTTTTTTAAATGGCAGTATTTGGATCCAGTACTCATAGATTAATAGATTCGGGCAGCTGATATCAAAGGGTAAATGAACACTAAATTTCAGTGCTTGTAATCTAACAAATAATTTATTAGGCTACGTATGATCTATGATATAATTTTATTTTAGCTGAGTTGATTTTTCATTAAATAGAAGGTAGTTTTTCTTTATGTTTTTCTGTTTGAGTGTTAATTTTAATACTATATATTATCTTTTTTTCTATTTGTACTGCCTACAGTACTTTTCCGGGCTG
Source organism: Sorex araneus (assembly GCF_027595985.1). Classification (NCBI taxonomy): domain Eukaryota; kingdom Metazoa; phylum Chordata; class Mammalia; order Eulipotyphla; family Soricidae; genus Sorex; species Sorex araneus. The sequence continues at coordinate 211,905,818 of NC_073313.1, read as the reverse complement.
GAGCAATAGCACAGCAGGTAGAGCCGACCCAGGTTTGATTCCTCCGTCCCTCTTAGAGAGCCCAGCAAGCTATGGTGCCCGCACGTCAGAGCCTGCAAGCTCCTCGTGGCGTATTCAGTATGCCAAAAGCAGTCACAACAAGTCTCACCATGGAGACATTACTGGTTGGTGCCCACTCGAACAAATTGATGAGCAACATGATGACAGTGATACAAGAATACAGTACTTTTCCAGATTTTCAGAGTTGTGGTTTGTTGTTGTTGCTGTTTTGGGGTCACACTCAGCAATGTTCAGGGAGTACTCCTGGTTCTGCACTCAGAAATTATTCCTGGCAATGCTCCTGGGAGGCTATACAGAATGCTGGGGGGTCAAACCCGGGTCATCTGCATGCAAGGCAAATGACCTACCTGCTGTACTATCACTCTAGTCCACAGATTTTCAGTATTTTAACTGTTTTTTTTTAATTTAAGGAAATTATATGTACTTCTTTTTCTTTTAAATGTCTGTGTATAGTTTAATGAGCTAACGGTTTCTAAGGGTATTTGGTAGCTAATGTGCATGATTACATATTTAAAGTTTTAATAACATCTGTAATGGAATTAAGAACTATAGGGTTGGGACACTGTGGAAAAGATTATCCTGGGATTGCAAAGGAAAGCAGTCTAAATTTCTGTTTCTCATTTTGCCTAAGGAGCTTTGAAAAAATAGAGCTCTAATTCTCTGTCCTCTATGATCAACTTTATGTTGTACCCACGTTTCTCCCTTAATCTCTTCTTCCTTCTGCTTCCAGAAGATGTCTCAAAGGGTATGTGCTCTTAGAAGCTGTTGGATCTTCTTCCTGTCTTCGGGTGTGTGAGACTGAGACCAGACACAGTATTTCCTTGTACCATAATCAGAGGTTACTGTGGATGGCTAACAGGGCTGGGAGTCAGACATTCTCTCCTCTCTTGTCCATCATTACTTAGAGGAAGAAATTAGAAGAGTGGCTTCAGCTTTGCATCCCTACATTTCTCCCCTCCCCCTTTTTATTTTTATTTGTGGAGATGTAACTGTTGCCCAGTGCCCAGTGCTACAGTGCTATTTTCATTTTAATGAATCACCATGAGATACAGTTACAGACTCACAGCTTTAATGATTGCCCAATGTCCGAGTACCCATCCTTTTACCAGTGTCCATTCTCTACCACCAATGTTCCCAGTATCCCTCCCACAACCTCCACCCCTTCCCATCCCCTGGCTCTGTGTCGGGCATATTCCCTCTTACTCTCTCTCTCCTTTTGGGTGTATGGTTTGCAATACAGGTAGTAAGCAGCCATCATGTTTGGTCCATAGTCTACTTTCAGCATGCATCTACTATCCCCACCTTTTTTTATTCCCTACTGAACCTGGGGAATCTCACTGAATAGATGAAAAAGAATCTGCACTTCTTGAGCACCTACTGATTTAAAATAGAAAGGGTAAGAGAATTGCTTGTTTCCTCCTTGGATTCAGTCAAATTGAGATAATCTTTAGCGCTAAATGAAAGCACAGAGTGCTTTATCTGGAAAGAGAGGAGTCTTTGCCCTCCTAGGGATGTTTTCTCTGTAAGACCTTGAGTTTCTTCAAGGACAGGAAGAAGCCTGCATGAAACAGTAGAACAATACCTGTCATTTCTTGTGGCAACTTTGGGAAGCTATGCATTTTCATGTAAAATAATATCTATCAAGCACCCCCCTTCAAGTTATAGAAAAATATGTGAAAGTATAAGATGAAGGAGATGTACTTTATTCCTAGCAAAATAGCCAAGATTTGATTCCAAGGCTCCTTCTTCCTTTACTCTTTCTTTACTTCTGACCCTACTCAGCTGTTAGCCCTTCCACACTGTGTGACGTAGATGAATCCTATTGGAATTAATGGGCGAGTACTTTATCAGAGGTTTTGTTCTGGTTTTGGAGGGCCTCATACTGATGGAAGCTCTAGAGAAGTTAAGGGCTCTCAATATTAAATTGTTCACATTTTGGAAGAGGACCTCTATTGTTGTTGAGGGTTGGGTGGTAAACTATGCATTGTAAAATATATAACAGACCTTCCACCACATGATTGACCAGTTGGGAGAATTAATAATATCTTCAATTGTAAAATATCCCCAAGGGGCAAAATACCCATTTCACTATTTGGAAACCATGAATACAATAAAATTTGATAATATTCACATACTGCCTTAAGAATATCCATAAATTTTAGAAATAATTACTCCAGTTTAACCCTAAGGAAATTTTTATGGGTAAATTCAAAGATTTGTTTATGTGAACACTTATTTTGTGTTATTTACAGTAATATAAAATTCTCAACCCAGACATCTAACCAGACGGTTGGATAAATAGATAATGGTACCTCAGAAAATGGAACATTTAATCAGAGGAAATTGCTCACAAAATTTAAGTAAGCAAAGCATTTTTTTAAAAACAATCATGAATTCAGCCTGCTGCTCCACCATCCCAGGTGAGACTTGCCTTTAACTGATATCACTAGGCCTCTCTGGGAATGAAAGCAGAATCTCTCCCTATCGGGTGTGTCCCAGAAGGCACCACACCTAACTAGCGCCATATTAAGGGCCCACACTACAACTCCTAAATTGTTGCACACCAGGTCTACTCAATAAAGTACTTGCTACTTACTGTTATTTTCCCTGTCATTCTGTGAGAATGGGGAGAGAAAACAAAAAGCAACTGTCAGCTTAATCCTTCAGGATGTTTCAGGGAGATTAACTATAAAGACTCACCCCCAGTACAGCAAGAAGAATAGAAAATCCATAGGGAAAAATATGTAAAAGCCCACTAAGTTCAATTAATGAAAACAATATTACCAAAGACAAAGACAACACCACTAAATCCTCAGACAGTATCTTTAATGACACTGTGACGAGAATATTCAATGATTTTTTTTAAAAAAACTATAGCACAGGTAGTCAGCAAAGCACAAGAAAGTATGAGAATCAAATCACTGACTATAATCAAAATGACAGAAATGAAAAGCATAGTAGGTGAAATTAAAAAATGTCAATAGAAACTCTGACCAGCAGAATAACAGAAGCTGAGAAAAAGATCAAGAAGCTCCAAGATGAGAAGGAGGAAACCACTAGGAAACAGTCAAAGGTAGAAAATAGTCAAAGGAAATGAACAGCATGCCAGAGAACTATGGGATGAATTCAAGAGGAACAATATAAGAATCACTGAAGAATCATCAATAAGAACTGCCCAAAGTTGGGGATTATAGTCACCAAGATCCAAGAGTCCTGAAGGGTCCCAGTGATAGTAGAACCAATTAGGAAAACTCTAAGATACATTATACATAAAATGACAATATCCAAAGATAGAATATTGAAAGCAGAGAGATAAAAAAAAATAAGGAACTTACATACAAAGGAAAGCCCATAAGATGTATAAAAGATCTATCAAAGGAGACTCATGAACCAGAAGAGAATGGAAGGATGTAATAAAAGAACTCAACTAAATGAACTACTCACCAAAAATACTCTATTTAGCTAGACTATTATGCAAATTTGAAGGAACCATACAAAGCTTCATGGACAGGTAACAGCTTAGGAAATTCATAGCCTTGAAACCAGTTTTGCAAAAAGTGTTGAAATAGCTTCTGTAAAGGACAGGAGAGAGCTAGAGCAATAGCCCAGTGGGTAGGGTTCTTGCTTTGCGTGTGGCCAACTTGGGTTCAATCATTGGCATCTCAAGCCTCATCAGGAGTAATTCTGAGTGCAGAACCAGAAGTAAATTCTGGACATTACCAGGTGTGATCCCAAACAAACGATATAAAGACAGGAGAAACTTCCCATCATGTATCTTTGAGTATGGCATTCATTGATGGCGCATATAGTTGTCCTCTACTACTTAAGGAAGATTAGAAACCTATAACAATTAATTATCACAAATGGAATTTTATTGACTTATTTTCTGATAATTCTTTTTGCCATTCTTTTAAGTTTTATTGAACCAAGTAATATGAAGTAAATGTGTTGTATGCCTGCCAAGGAGGAAGACTGTGGAGTAGGGGGAGTTGGAAGGGAACCTGGGGATATTGGTGGAGGGAAGGGGACATTGGTGGTGGGATTGATGTTGAAATACTGTATGCCTGAAACAATTCTATTATGAAATGCTTTGTAAACCATGGTGTCTCAATAAACATTCCCCCAAAATAAACATGAAAAAAAAGGAAAAGGAAAAAGAGACTTATAGGGACATTGGTGGAGGGAAGCATGATTTCTGGTGATAAGTCTTATTGGAATGTTGTATACATGAAAAGTGCAATTAACAGCATTTCAAATCCAGTTGCAAATCCACTTCAATAAAAATTTTATTAAAATGTAAATAAAAGTGGGATGGGGTGGTAGTACAGTGGGTAGGGTATTTGCCTTGCACGCAGCCAACCTGGGTTTGATACCTGGCATCCCATATTGTCCCCCAAGCACCACTGGGGTAATTACTGAGTGCAGATTCAGGAGTAACACCTGAACATCGCTGGGTGTGACTCAATAAACAACAACAACAAAAAACTCTAAATAAAAAAGTCTCATGCCAGTTTTCTTAGCAATATTACCAAAAGCAAACATAAGGGGACATTTCTGATCTCACAGTCAAACAGAATGGATTTGATTCTCAATTCTGTCATCGAAGAGTTGTGTTATATTTCATTCCTCCATTCGTTAGTTTCTGTAACCCCCAAATAGGGATAATTAAACCATCTTAAAATGTTGTCAGGGTTTAGTAAATTTCCGTATAAAGATTACATCATAAAGTATTTGTTACATTGTGAAGGTTCAATAAAAGGTAATTAAAATAACATATGGGGAAAGGCTGGGAGATGATTAAAAGAGGTGATCTCAGATAATGGACTTCAGGGCATTCTTTTTTCTTTTGTGTTTTTTAAAATGTATTTTCCAAAAATTCTGTTTATGTGTTTATTCACAGTTGGAGTAACAGATTTGCCTCCTAAAATTGCTGGTTAAATAGTGATCAGCACCGCAGTCTTCTGAAACTCTCCACAGCTTTTCTTCAGGTTAGGCATTTCTCCTCCAGGCAAGCTTTCTTTCCTTCCTGGATCTCCACACCTTCAACCTGAAGCTTCTACATCCTGTCAACCCATGAGGGATAGAGAAATGGTCATTTTGTGGGTCAGTAAGTATCACCCATTTCCTCTTCCCATTTTCTTATCTTTCTGGATTCCAGAAGCAGACATGCAGCTATACCAAACAGCAGGGAGACAGTAAATGCAGCTTAACCCTACTCCAAAGTGGATCCTGGTCCCAAGTTCCATCTTCTTGCTTCATCCAGCCCAAAGTCCAGAATCTTCTTGTGGTGACCTGTCTTTTCTTTCTTGTTTTTTGTTATGACTCTTATTTTTTTAATTTTAATTTTAATTTTTTGAATCACCATGAGAAGAGTTAAAAAGCTTTCCAATTTAAGTCTCGGTCATACAATGATCAAACACCCATCCCTTCACCAGTGCATTTTTTTCACTACCAAGAGCTCCAGTATACCCCCATCTTACCCCTCCCCTGCCTATGTGGCAGATGATTTTCACTTTCTCTCCACTTTGATCACATTCAATATTTCGACAAAAGACGCACCATTATTATTTGGAATTTCCCTCCAACAATCAGACCTGCCAAAAAGGCATCATTAGATGATTTGTTTTCTATTGCTGATTATGAAAAGCATATGATGTCACGTGGCCGCAAAGTTGCTGTGCGATTTTGGATTTCTCATATTTTAGTAATAAGTCTGGAGGGATTTCTGCCCAAAGCCTTGGGTTCTGAGATTGGTTTGTGTGCTGCTAGGATCATGGCCATTCAGGAGCCAGGAGCTGTACTTGGGTGGCAACTCGCAGCCTCGTCAGGATGAGGAGAGAAGCCAGTTCCAACCCCCCATCCTGTGAGGCCCTGGTGTCACATCACTGCAGTCTCATATCTGGCTGTCCAATAGGCTTTGAAAAGGTGGTGGCCACCTTGATGCTGGGGAGAAAAGGCAGAAGGGACAAAAACCTTTTCCCTCCCGGGGTGGCATGGCGCCGTAGTTTAATGCTCAATCCATATGCATGTCTGCCAAAAGGTGCTGCGTTCCGAGATTGGTCTGTGTGTCTCTGGGATCATGGCCATTCAGGAGCCAGGAGCCATTCAAGAGCGGCAACTAGGGTCCTCGTCAGGGTGAGGAGAGGGGCCAGTTCCACCCCCTATCTAGTGAGGCTCTGTGTGTGACCTGTCTTCTCTAATGGATCCTCTTGGCTTTGGGAGGTATGAGCTCACAAGTATGATCAACTGCCCATGACAAATATGAGAGGTAAAATCATTTGTGCTTTGGTTAAAGGAAGAGAAAGGCATGAGAAAGATTCATATTTTTCATTTACCTTTGTTGAGACTGAATTAGGAATCTGGATGCAGGGTACTTGCTAGGGAGATTGATATATCTCTACTAAAAAATATAAATTTGGCAGGACAAGGAATAAGATAAACCTGCTTACATCATCTGGAATCCAGTAAAAATTAAAAATGGGTTCTTATCAGGTGGTATGGGAAGTTGGTCCCTTCAGTCCCAAGGCCAGACTTCCCCATGTTCCCTCCATCTGTTGACCCCAACCCAGAACAGATGTAATCTTTAAGGCAGAATATACTCTGAGCTCATATTATTGGGTGGGCAAGAACTGTGGACATGTATTGGTTCTCTCAACCTGGGTTAGGAGTGGCTAATGTCTAGCCCCATTGAGATATGAAGGTGTCAATTATCCTAGCCTCCATAACCTCAGTGGGAATGGAGGACAGCATTTAATGCCCCTTTTATGTTCCCTGACTCTTGCTCCATCCACCCGACCTTGTTGAGGTCCAGGATGGGAAGGGCAATGGCGTGAAGTCATACTGAGACCCATTAGGAAGTGGAACTGGTATGAGCCCCTGGGACTTGCTCCTAGACACTTAAGACACAAAACACAAATTCAACTTAAACTTCAAGTGGTGGGAAAATCACCTCAGAAAGTTTGTTAATTTCTTAGAAGTGTATCCCTATAGCCATCATAGGGAGGCACCTATGTTAGAACTTTAACTTCAAGCATAGAGCTTGACATAGTACAGGGGTTAAGGCTATTGTCTTGCATGTGGCAGACCTGAATTCTACCCCGGCACCACTGAAGGTCCATCAGCACCATTCCAGGTGGAGCACTGTGAACTTCCATAGTGTTTTGCCCATATAATTCTTGCTATCTGTCTCATTTTTGGTAATTTTACTTTTGGCCTACATGTCTTTCTCTCCATTTGACTGTGAGCTCTTTGCAGACAAATGCTGACTTTCTTGGCTATGTAGCATTTCCTGTGTTGATTAGTGCTTCACACGTAGTTGGTAGATTCTCAATAAGTATTGAGAAAAAAACTCAAACAACAGTACTATGTAAAGTACTATGCAAAAATAACAAACTCAAACAATAGTACTATGTAAAGAAAATGTGAACTATGTTTCAAATGTTTGTTTAAATGGCATAGTGCTGTGCTTCAGGCAAGGTAGGATGATTTTTTAGGAAGATTATAGAAGTGCAGACTAGAAGTTCTCTGATTTAGGTAGGGATGGCAATTTAAACTAAATGGTGTAGAGAGCCCAGCACCAAACTTTTTATGAAAATCAATGCACCACCATATTATGTTCTCCATTTGCTCTTGAAGCATCCTCAGAATTTATATGTTTCTAGTCCATGCTGACTTCCAGGAAGTATGTCCAAGATGGTGAGATACCTTCCTGGACTCTAGATATTTTTATTTGGATGATCTATCATTGCTGTAGGGCTTAGTCAATCCTCTGAGTTGTAAGCATCTTCTAATTCTTCTAATGTTTCCCTGACCAATAGTTAACAGACATTCCCCAAAACAATTGTAATTGTTGATGCGCCAAAGTTCAAAAAATTGAAAATATCAATTTAAAAATATGCATGTATATGTATATATGCATACATTAAATTTAATTTCACCCTTCCATTTGTCATTGTTGTGACAATAATTGCTTTTGCTGTGTGCTGCAGGTGTCAGACTTTAGCTGTGGTGCTTGCACATGTGTTTGCTGAGGATGGCACTTATTACAGTGTGGTACTTTACACATTCATGTTGTAGTACTCTCTAGACTGGTCACGGCTGTGGTCTTTAAACCCATGCTTGCCAGGAATCAAACACCTTTAGTTGCACTGCCCACATGCTTGGATGAGGTAGCCAGAGATTGTTGCAACATTGGGAGTTCCAAACAGCAGAGCTTCCAGAACATATCGGCCATGTGGGCAGCACTGATGATATAGCTCGCAGCTTCATGCTTGCAAGGCAAATACTTTGGTTCACCAGGCCATGTCCTAGGCCCTCGGCAAATCTTACCTACTTCAGAAATCTTTGAACCACTGCTCCCCTCAGCACCTTTGTTTCCTATGTGTCTTCTCCTCTCTTTATACCTTTGTCTTCTACATTCCATCTCCTAATTTTGGTCATCCCACCTAGAGTCCTTTTATGTAATTGCTCCCCAAGGTTCTCCCAACATTCCCCCCCTTTTTGTCCTCCTCTCCTAGCCCTCCCACCTCCTCTGCTTCACCTTTCTTGCCTCCCCCACCCACATTCTTTCCACAGTCCTCTTTTTGCCCTAACATTATTGACTTTAACATAAAAACAAATACAAGAAAATAAGTGTGTTCCAATTTAAAATTTCTAAGTCAACATTAAACATTTCATGAGCTTTCTTTCAGAAAACCGAATTTCTTCTTTTCTTCTCTTCCAATGAATATATCTTTCTTTGCAGGTTTAAGATCAGATTCATGAAATACCTGTTTTTGTATTGTAAAGAAACGCATAGATTTTAATTACACTTCCAACTGTTGCCCCCTTTGGCCCTTGGTTGTAGTTTATTTCCTATGGGTCAAGGTCTTGGTCTATAGACCTTACCCGTCAAAACATTCTGAGTGAAAGGGAAATTTCTATTTAAATATGCAGTGCAGGGGCTGGAGCAATAGCGCAGCGGGTAAGGTGTTTGCGTTGCACTCAGCCAACCCGGGTTCGATTCTCAGCATCCCGTATGGTCCCCTGAGCACCGCCAGGAGTAATTCCTGAGTGCTTGAGCCAGGAATAACCCCTGTGCATCGCTAGGTGTAACCCCCCTCCCACCCCCCCCAAAAAAAGGTAAATATGCAGTACACACATCCTGGTTTTTACTGAAATGAGAACAATGATAAATATAATTTCTTTGGGACAGCTCATAGCCTCATACCCACCAAGAATTCTTAGCAACAGGAACACAGAAGTTACCATGCCAGCAATTCTCAGGCTGATTCTAATCTTGTCTTTGTTAACCTAAAGTTCTGATGGCAAAAGTCCTTTGCAGGGTTTTTTTTTTTTTTTTTTTTGTACACAGGAAACAGTATTTTTCCATCCTCCTGAATTCACCAGGAAGCATGTGGGATTTAATCACCTTGGTTATTACATTCTTTCTCTCCCAATGTATGAATGCTCTAAAACTTGCTTAGTCATTTGTAAATTTCAGCCACAGGCTTTGCCGCTGCCCTTCCTTGATAATCCATCAAAGGCAAAGGCAGAGGAACTTTATAAGCCATGTGACTCTCCTTCCTAATGCTGACATTTTCTCTCAACTGAAAATCACATGGAACTTTAACATCTACATCTTTCTTCATTATTTCTAGAGAATGCAATGCCTGGGCCTGTGTGTGGGAGCACATCCTTTTCTTCTCTTTTATCACTCCAGCCTTATGAAAGCTAATTTTTTCCTTCCTTGACAAAGGGATTCATTCATTATGAATGCATTTCTAATTCTCAAAATCTTTTTAAACATACAAAGCTCAATAATAGGCCAGCTTTTCAACATTTGGAATAGGAACCTTGAATAAATAAGCATTAGACTACTTGGTTTTCTTACTTTTCCTTCATGTCTGTCATTTTTAATAATCCAGCATTTACTGTGGGAGACCTGGATAGTAAAATATGGATAATAGTAATTATTACAATATAAATGATAGCTTGTCCATTTTTTGTGCTCTTTTTTGCAGACATGCCATTTTAAAGTTACTTAAGGAGTCTTTGAAACGAAGTAATGTTTCTTTTGTCTGATCTATGTATGTGTATATATATTTACATATATATACACATATAGTCTGCAGTACTAGGTATTGAGCTCAGGTCTCTTATGTGAAGGACATACATGGTACTGTTGAGCTACATCCCTGGTGCTAGAAGCCCTGTTCTTATAATTGATTATTAATTTGAGCTTGACATCTTTATTGATTGTCATGCAATTTTCATAATAATCAAGTGAGAAAACCTCTTCTGTGGCACAGGGGCCATAAACATTAATGCCAAGACTCTGCATAGCTATCACTGTCCTTCCCCGACCTGGCCATTGAGAAGACCCAATATAGAACATCTCTCTTTCCTGGTCTGATCCAACTGAGATGGAAAATAAGACTAAAAAAAAAAGATATAGAACAATAACAGTATCACGCCCACAATTCATTAAGCAGATATTGGATTATGGGTTTATATTTATAGTCCCCTCCAGAGTTAGTTACTGTCCTCCCAGATACAGACAATACTGCTTGCCTATACTCTGCTTCACATGAAACTGCCCCACTGGAACTGAGTGTGGGTGGAGAGAAGAGAGCATGCTTCTTGTGGGTCTCTGAGTCCTGGAGAGTAAGGAGAGGAAGGGCACTGGGCACGTTCCCCGTTGGTAATGAGGATTAAAATGTTTGAGAGGTAAAGTCACTCATAGAGAAAGAAATAGATACAGAATTATTTATTTCATATATGGGACTGAAAATACACAGCAAGGTAACAGGAAAAACAACAGGAAAGAAATGATGCACACAGCGCAGTTGGTGGCAGTGGGTGGGCGTGAAAGGAAGGGGTTTTAAGGTCCTTGGAGGAAGGAGGGGGTTATGGTTATGGGTGTGGTGTCATAACTATGTGTGTGGGAAACCATCATTCCCAGTATTTAAAATCATAGCATTTAAATCAATAATTTAAAAAGAAGTGATTTGGGTTCAGATATACCTGTCATTAGGCCTATCAACTGCCTATATCCTACTATAAAGGATATAGTTTACCAGTATGTGTGGCAAAGGATATGAATCTCTTTATCTCTCTTTAAAAATTATGTAGAAAATTTTGTTCCAATCAGAGAACACTACTGAGTCTACAAAAACAATATAAATCTTAGAAATATAAGAATTTCTTAATTGGTAAAGAAATAGAAAGCAATAGTCCTTGTTCCATATAACAACTTGTAATTCTACAATAGCTTCATCTCCCTCAATATTTTAGCGTCCACTATTATGAGAACTTTCAAATATCTCTGAGAGTCCATCAACAATGAACAAGCTAAAGAGCAGTTAACACCAATAGAAATAAATCGATCACTGGTAAGAACAATAACGGGTCCAGAATAAGTTATTGGGTAGAGAAGAGAGAAGGAAAGGTACAAGGAAACCATTAAGATAAACCATCTAGCTCAGGTTTGCCAAAGTTAAACCATATTAAGCCATATTTTCCCTTACTAAAATGATGGCGGTCAATATTTTTCCTCTGCTGGATATCCTCTAAACTTTCAACTTCCTAATGTAGCTTTCTGAAAGGCTGATCCCAATTCTTAATTATAAAAACAAAATGCCAAAGTAGAAGCAAACTCTGATGATTCTATTATAGAGACCATCCACCTTCTCAACATGTATTTCTGTCATTTTTTACACAGCTATTATAGATTGTAGCATACTACAGTTTGTAATAAGCTATCCCAAAAACACTTCTTCAAGTGAACTCAATCTGACATTATAATTGCTTTTAAAAAGCCTTCTAGAAAAGCTTTCATCATTACATTTCATTGGGTTAAAGTATCAACAGCTAATATAATTTGATTTTTGATTATGACACAAAACCTCATATCATTTGGACTAATCAAAACAAGGAAAATGTATACCATTAGCTGAAACATTCACTGGATATGTACTAAGAACTGTGCTAAAATTTATATAATTTTTTCACATGGTTCTAAGAGCAAGCTACCATAACTTGCCATATATATATACATATATATATATATATTTTGGTGGTTGAGTGAAGGGACACAATTGTCTGTGCTCAGAAGCTCTTCTAAATTCTGAGATTGGACGTCTCTCCCAAGTGATGCTCAGGGGATATTGTAGAGGGGACTGCTCCAGGGCCTTGTACATACAAAGCATATCACCTGGTCCTTTGAGTTATCTCTCTGGTCTAATTTTCCACGTTTTACATGTGAAGAAACCAGACATTGACAGATTTAGCAACTTGCTCAAATTTATATGCTAATATGTTTCAGGAGAAGTGTGTATAACCAGGTTACCAGAGTTGACTTAGAGTGTATACTTTCTATACTATGGGAAATAGTTAGGATTGCATTCATACTCTGCTCATGATTTGAAACTGTACTAGTCTTATACGACCCAAGACAGGAGGTTCCTTAAATAGAATATTAGGTTCAAAAATCTATAAAATCTGTTCCCTATGCCTGCCATTCATATCAATCAATTCGTATCAGGTGATATTGATTATTTTCGTTCAAAGATGCCAGCAATTATAACTGAAGAGTTTGTGATGTATGGGAAACAGACCCTCTGCTGTCTCTTTGGCAAAAGTTTAACTTGTTTTTGAAAAAGATAAATTTACATGTAGATTTCTTTCTGTAATGCCATTTCCCTGGAAGACCCAATATCCTTATTGTTCAATGGAGAAGGCTGAATTTAAATTTGCAGTGATTTTTTTCTTGATCAAGGGTCATTAAGTCCTTGTCTGAAGTTTTTTTTTTCTTTTTGGGTCACACCTGGCTCTGCACTGAGGAGTTACTCCTGGAAATGCTCAGGGGATAGTAACGACAGACAATGCTTTTTTCTTGATAACCTGTCTAGTTGAGGTGCCCTTTTCCTAACCCCTGCCCCCAAATTTCTTTTCCATGTCTTCTGCTTTATCTAAATGTATTTACAGATGATCTATGGATGAGTTACTCAGTTTTGCTGAATATCTCAAGTGTACAACAGGCATACATGCTGTTAGAAAACGTCTTAGGTTTTTGTTGTTGTTATTGTTTTTATCAATCTGACTGTTGCTTATTCAATTATTGGGTTAGAATCTGAAAAACACATAGAGGCCAGGGTGATTTATTTTTGTGTCCCAATAGATGAAATGCCTGAGGAAACTTGAGTGCAAGTGAAATATTGATTCATGCTGATGAAAGCAAAATAATACTAGAAGTAATAGCTAACATTTGTAAGAAATTTAATTTGTTCCAGGCATTTTCTTAAGCACTTCACATTTATTGCTTCATTTATTTCACAGAGAGGTACAGAGAAGTTAAGTAACTTCCACAAGATCATATAGCTAGTAAGTCGAGAGCCAGGATTTGAACTCAGATTGCTTGGAGCCAAAATGTGTTCTCCTAAGGTTCACAACCTGCTGCCTCCTTTGTGGTAGATAAATAATAAGTAATGAGCTATTCAACAAAAGATCTTTTAACATGCCTTTTACAAAACGGAGAAGCAATTTAACATGGAGTACACAGTTGATATTTCCAGCTGGGTTTCGAGTGTCTGGCATGGTTAGTTCCTTAAAAAAATGAAAACCTTTAATTTTTCTCTTTTTTAAAATTGAGATTCTGTGATTTACAATACTGTAAATGTTAATGATGTCTTCTCATGTCCACAATTACAACATCAGACATAACACCAGTGTGATATGTGGGTTCCCTCCACAAGAACCCCAATGGAAACCTTAATTTTCTATCACAATTGGTTAGCACTAAAATCTGCTAAATTGCTAATCAGTTTCTGATGATATTTTGGAGATAGTGGTAATTTTCAAGATAGAAAGCCAAAGTTGTTCTCTGCACATCTTATATCTATTTCCATTATAAATAGATGTATATTTGTCTCTGAGAAAATTACTGGAGCTCTGAAGTATGTAACCAAACAAATTATCCTAGAATAAACTGCACACTTCTCTTTACTGTGAAACTTTTTGGAAACTATAGGTGAACTGTATGTAGGGCATCAAAGTTAGAATCATAACAGTCATTTATTGGGTTGATAGCTCTTTGCTACTTGGCAAGAGAGGAAATCCTTTGAGGACTTTTTTGCCTTAGTGATGACTTTGATTGTTGAGGACAGACATTGACTGAAGCAATAAAAAATAATAAGTAGGGCAAGTGATAACATGACAGAAGTAATGTGCAGGCACTCTGATAGAGCCCAAGATAGGAAGTAAATCTAGCCTCCCTGGAATATGATTTGGGAAATCATATTCAAGAAGCTAATGCTCCTATTGTTATTCTGGATTCTGAATGGAATGGTATATTTGTATAGTTATGTACCTACATTGTACTTATATTAATAGTTTATTTACATACTGTGTCAGCCTGAACTATCACACATGTTCTTATGAATGGTAAGGATCATTATCCCTATAGAGAAGCTGAAGAAACTAAAGCTTAGAGAAGTTAAGTGGTCCAGAGTTTTGGAACTAAAAAGTAGGATAATTAATTTTGGAACTAAAAAGTAAGAGCAACAAATGCAAGAGGTCTGGAATCAAATTCATTATTTTCATACTCTTCAATAGTATACTATACACCCACATTCATGAGAGGTTTAACTACAGGAAATCATATCAGATACTTCCATATCAGTTTTATAGTTTTGGAAATATAAGTAAAAATAATCATTCTCACTTTTGCACTCTCCAGTCATCTTGACATTTCTATGAAATGGGCAGTCCCTGGGAAAAGATAATTGTAATTTTTGATGCACTTACTCTTCATGAAGTAAGAACTTTAAGCTTTTGGGGAGTATACCTGTTTTCTTCTGAGTTTTCTTTCTTTAGAAGCCAGCTTTGCTAACTAATGTTTATTCACATACAGAGATGAAGGGTGGGAACTATACTATTGAACTGTGTTGAGTTGGCCAACAAGAACGACAACAAACAGTATTAACTACTTATTCTTTTTAGTGCATTAAGTTAAATAAAAACTACAGTTTTTACTATCAACTACTATCGACAAGTTTCTCTAGTCTTGGAGATGCATTTAACAATAGTAAGGAGTCAGTGAATCTGAGTCCAAATGGCCAAGTCTTCAAAGTATTGTAGTGTGGTGAAACCAGCTACAGACTCAAAGCATTTCTTTTTTTTTTTTTTTTGCTTTTTGGGTCACACCCAGCGATGTTCAGGGGTTACTCCTGGCTTTGCACTCAGGAATTACTCCTGGCGGTGCTTGGGGGACCATATGGGATGCCGGGGATGGAACCTGGGTCGGCCGCGTGCAAGGCAAACGCCCTACCCGCTGTACTATCGCTCCGGCCCCTCAAAGCATTTCTTAGTTGGCACCTTCGCTAGTTATTGGTGAGTCACTTAGGTAAGTCACATACCTACTTTTGACCTACTGTGTTCCTCATGATTGTAGCGGAGGATTATGAGGGCATGGAAATAGAACACAACATAAATTGCTTGCCTTCAATTTTGTTGGGCCAGGTTCTATCCCCAGCACTAAATATGATCCCCTAAGCACTGCCAAGAGTGATTCCTGACACAGAACCAGGAGTAAGCCCTGATCAAAGCCAGATGTGGCCCCCCAAACCATAGCAGTAATACAAAGAGAGTAATCTCATATTACTTACTATAGTGAATATTTGTTTTACATAAAATATCTTATACAGAAACTACAGAAAACTCGTGGCAGACAGCCATAGTTTTTGTTATCTACTTAATAATTCCTTTATAATTTAAGCTAAATGTCTCACTTAATACTTTTCTAAAGTTCTCTTTTACTCACCACATTTGATGTTGGAGTAATAGGGATGACATTTGTCTGATGTATGCTTATCTACTGACTTAAAGTCCAAGATTAAAAGCCAAAGTCATGAACTGTCTGCTGCTGCAAAGCCAGATTGAATTCTTGTTCTTTTCAACACAAATTCTGTGTCAGAAGGATCCTGACCTGTCTTTTCTGGATAAATATATATATACTGAGCACTTGGAATTTGGCTAATTAGCTGGAAGTTAGTGTGAAGGGAGGGCAGCCCAAAGGAGAAATTTGCTGAGGAATCCTTGATGTTTATATATATTCTTGATAATAGCTTTGTTATTATCAACAAATCCTTGTTGATATATAAATAACACCAGTTAGGCAAGATTGCAATGGTATAATCCACAATGCATGAACTGCAATAAGAAATTGTCTTTATGACAATATTATTATGTAATTAGGTATACATATTATTATGTATATTGTGTATATATTGGTTAGAATATATGTCGACTTATAACTAATTTTTATGCTGAGAAATAAAAAGGACTCTTCTTCTTTACTGTATTAAATGAGTCTCATCACTAGACACATAGGGGTGAGTAACCACCTCTCTCCCCATCACAGGAAATTATTTCAGGCATTGTGTCTCACTACTCTCTGCTTCCCATAATGCTCTGTTCAGTCTTATTGTTTGAAACAGATTTCAAAGATTGTACCATTCTTGTTTGTCTCTGACTTTTGGAGATGTTTTTCCCAGCTTGTTTGGTTTTGCTTTTTTGAGGGGGGGTCGAAATCTGCTGTGATCAGGGCTAACTCCTGGCACAGAGCCCAGGGATCACTCTTGGCCGCCTTGGGGGACCATATGAGATGCCAGGAATCAAACCATGGTCATCTGTATACAAGGTAAGTGCCTTACCCACTGTACTATGCCTATGGGTATTGCTTTTCTCAGCCCTCTGATTTGGCCTTCTTTTAAGATGCTACCTATTTTTCACCTTCTATATTTTTACTTCATATCAGCATATAATAATAATCTCTATCCTTAACCAATGAATCTATTATACTGATCATTGATCTAAATCTGGAGTCCTCACATCTAAATTGTTGGAGGAGGCAAGAATGTAGCTTAACTCACGTATCTTAATATCTCAAAATACTTCTCTTTCTTTGGAAATTAATAAAGAAATCTTGGTCTACAATCCAAGATATACTGATTTTTTTAGTACCATCTCATAGGAGAAAATTTTAGTTATAATAATTCCTTCTCACAATCTCAGTTAGTACTGTACCAGTAGAACTTGAAGTCAGTTATTTTTAAAATACGGATTATCATAATTATTTCTCATCTGCTTTGATCCAGGTTGAATTTAAGGAATCTTTGACTAGGAAATGTACAAGCTGTCATGATCCTACTTCAAGCATTTGGCCAATTTAAAAAGATTATGCCAAATGCTAAGGACCCCTTGGATGGAAGGTTAGAAATGACAAGCCAAATGAGAGAAGGCAGATTTCATTTATGTTCCACTAGTGTAGTCATTACTATTGACTGCTAAGTTCCTTTTAAAACTTTTTAAATTTTAAAAAATATATTTTTTAATTGAATCAGCATGAGATACACAAAGTTGTCTCATGATTGGGTTTCAGTCATAGAATGTTCCAATACCCATCCTTTCACCAGTGTACATTTCCCACCACCAATGTCCCCAGTTTCCCTTTCACCACGACCCACATCCCCCACACTTGCCCATGCCTGCCTCTAAGGCAGACATTTTTTTCTTTCTGTCTCTTTCTGTCTCTCCTTCCTTCAAAATTATGGTTTGTAAAACAGGTCCTGACAGGTTATCATGCATATCCCTTTGTGTCCTTTCAGCATTCAGTTCTTGTCCAGAGTGATCATTTTCAACTATTGTTATAGTGGTCCTTTCTCTATCCTAATTGCCTTCCCCCTGCCCTACCATTTGTGGCAGGCTTCCGTCCATGCACCAGTTCTTCTGGCCCTTCTTTCTACTCTCCGTGGGTATTAGTTTCATATTACATTTTATCATATCCCACAGATGAGTGCAGTCATTCTATGTCTGTCTCTTTTCTTTTTACTCTGATTTCACTCAGATTTTAAATGTCCTTAATTAAGGTCTCATCGAATTAAAGTTAGAAACAAACAAAAAACAACTGGGGGATTTTTTTCTTGACCAAAGTCATTTCAAATTTTTGTAATTAATATTTAGACTATAAGGCATGTTGACTCAAATGTACAGTGTGTTATATGACTCAAAAAGATCAATCAGCATTTTTAAAGAGATTGGGGGTACACTCAGTCATGCTGAGGGGTTACTCCATATGAGACAAGTGCCTTAACCCACTTGCTTTATCTTCAGTCCCTTAACCAGTGTTCTGTTAATAACTAAACACAGTCACTTGTTACTTGTGGCCTTGGATATGTTTCTTAACTACTCATTGCCTGTCAAAGGTAAGTTGTGATGAGGTCCAAAAGACATATCATTAAGAACACAAAAGTAAAATTTGTTAAGGTACTTTGTGATTGATTGAACTTATTCATCATTAGTGTATTAGACCCATAGAGTCAGGCCAGGAATCACTCCACCTCAGCCCCTGAATACTGCCTGGGAGTGCCCCTTACAGAAAATTTAATTTTTTCCAATTTAATTTTGATTATTATTTTGGTTTTTTTGGGGGGGACCACCTCTGGTGGTGCATAGGGCTTACTCCTGGTTCTGCACTCAGTGATCACTCTTGACCATGACCAGGGGACCATATGTGATTCTGGTGATTGACCCCAGCTTGGTTGCATGCAAGGCAAATGCCTTTACCCCGGGTATGATTTCTTAGTCCTCAACTTGTATTTGATTTAAAATCAAACTTCCTGGGCTGGAGCAATAGTACTGTGGGTAGGGAAAATTAGCCTTGGACACAGCCAATCCCGGTTCAATCCCCTACATTACATATGGCCGCTGAGCACCACCAGGAGTAATTCCTGAGTACAAAGCCAAGAGTAAGCCCTGAGCATTGCCATATATGTCCCCAAAACAAAAACAGACAAAAAATAAAATAAAACTTCCATACAACATAACCTTAGAGCCTTAGTGGTAGAATATCTTATTATTTGTGGGATTTTAAAATCAATTTGCTATTCTGAATATAACTGAAAAAAATTATATGTTGTGTCTCATGGGGCAGAAAGTGAATGACATATTATATAAAACTGACTACCTACTCTTAATATCCTCAGTATGCATAAGAGATTTAAAGTTGGATTAGCCACCTGTCCCTGCAGTAGAACTTTTGCATTGTAAAATAGATAAAATATAAAACTGATATTATATTATTTAATTATATGCATCATTAGGATTATTATGGGGAAAATATTTCTATGCTATGTGAAGTCACACTTGCTAGTTGTTCCCTTTCTTTGCACACAAAAAGCAGGCTCATTACTTAGACCCTTAGCCAGGAGAAAGTGAGCAGTAATATTTAGATAGTTTCTTTAAATTTTTTGGAATTTTTTGAAAGAGGATTTTGCAAAATGCTCTTAGTTGGAAAATTGTTTTTGTGTGATCATCTAAAAGTTTTGGCAGATAAAAGATAAGTCTCCTGGGAAAGTTATGTTAAAAATAGCCCTTTAATTGACAGTCAGGTTCAGAAAACTGCATTGTATTATTTAAGGGAAAAATACTTGAAATATTATCTTTTCTTAGATAAGAGGAAACCAGACATGTGTGGAGCTAGATAGATTGCACATAAAAAATGGATTAAGTACCTTGAAATTTGTCATGCAAAGTATTATGAAAATATTAGAATTATTATTACTTTTGAAAAAAAGATTGGTGTAAAAATAGCTCATTGTAGGTTTCATCCAGCTAATGATGAGTATTGCTTTAGAAAGCTGACATGGTAGTTGTCTTTTTAACTTGATTGTTCATTACTATTAATCTATATTTATTGATTTAATTCTTAAACTACATGCAAGATGATAGTATCAAAATCCCACAACAGTTGGACATGACAATGTGGAACTGCTTTGAGTGCTGTTCGGTAAATCTTTTTAGTAGATTACCTATAATGCATTGTAGTGCCAAGGAAGTAAAAGAACAAAAAACAGCAAATTGGGACCTCCGAAGAGATATTCAATTTTAGTATCAGTGACTCTATGGGAGCAAATTTTTAGTTCAGTAATTTAGTCGCAGCGTTTCCATTAACACAGTAAGAGCTGAGTATTTACTGTGTTGGATGCATTGAAAGCATACTCCTCATAACTCTCCTAGTTAAAGTACTCTAACATCTAGGAAACTAAATATACGCTGAATATAGTGGCTGCACCAATATCTGGAACTTCCTTTTTCATTGTATTTTTTAAAAAACTTAAATATATTCAAAGAGAATAAAATATAAACAGCATAAAGAATATCCATATCCTTCTATTACATTAGGTTAAACCATGAATCATGTCCATCACTCCTGAAGTCTTCTGTTGCCTCTTCACAATTATATTCCTTCCCAAGCCCCATACCTGTTATTATCCTCCTGAGTCTTGTGGGATTACTCTATTGCTTTTTTTGTTCGTTTTATGACTCTAGAACCTATCTGTGTGTAATTTTATTTTCTCTACTTTATATTTTTGTATATGTGGAATAATTCTATGTGTATTCTATTTTTCTTGCCTTTTATGCCCAATATTGTGTTGTTGAGGTTAGTTCATGTTAAAATGCATAACAATACTATGTTTTGCAATAATTTTTTTCAAATAATGATTTTTGAAGTATTTCTACTTTCTTTTCATTTTTCTATTTTACACATACATCATACATACCTCCTGATTTACTTGTGTGATAGTCTTAAAACTATTATCCAAAGATGTCTGCACCCTAATCCTCAGAACCTGTGAATATTTTGCCTTATTTTAAAAGAGGATTTTTTAGTATTTTTTAAAAAATTGAATTACTGTGAGACAATCTTTTACAAAGCTGTTCATAGTTGGGTTTCAGTCATACAGTGTTCCAACACCCATCCCTCAACCTATATACATATCCCAGTACCAATGTCCTCAGTTTCCCTCTTGTCCCTACCCTGGCAGGATTTTCTTCTGTCTGTCTCTTTCTTTCTATTTCTCTCTCTTTATCTCTCTCTCTTTCCCTTTGGCATTGGGGTTTGCAATACAGATACGAAAGGTTATCATGTATATCCCTTTACCTACTTTCAACACTCAGTTCTTATACAGAATAATCATTTCCAACTATTATTATGATACTGGTCCCTTCTCTATCTTACCTACCCTTTGGGCCCACCCCTACAAACACATTTGTGGTAGATTACAACTAGTTACCAGTCCTAGAGAGGATTTTTTAAGCAGTAAGGTCAAATAATTTAAATAGTTATCTCTAATAATTTAAATAGATATCTCTACCTCGTGGTAAGGGAAATGTGTGCTGAAAGTGGACTAGTGACCGAACATGATGGCCACTCAATACCACTATTGCAGACCACAACACCCAAAAGGAGAGAGAGAGAGAGAACAAATTGGAATGCCCTGCCACAGAGGTGCGGTGGGGTTAGGGGGATGGGACTGGGGGGTGGGAGGTATACTGGGTTCATTGGTGGTGGAGAATGGACACTGGTGGAGGGATGGGCTCCAGAACACTGCATGAGGGCAAAACAAGCATGAAATATACGAATCAGTAGCTGTACCCTCACTGTGACTCACTAAATAAAAATAACAATAATAAAAATAAATAAATAAATGAATAGATATTTCTAATAATCCAGGTCAATGCTATGTAGGTAAGATTTAGGTCAAGTACTGGGGGTCCTGGTATGGAGGAGATAGTCCTGAATTATTAAGCGTTTGCCCAATACAAGAGTCCTTATGAAAAGGAAGCAGAGTTACAGAAACATACCAGAAGATGTTTTGCTGCTTGGGATGAATTTGAAGGTGGAAGTTTGAATTGTGAATCAAGGATTGCAGAAAGGCCCTACAGAAACCAGAAAAGGTAAGGAAATAGGCTCTCCCCTAGAATTTCGAGAGAACCACATTTCTGTCAACCTTGATTTTAGCATTTCTGCCTATTAATTTATTCAAGTGAGAGTTGAATCCAAGGACTGTGCTCTACCTTTTGAATCACATTCCCATATTCATTTTGTTATAAGTCATTATACTTGTATTACTTGCTACAGCAGAGTTAGGAACCTAATATATTTGTGTAAGAGTTTCTTTGGCATTAAAATAAGAAATATAATAGGTCATAGTTTCTGCACAAGTAAAATGTGCCACTAAATGACAAATCTTTTCAAGGTGGCTGTGCCAATTATACTCCCTCTAGCAAAGTCTGTTGGCTTCTGTGGCTCTATACACATGCCAATATTTGCTACTGTCACATTTTTTAATCCCACTCACTCTGCCCAATTTGGTTTATTAAGTTGTATCTTGTGATTTTAACTTGTATTTCCCTGATCATTAAAAGTCAAACAATCATACTTTAAAACCAATCAGAATATGTGATTCCACCGGCATTATTTACCCAAATTATAAATGAAGCAACACACTTAACCCACTGCACATTATTTGATCTTTTTATGAAACTTTTTTCAAAATTATGTATACTTCTTGGGGCTGGAGCAATAGTACAGCAGTTGCATGCAGCTAACCCGGGTTCGATCCCCAGAATCCCGTATGGTCTCCCAAGCACCACCAGGAGTAATTCCTGACTGCAAAGCCAGAAGTAATTCCTAGGCATCGCCTGGTGTGACCCTCCTAAATTATGTATACTTCTCACATATGACAATATACATTAAAAGTATATCTGAGTATATATGAGTATGAGCAAGTTAATGATGATAAAGGGAGATATTTTTAAACTTTGGCTTGAAGGGATTTTTTAAATTAATTTTTTAGTTAGTGAATCACTGTGAGGTAGAGTTACATTTTGGGCTTGTGTTTCAGTCATACAATACTTGAGTACCCATCCCTCCACCAGTGCCCATTCTCCACCACCAATGATCCCCGTATCCCTCCCACGCTCCCATCCCATCCCTCTACCCCGCCCCGCCTCTGTGACAGGGCACTCTCTTTTGTTCTCTATCTTCTTTTGGGTGTTGTGGTATGCAATAGAGGTATGGAGTTGCCATTGTGTTCGATCTATAGTCTACTTTCAGCACGCATCTCCCATCCTGAGTGGGTGCTCCAAACACCCTTTACTTGGTGTTCCCTTCTCTATCTGAGCTGCCTTTTCCCCCAGCATGTGAGGCTGGCTTCCAAGCCATGGAGAAAACCTCCTGATGCTTATCTATAGCATTCTTGGGTGTTAGTCTCCCATTCTGTTACTTTATATTCCACAGATGAGTGAAATCTTACTATGTCTGTCTCTCTCTTTCTGACTCATTTCACTTAGCATGATACTTTCCATGTTGATCCACTTATATGCAAAGTTCATGACTTCATATTTTCTAACAGATGCATAGTATTCCATTGTGTAGATGTACCAAAGTTTCTGTAACCAGTCATCTGTTCTCTGACACTCGGATTTTTTCAGATTTTGGCTATTGTAAACAGTGCTGCAATGAACATATGAGTGCAGATGTCATTTCAACTATACCTTTTTGCCTCTCTGGGATATATTCCCAGAAGTGGTATTGCTGGGTCAAATGGGAGCTCAATTTCTAATTTTTTGAGAAGCGTCCATACTGTTTTCCAAAAGGACTGAGCCAGTTGGCATTCCCACCAGCAGTGAAGGAAGGTCCCTTTCTCTCCACAACCATGCCAACACCAATTGCTTTTGTTCTTTTGGATGTGTGCCAGTCTCTGTGGTGTGAGGTGGTATCTCATAGTTGTTTTGATATGAATCTCACTGATGATTAGTGATGAAGAGCATTTTTTCATGTGCCTTTTGGCCATCCGTATTTCATCTTTGAGAAAGTTTCTGTTCATTTCATCGCCCCATTTTCTGATGGGGTTGGATGTTTTCTTCTTGTGGAGTTCAACCAGTGCGTTATATATCCTTGATATTAACCCTTTGTCAGATGGGTATTGGGTGTATATCCTTTCGCATTCTGTAGATTGTCTTTGTATTTTGGTCATTGTATCTTTTGCGGTGCAGAAGCTTCTTAGTTTAATATAGTCCCATTTGTTGATCTCTGTTCCCACTTGGTTGGTTAGTTGTGTGTCATCTTTGAAGATACCTTTAGCTTCAGTATTGTGGAGGGTTTTTCCAACCTTGTATTCAATGTACCTTATGAATTCTAGTCAGATGTTGAGGTCTTAATCCATTTTGATCTGATTATTGTGCATGGTGCTAGGTCAAGGTCTAAGCCCATTTTTTTTTTCAAGTGGTTGTATAGTTATGCCAGCACCATTAGTTAAAGAGGCTTTCTTTGCTCTACTTGAAGGGATTTTTTTTTCAATTTGTTTCTAAAACTATGTAAGAAAGTACGTTGGGGAAGAGAGAAAAAAGTGTTTACAAATGATGGAGGCAATATATTTAAAAATGCACTAATCTAAAGGAAAACCTCATGGCGAGAATATCTAATAAGTAACTATTTTTTTCCAGCAAGATGAACAGATGAGCAGTTCTTATATAAATTTTTCCTAGGGAGAGAGATATTCTTGAAAATATCTTGTTTATAAAATCTTTGTAGGACTCACTTTTTTTATTTCCAATGAGCACTGTCATAGAGCTCATGTACTTTTGTAAAAGTTGACCCATTCCAAATATTTCAATGCCTTGTTTTCTAAATATGTTAAGCATTGGCTTTATTTATTTGCCAGTAAGTGTGTGTAAAGTCTACCAGCAAAATAACGTAGCTATTGTCTTTCTGTGGATTGAAATGCTCCATTTTTATTAACTATGTGAATAATATTCCTTTTATGTCCCTTGAAGGCTCCATTTAAAATTTTTTTATTTATAATTCACAATATTTTATTATATTTAATATTCAAACATTAATCCCACCACCAAATTCGGGATGTTTCCATCCCAATCCCTGATCCCTGTCACAAAACACAAATGAAAGAATGTATTTTGTGTTGTCTATTATGAAGAACTGCTGAACGTGCTTACAAAAAAGTGTTCATATAGAAAAAGTGTGAAGATTGTTCTATTTTGGCAGGAGCTATTAAGACATTCTATAGGATATCACTAACATGTTGTTAGGGTTGGGTGATGTGAGCTTTGGTATATATGTCTGAAAATATGTACATATGCATATATATATTTCCCTCTATGACTTGTTGCCTACTGTCTGAACCCCATCAAATATGGTGTGGTAATTATGGAAAATTGTTAGAGAGTATCTAATGATGTGTTGTGCGGCTGCTGAAGGGGATACTCGGTACAGGAATATATTCCCTCATATGTGAAGCTTGACTGGAGCATGTGGAAAGCAGCCTGGAACCTGACGGCAGTTGGGTTGTGGAGGTCGGCTGCTGGGGCTGGGTCCCTTGGAGTGGGACCCTCTGGGGTGCCCCAAGTGAAAACAACCATCCTGGTGGCATGGTTATGGGGCCTCATTTTATGCTCCCTTCCAGGAGAAGCAACCGTGAGTTCTGGAGGATGGCTGATGAGGAAATTATCTGGCACCAGCAGGAGGTGACTTATGGGTGTGACCCCTGGGTCACCGGAGGCTGGGGGAAACAGGCATAGGATCTCTACTTCCAGGTCCCGTTGAGCCCAGAGTCCAAGGGCACAAAGTTCCACATTACCTGGGTTCCGTGGGACTTCACTCATGCGTGAGGCTCGGCCCGAGCGTGTGGAAAGTGGCCTGGAGTGTGGCGGCACTTGGGTTGTAGAGGTGAGCTGCTGGAGCTTGGTGAAAGGCTCAATTTTTATACAAAAATTATGAAGTTGGAGAGCATTTTGATATTTGGGTTATAATTCTAGTTTGTTTTTGTTAAGAAAGCATATTTCTATTCCCAGTTTGCTAAAGAGGTTGTTGCTGTTATTTTTAAATTGCAAATGGATATAGAATTTTATTCATTTTTCTGTCTCTATTAAGGGTACAATTATGTGGTGAGTTATTTTGAATGATTTTGGAATAATAAACCAATTTAGAATTCTAGAAAACATCAACTTGGACAATAATAAAGGGCAATAAATTATTCTTTTTAATACATTATTTTATTTGTCTTATAAAAAGTTTATATTTAGCTTTTCTGTATTTATAGCTATGCTTTGAATAATATTGACCTATAGAATTTTTTCCTTATAATATGTACAGGTATGGTTGTAAAGGCAAGGTCATATCACAAATGAATACTTTTCCATTGTATGGAATAGTCTGGGTAAGGTTAGATTTCCACTTGCTGGATAAAGAGCAGTGAGTAAGGCTTTCCTTTCACATGGCACACTAACACTGTGGTGTAGCCCCAAAACAAAACAAAACAAAACAAAAACAATTTCCAAATGAAGTTTTGGCAGAATTTTCTAGAAATTAATATGGATTAGGTGTCTATCTGTGTGTATACCTATGACAGATCTATCTCTAAGTAAATCTCTGTGTGTAGATTTCCATTTTACAGCATTATAAATCATCATCTGTCTATGGTACATTATAATTCCTACCAAAAGTCTAATTTCTTTTAATTTTTGACTACATCTGGTTGTACTGATGGTTTACTTATGGCTCTGCACTCAGGGATCACTCCTTGGGGTATTCAGGGGATCATATGTGGTGTTGCACAGGAAACCTAGATGCCAAGAAAGTGCCTTATCCACGACACCAATCACCCAATCCACAGCCATATAGTTTATTTCGTTATGTGATTTTCGATTTTTCTCTCATAATATTAAAGTTTTTGTTTTGTTATTTTTTTAAAAGTTTATGGTGTACATTTTTATATTTTGACATCTCATAGATTACTTTGTATGTGTGTTTAGTGGTACTATTTTAAACTTTGGTCCAATTTTTTGAAAAAGCTTTTAGGACTTTAAACATAGATTTTTGTTAAATTACATGTAAGTAATCTAAATTTTCCAATTTATAGACACTAAGTTGTTCACAAAACCTGTGCAATCACTAAACAATAATAGTTTTCTCCCCTTCATCTTGTTCTGGTTTTTCTTTCACTCTTTAATATTTTCTCTAGATATTTGTATATTTTATTATATTTTAATTTTTATTGATAGTTTTCAATATATATTTCCTTTTCATTTACTTTTATTCTTATTTTCTCTCAACTTCTTGAGTTTACTTTGCTCTTTTCCCCACTTATAGTTGATAACCACTTTATTAAGTAGAGGTTTTTCTTTGCTAGTATAAGAATTTAGGATGGAGGGACCAGAGAGATAATACAGTAGGTAGGGCATGTGTCTTGCACATGACCAACCCAGGTTTTTTCCTCCGGATCCCATATAGTGCCCTGAACCCTGTCAAGAGTGATCCCTGAGCATAAAGCCACTGATTGTGGCCTAAAGAGCAAAACCAAGCAGCAACAAAAATGAATTTAGGACTAAACTTTTAATAAAGGTATTTTTTGGGGGATGGAAAGGCTCCCAAGCAATGGTCAGTGACTCATGGTCAACACCCAGTCATATTCAGTCAATTGAATTATGAAATTCAGTGGTTGACCCTAGAGGTGCTTAGGTCCATATGGTACTAGGCATCAAACATGGGACCTTGAACTTTCAATGCATGCATTTCTGTCCTCTAAGATATCTCTCTGGTCCCAAGTCTGAACCTTTAACATTCACTCTAACAATTTGGTATATAATATTTGTATAACCATGTTTGAAAATTTCCATTTTGTTTTTTTTTACTGATGGTTGTTCAGAAATTCATTCAAATTAAATTATTTAAATGTAACAAATATTTAAAAATTATTTCTGAAGTATAGCACTGTAGCACTGCCATCCCTTTGTTTATTGATTTGTTCAAGTGGGCACCAATAACGTCTCCATTGTGAGACTTGTTACTATTTTTTGGCATATTGAATACGCCACGGGTAGCTTGCCAAGCTATGCCATGCGGGTGGGATATTCTTGGTAGCTTGATGGGCTCTCCGAAAGGGACAGAGGAATCGAACCCGGGTTGGCCACATGCAAGGCAAATGCCTTACCCACTGTGCTATTGCTATATTGACTTAAAATTTTGTGTTTGGCATGATATCTGTTAACATGGTTATTTCAAATTGGCTACCTTGATTCCCTAGTTTTCAGTCAACTTCCATGAATGTTCTTTGTCATCTTGACCATTAATTTGCAATGTGCTTTGTTGGCTGTCTTATGGCCAAATGTATTAGATGTTCTTGTATAAGAGCATTTTGCTGAGAGGATTACGGGGAGAAAGCTCTAACTAAACCATGCCCATAGGAAACCTTTCTTCTTAAGGCAGAGGGACCGGGAAATTATACATTTTTACATTTGAGTCTCCATAGCTATTGGAAATCTATTATTAATAAATCTAAGGTTGTATATGAGAGTTATATTATTCTTTTTAATACATTATTTTGTTTGTCTTATAAAAAGTTTATATTTAGTTTTTTTGTATAGCTATGCTTTGAATTATATTGACCTATGGAATTTTTTCCTTATAATATGTACAGGTATGGTTGTAAAGGCAAGGTCATATCACAAATGAATATATATTCGGACAGCCCAGGGTTGTTGGTTTTTTTTGTTTTTGCTCTGTTGTTACATCTTGGACCGATCAAGGAAGAATTAGCATTGGTTAAATTGAATGTTCCTCTTGTTGAAACAACTCAGAAGTGAATTGAGATGTATTAAATAGTTCCTGACCCTGTAGCTTCTGTGAGAGTGCATGTAGTTGATAGGTCCATTCATTCTAAGCAGCAGAACCCAGACCTGAAAAACAGGATGAATAATGGGCATGCCCTACCAAGACTCTGATCCAGTTTGTAAAAACCGCTAGCAGAGTGTTCTGCTTGATGATCAAGGAAATATCTGGAACAAGGCAGGATGCAGAATCCACCCATCCTATCTATGGTGAAATAAATTAGAAAAGTTGCTCCAGGAGCTGGAGAGGGAACACAGGTTTGGGAGCATGTGAACAGGGCTCTGGCTTGATTTCATAACACCCCTGAAGCCCCATTTCTGCTTGGTGTTTGCTCTGGAGGCTTCCCCTTGCCTCAGCATCACTGTGTGGCCCCAGAGGCTTCCAAGCATCCCTAGCCAAGGCTCAAGGCATTCTTAATGTCGCAGGTGGGAGAGGTGAACGCCCAGTGGGAGGGAAACTGGTGAAATTTACGGGCACTGGGGGGCTGTGAAGGAAGATGGTGATGGATTGCATGCACAGAGAGGCCCAAACCACCACAGGGAGACAGCTGGGCTGTTATGTATAACAGTCAGTTCTTTGTAAAACCCTTTGTTCTTTGTAATCTCACCAGCGTAACTGCAGTTTAACTCGTGTAAGCCCATTTGCTTGCTGGCTTGCCTCTGCACTCAAAGATATAAAAACAG